>NW_012267219.1:4958985-4988601 GCF_000151885.1 Dipodomys ordii
CTTGGTAAGAAATGTACGCATTATCCTGCCCATGCAATTGTAACCCCTCTGTACAGTATGTTCACAAATAAAATAAAATAAAATTTATAAAAAAAATTTGCCTACTATACATGTTACAATGAACAAATGGGAAATGTTACATAACCTTGCAAGTCCCAGTAATTTACAGTTTAATTACTGTTTTTCTGATTGTGGTTGCATTGTTTGTTTATTTGGTTAGTTAGTTGTTGTTGTTGTTTTGCTTGTCCTGAGGCTTGAACTCAGCCTGGGCTCTGGCTCTGAGTTCACTTTACTCAAGGCTAACGCTCTACCACCTGAGTGCCACTTTTGGGTTTTTCTGTGATTTAATTAGAGATAAGAATCTCACAGGCAATCCTGCCCAGACTGGCTTCAAACTGCCATCCTCAGATCTCAGCCTCCCGAGCTGCTAGGATTATAGGCATGAGCCACTTTTGCCTGGCTTCTTCTGATCCTTTTTAACAGCATATTTACTGAGGTGTTTCTTTCTGGATTTCTAAAGGTCTCATTTCTTCTCCTAGCTCCAATTGCTTTATGGTGGCCCACCTCGATTACAAGGAAAAGACTGCTTCCTTCCATCACTACTTTCCTAATGGTGTTGCCTAGGACTTGGTACAAAAATCTGCCTCTTCACAGCAAGCTGCCATGCCTCTTTAATAATGCACATCCTCCTTAAGACTTGCAGAAGATGCTTATGTGTTTTGATCCACAAAGAATTAACTCCCTATTACACATGTGTAGTTCCTGATTTAACACTGGTTAAAAGACAAGTTTCTTTGACTTAATGATGGTGTTCCATGCATACATAGTAAATGTAAGCTGTGTTTTGAATGTTGAATTTTTATTTCTTATTGTATTGAGAAACTACAGAATGATTCTCTCTGTGTATTCTGAACAGCTCTAAGGCCACCACACAATCACCATGGCAAACAAGCAAGTGTACTCTGTTGCTACACTATGATGTACAATAGATTAGCTATTCTAGATGCACTTCAACATATGATGTTTTCAATGTACATGAGTTTATGTGGGAGTTATCCAGTTTTGAATCATTAAGCACCTGTACTCTTTTAGCAATCGTACGTTCCATAAAATGCAAGGTTTTATTTGAGCATGGAACTTTGGGTAACATCTTGTAAGTTTATGTTGGAAGTGGAATGTAGTTTGTAAAACATGGTTGCTAAAAAAAATGCCGACTGATAACAAAATTAGACTGTTCTTGTTGTCCCTTCCTCTCATATCACAGCCGGCTACAAATCAGATGGAACTGCTGTGTTTTTGCTATATGCAAGCATAAGATTTGTAGCTGCTTGCAAACATGAGTCAGAAAGCATAGGACTTATCTTGATAGACAGACCTGATGCTACTATCACCAGTTAGACTTTGCACCTTTGCCTCAATTCAATACCCATAGCCCATTATTTTCTCTCATGGTTGCTTTACTTAGAATATTGAAAATTGATATGTGATTTCTTCACCACAAAATTTAGACAGTACTATTGCATCCTAAGGGAAGCAAAGAAAATGTATTTATTATTTCCATCATAAAGGAACAGAAAGTTTCTCAAGCTAATGGAACAAGTATTACGTGATACTTTTTTGCCCAACTTTATTTTATGGTCTCTGAAATTTTTATTCACTGAAAGTCGTATGGTGTTAACTAGTTGTCCACACATTTATCTCTCATCAAATTGTTCTTCCCTGAAAAGCAATGATAATAATTCATTCGTTGTTGTAATCCTGTTCCACAATCTACTGCAAGGCAAAGTAAGCTCACTCACTCAATGGCATGCTATCAAAGTAATCCTCTTATGTTATCCTCTGACATTCACACTGAAGAATTTATCAAGGAGCAAAAATTGCTTGAACGAGAAAGTTTCCTAACATGTTTAAAACACAGCTCAATAACAATTTGATGACAAATTTTATGGACAAGTTTGAGATGAAATTAAATATTTCGAGTTTAAAATGACATATTACTTCCATTTACCAAGGATACCATGAAAAACTTAAACAAAAAGTACCATATTGGATAGGTATGTGTGTGTTAGCCCTCAGGTTTGTACCCAACGTCTGGACTCTTTCCCTGAGCTTTTTATGCTCAACAAAGGAGAAGGCTACAATGCTTGAAAAGAAATGTACTCATTATCTTGCCCATGTAATTGTAACCCCTCTGTACAGTATTTTCACAATAAAAGATAAATAAAATTTTTTTAAAAAGACTAGCACTCTAGCACTTGAGCCACAGCGACACTTCTCAATTTAGTTATTTAATTTTTGGTAATTAATTGGAATATTTTCATGGACTTTCCTGTCTGGACTGACTTTGAACCACAATCTTCAGATCCCAGCCTCCTGAGTAGCGAGTATTACAGGTGTGAGCAACAGGCACTTAGCTCATTATTGGATTTAAAAATTAACTGTATGCATCTTTATGAAATAATTAGTCCATTGATCTAGTAAATGATCTAGACCTTGAATATGGTCAAAAAATGAATCTTGCAATACTGATTGCTTGGGTACAAAATGGGTCACAATCACGATGATAACCTATAACATTCTCACAACCAAGAAAATGTTCTTCATTATTTAGGAAATCAGAATGCATACTTACAGAAGGGGAAAAAATGAAGATAAGTAACTGAAATAGTAGGCTATTTCCTTTTATGTGTCCTGACTTAAGAATTAAATGACTTTGGAAGTTCCTTCCCATTTAGTAGGACAATATTTCTTCTCACTCATCATAGTACTCAAGGAATATTGCCTTACAAGTCAAGTCCTTCATGAATATAATTCTGAGCTTAAGAGTCAATAATTCATAAAGTAGCCTCTGTCTTTTACTGGCAGGTTTGTGAAATTTTGGCTTGCATTATTTTCAAAAAAGTTCCAAGAATGCACAAACAAGAAACATCACTGGCAGAAATGTATAGAGATGCTTGTCTTCTCTGCTCTTGGCTCTAGCTGGTGCTATTTAGCTATCGTTTTATGAAGCATAAGCACGAAGCTTAACCATGCCCTTTTAAATAGAGAGAAGGAGCCAAGTTAAAAATAGGACATCCTTTCATTGAGCGTCAGTTGTGTAGCCTCACCTGGTGAGCATTTGTCTCTGACTGGCAGACTCTACCAAAGTAGGAAGTGGCATTCTCCTGGTTTCCCTTTCAAGGGCTAATAGTGCTCAGACTGGGACAATTTATTTAATGGTAAGCTCTATGGTCCAAAATATTGGCCTTGTAACAGGGCCATGAACCTCATCACCACAGCTATGGGGTGCATAAAGAGAAATAGAGATGACTTCTTTGTGTGTAATGTTTGTTGTATTCTTACAGCTCATTGAGCCCTGATCAACATTTCAAATAGAAATAACACTTTACAAAAACTATCCCCTTAATCCTACTTACTCAAATGGTATTATTCAGTATCAAGTGAATTGAATTTCATTGGCAAAATTTATTGATTGCTCTTTAAGAATATTAAATATGTAACTACTTCTTTTGTACTGAAATATCTCAAATATATAACAATCTGTTCTGCTTCTAATAGCTAAAGTTTGTTTTGCAGGTGAGCTTTACTGGTTACATAAACTAAATGAAGCAGACACAGAGGCAATATTTTACACTATTTTATTTATATTTCACTACTTATCACATGTAGTCTGTTCAATGAGAATAAAATAAATATTTAAAGATATTAGGATTAATAGGTCAGATAAAATTTCAAACTTTCTCTCTTCGATTTCACAATCCTATCATATCTAATTAATCAACAGGGAATATTTCATGTGAATTTCAAGGTTTTTTTCTGTTGATCTCAATATCTTTGAATTCTCTTTATTTTCCCCTTATTAAAGTATCAGCCAAGCCAGGAGCAGGTGGCTCATGCCTGTAATCCTAGCTATCAAGAAAGCTGAGATTTGAGGATCATGGTTCCAAGCAGGTTTGGGCAAGAAAGTCTGTGAAACTTTTAACTTCAATTAACCACCAAAAAGCTGGATGGATGTAGAACTGTGGCTCAAGTAGTAAATTGGTAACCTTGAGCAAAAACAAACAAAAGCACCCAGGCTCAGTGTTCAAGACAGACACAGACACACACACACACACACACACACACACACACACACACACACACACACACACATTAGCCAATCCTATATGAGAGGTTTAATTATTTTAATATTTAAAACATTCATTTCTGAAGATGTCAAGTTTAATTTGTGTATTAATATGGAATTTTTCAACCTGAAGCATGGAATAGATTTGTGTAACTCTATGGATTCTAGCAAATTCTCTGAATAGTTATAGTAATCTATACTGTAAATAATTCGTGATAATTCATAATGACAATCACCCTTTCTTTATTACCCTTAATATTCTGTGGCACTTTCAATTTATTTTTCTAATTCTCTAGACTGGGAATATTATTTCAGAGATATTTTCATCAAGGTTTTTCTTAGTGAGTTTCTAGTATCATTTTGTCTGCTTGAAATCCCTACTTTAATAACCAAGAAATATTTCATTGCTCTTCAGAACTGAACTTCTGGTATTTATCTTCAAAATATTAACTCAATCTTTTCCTTTCCTGTTCTTCAAAATTAAATTCTTGCAATCATCTTTTACACCTTACCCAAGCCCTCAACTATTTATCATTACTCTCCGAAAAATCAGTTATCAGACCTTTATCAATCTTTATTGCAGCCACTACCTTATCCCAGTTGCCTGAGACAATTTGAGATGAGGAAACAGAATTTTGAACAGACATTACTCTAGAGAAGATATGTAAATGCCAAAAGTACATAGTAAACTGTTCAGTATCACTAACCATTAGAGAAGGCAAATCAAGAATAATGTGATATTACTTCCTTGTATTCAGAATAGTATTATCAAAAAGAAAAAGTATTAATTGAAGCCATTAATATGATTATATTTAAGTAAATTAATCGATTATCTGCAATAATTTGCTTTGAGAGAAAGCAAATCAGAAAATGCTCAGTCATGGGGGTGGAATAAGATTTAGGGAAAGTTGGGTAGAAGATCTACTTGGCTCTTTAGGATAGTTTGGCATGAAAGATGTGTTCATTACCTTGTGGCATTAAATGCATGGTTATGACAAGCACCAATATCTTAATTATATGTTTTGTGTAAATGAAGTTTGGAGCCTAACGTGTTTGGAATTTGTATTTTTCAATCTTTAAAAAGAAGGTATTTTTACATAGGAGAACCAACAAATGGTAGGTAAATGCTCAAATACTGCTTTCCAAAATTGGTTCAATAGGTACATTCTGCTTTATCATATAGCATTTTTAATTATTCTACTTACTAGTAAGAATGCAGATGTTTACGTATTATATAGTTTTTACATATCACCTAGTGATTAATCTAGTCAGAAATGAGTAGTGCGTAGATGCTGAGGAGAAATAGCATGATGAAGACAGGTCTAGAGAGAGAGAGAAAATTGTTAGTCAGGTAGATAACCTATAGACAGATAAATAGATATAGATGATAGATCAGTAGATACACTGCTATATAATTGAATATATGAATGAAGAAATAATTTTGATAGCTAGATAAAAAAATCATGCCAGATTAACCTTGATTTCCACATTTTTTGTTGTTTACATAAACCAAAACACCTTTTCAAATTCTTTTATCTATCAGTAAGACGAACTACCCTAAGATATGTTCTTCTACACGGGGGAGTCACATTGACACCTGATATTCTACAAGAGAAGTGAAAATGTGATTAGCCAGTGATGAACAACATTGTTCTGGTTTTTTACTTCTCATTCTACCCATTACCTGTCTTACGAAAGGAATATTTTAAAATGATGCCATTATTTTAATACCTTCCACTTGCATTCTGAATTTTCATTTATGTGATGAAATTTGTGGGCCTCATGGCTATTTTAATGTGATGTCTTTTATACTGTAATTGAGAGAAGTCTCCAATGAATAAAATAAATGGTTTCAGAGGGTTCTTAAGTCTTCAACAGACATCAGCTAAAATGTTAAGAGTGTCTCTAAATCCCACTGATGCTATATTTTTCTACCATGAAAGAAATGTCATTATTGTAAATTCCCAGCTTTTGTCTGAAAATCTTGTACTAGATCCCTTGAGCACCAGTTTAGTTAATTAATTCAAACAATTTCTTCTCTAATCTGTAAAACATTTTCATATTTAAGACAATAAATGAAACACTTAAGAGGTTCACTCTTTGTTGGTCATTAATATGCCAGGGAATTAGAAAAATTACGCCTAGTTTTCAGGGACACAAAAAATGTCTTTTTTTTCCAGTGGTTCTGACCTGAACAAGGTTAAAAGCCTGGATTCACAGCTTTCTTTTAATTTAAGAAAATCTTATTTTCCACTTGCTTTGCCTGTAGGGCATATATCTGAATCTTCTCCTTTTAGCAATAAATTTGATATGTGGCTTGATAGGTTATGCCAATTTAAAGATTAAATTAGTTAATAATAACTTTGAAATTAGCGATGAGTTTAGAAGAAGAAGAATTACATTTTCCTTGAACCAATACATGAGGTTAATGCAGTTGTGAGTTTGAAGACTCCGGTAACTTTGACACTAATTGGAGATTGTGTTACATGTTAAGATAAGAAGTCAGCATTAAAGAATCCTCATGAGGTTTGCAGGGGCAAAGCTATTTGTTCCCAAACCTGCTTCTCTCCATTTGAACGATTGATTTCATTTTCATAAAACATTGGTCTGTGACCTTCATGATAAAATTTCATAGCTTTTTATGCTTTTCACTCTGTATTATGCAATTGAAGCAAAGCATGGGTTTTCTCTAAAGTAAAATCAGCTGCCTCCTTGCCAATATATGCTCTGTTCTTCAAACATCTAGAGAATATTTGAGGGTTAAAAATGAATTAAATGAAAAGAAAACTAGGCTTATAATGGTTTCATAATTTTTTTAATATTCATGCAGCCCTTACCCATAAGACTTCTAATTTTAAAATCTTCATAAACTGAATTTTCCCCTTGTGAGCACACACACACACACACACACACACACACAAACACACACCCCTATAATTTTGATTCTACAGTGCTGAAGAATCCAGAGATTTGAAGGGGTAAGGTGGCAGAATTATGCAAATGGAATTATACATCAGTGATTGAGACAGAAAGAATACAACATATAATTCCCATAAATCCCAGTGCCAAGCCTTTTCCTGTTATCAAATCAGTTCTGTCTCAAGCTGACTATCAAAAGCAGCATGCTCTATACAAGGTTAGATTATATAATAGTTTTAAAGGAATTGATTTTATTCTAAGGAGTTTCAGTTTTATCTCTAATATTCCCAAGATCAAGACTTAGAGTATTTATGATTCATTTGAAATACACAGATACATACAAATATTTCTGGCTCCTGTGGTTTAAAAATCTCAGTCTCTCTCTCTCTCCCTCTCCCCCTTCACACTCTCACTGGGATTTTTCACCCAAGGGGGACTCTACCACATAATCCACTCCACTTTCACTCTTTGCTGTTTAAATAGATTCTCATGGGCTGTTTTGCCTGCACGGGTTTTGAATGGTGATCCTCAAATCTGGGCATTCTGTGTAGCTAAAAACACAGGCACCAGCCATCAGCACCTGCAATTTCACCAAGCATTGCATTCAAAATCTACAAGTTAAATTGAAGACCATCTGTACAACTAATTAAAGATAATAAAAATATTTCCCTATCATCTATTAAAATGCTTTTTCTTGCTATTGTTTCTAACACATTTATAAGATGATTTCTTTGTTGCTTTGTATGTTCCTACCTCACTGTATAACCCCTGCTTTCACTGTATTTGATGTTGATATAATTTGTGGAGGCGAAGGGAAAAAACAAATTGTTTAAATAGGGATACAGGTGGACCCATTGCAACAATGAGATGTACAAGATGTTATGTCAAAAAATGAATTTTACAACTTTGGCCGGGAAGAGTGGGGGTGGGAAGGGGGAGAGGGGGTTGGGAGGGAGATAAGAAGGGATAGGAAGGGGAAACAAAGGAGAAGGCAACAATGCTTGATAAGAAATGTACTAATTACCTTGCCCATGTAATTGTAACCGCTCTGTATGATATTTCCACAATAAAAAAATAAGTTATCCCCCCAAAAAATTGATCTCTTAGATACATCATTAACTTTACCAACTTAATTAGTCAATTATTTTTTGTCATTTTAATATTTGTTTTCTAGGTGAAGAACTGGTTTATGTCACCAAATATAGTCTAGGTAGCACAAACTATATTACTTAATATGCTACTAAGTAATAAAGACATATTTAATAATGTAACTGAAGATGTCTCAATTTTTCTACTTTTCCTGAAGTTACTCAAGTATGCATGTTTGATTTTGCTTAATCTAAATATATGCTTTATAACTTTGACTACTTAAAAAAATGATCTTTTGTCTTCTCTTTCAATCAGGGCTTTGAACTATTTTTGCCGTACTGTGTTTTATTCAATTTATCATAAAAATGAATTTTTATATTAATGAGGGGTTTCTTTTAGGGGCGGTTGTCTTCTTATGTGTGTGGTTTCTTTTTGGTGCTGCTCCTGGGTACCTTATCCAAGCTTCTTTTGCACAAAGCTAGCTCTTTACCATGAGTCACAGCTCAGGTTCTGGCTTTTTTTCCCAAAGTAATTGATTGGAAATAAGAGTCTCACTGACCTTTCTGCCCAAGTGGCTTCAAACCATCATCTACAGATCTCAGCCTTCTGACTACATAGGATTACAGACATGAGCCAATGATTTCAGATAATACTAATGTATTCTTAACTTGACAGATTTATTTTCCCATTAACTTAAAATAAACAATAAAAATCCCTCATTGTGTTTTATTTGTTCTTTCTTTTGTATTGCATTATATATAGATATATGCATGCATCTAAGATATTATATGTTTTATATTAACATCTAATATATGTATACATCACATATTTTATTGCCTTGAAATATTTTAATTTTTGAATTCAAATTGTGTACTTCAGGTGTTCAGTATAATTCCTTTATATTTCTTACAGCGAAGAATGCCTATCTATTTATATCATCCATATAATACTAGACAAATAATAAGCTAAATTTTTAATTATACTTAGCCAAACCATCCAAAACTATCATAAAAGTGTTTTACTAAATGCTGAAATTTTTAAATTCAAATTTAAGTTTTTAAATATTTAAATGTTCAAGAAAATCTGGCAAAAATTGAGCATGATGACAACAATATTAACTCAGTGTACTGGATAAATAAGGATAAAAAGTTTGGTCAACAAAAGACAATTCCTCAGCGTTTTTTATAAAGTATGATAGATAATGAATAACGACTGAACAGGAGCATTTTAATGATACTGTGTTTGTATTTTGCTCTTCATTGTTCAAAAATTCTGTGACTTGCTTAGATGTATCAGGCAGAAAGGCTAAATACATCTCAGATATCAGCTAGATTCCTTTTTCTTTTATCTAGAAAAAGTTCTTAAATATTTATTACAGTGCCATTGAAAAATGCATTGCCCTCCAAGGGATTTTTTGAAAATTCCCAAGAGGCATACATTCTTACCATCATGTATGGATCATAAATTCCTTTTTCTGCTAAATTAGTTAAAGTTAGCAATCATATGCCATTGCATTTGGGATACTCTTGTTCTCTAGCCTATTCGTCCAAGTGTGACAATTTGCCTTTCATTTTAATTTTATAACATATACCTCACCCTGTTGAAATGAAATGAAATGAAAGAAGATGCAGAGGGCTACCTTATTTCAGTCTTACAAAGTCATACTCTCTGATCATTTCCTTCTATGATTTAGCTCAATTCTAATACCTCCACTCAAACAATTCTCTGAATAATCTCACACCCTCTTTAATATTTTCATCCTATTTGACTTTCCTACTTCATACCTTTGCATTTCTTCTGCATGATCCTTGAGGAAAATAGGACACCTGCGTTAACAACCCTGGCCCTGAATGCCCTTTTTCTATTCCCAAGGCTGTGGCCAAACCAAGGGGATGCAAAGGAAATAAAATGCTTGGATAAAGGTTTTCCAGAGAACACTTGGCTCCCCCACTGGTATACTGAGACCTTGTGCAAAACAGTGTTACCTAAAAGAGAACCTACTTCTTGTAGGCCTGCTGAGTGGCTCCCTCTTTAGAATGTTGGTTATACAAGGACAAAGCCAGCTAAATTTACTTATGTAATATAAATTTGGGGGCGTTTACTGGAGTAAACTGGTACATGTTTGAAAGGATAATGCTTTAGGTACATGTGGTCCTTCTGGGTCACCAGAGTAGCTCTGGGGAAAGGAAAAGTATTATTAGGTAGGCACCTTGAGAAGGTGTTAATTGTCGAGTCTGCAGCCTTGCACTGAAGCCCCTGGGTGGAACTAGTGCCAGCACTGGTTGGCAGTGCCCTACTGGACTCTCCTGGCTACGTGTTCATAAACTTCTGTCTCTCATCCTCTGGATGTTTTCTTTGGTATCACAGCAAACTACGCCCTTTCAGCCCAGCTCATCTCATCTGTGGATGTCACACTTCATTGTCCACCTTGCATCTTAAGGAAAAACACTATAACCACAGATATATGTATGTATGTGCATACCAGTACATACACAAGGAGCCCTCACAGCATTCTGACTTCATAGTACTGTGTTAAATCACAAGTTATGTTATTTTTATTATTATATTTAAGCCATTGTACAAAGAGGTTGTTTGTCCTGGAATACAGAAATTTATAAATACAAAGCACCATGATCAATGTCATCCCTTTCAACATTCTTGCCTATCCTTATCCTTCCCCTACCCATTCCTTACCATACTTTTCTAATTTTGTAGGCTGTACATTGAATTCTCCACTGCATTGTTCCTCTCTTCATTCTTGTCTATTCTTTTCCTCTTGATCCTATCCTACTACCCCCTTTAAGTATTTGTTTTCTGGTGTTTATTTTAGTGTACTTTGACTTTGCCTTTCTAAGGAATGATACTACTTCAGTTTTCCCTTGAATTTTGTTAACACATACAAATCTACCCCCTCTTGGTCCTTACATAGCTGATGATAAATGAGAAAAAAGGGTAGATTTCTCTATCTGGAATTCATGATCAATAGCTTAAATTGGGTTATTAAATTTGGGGCAGTTAATTTGAGTATTTACACTTCATTTTACTCAGTGGATATTTGATAATTTCTTCATCTTCAGGAAAATCCAGTACTTCCCTTCCTATTACCACATGAAACAGATGGTATTACTTCTTTCACACTTGAGAATACACACCACTGCTCTATTTTTCTATTTTTGTTCTTTTTACTTTTTTGTGGAGTCTTCTCTTTCATAGATAACAGATTTACCAATACACCACACAGTGAAATTTTCACTTATTAAGAGTCTGCATCACAAAGCAGTCACTTTCTCTGTGTTTTTTTTAAATTAATTATGACCCCATTGGATGCCTCCTAAATGTATAGAAACACGTAATTTTTTTCTTACCTTAATATGCAAAACTTTCCACTTATGACTATTATTGAGTAGCTGGAATTATACTTACATTTTCAGTGTTATTAATTATACAAGTCATCATAATGCTTGCAGGAATTGCATGATAATTGGCCAGTGTTCAAGCAATGAACCCAAAGAAAGAAGAAAAGCAAAGGAAGTTATATCTTATAGTAATCCAGTTCTTCCCCATAGAAAGAGTTTCCCAAACAAGCATGCGACAGGAAATAACAGAGAAAGCAGAACTTTAAAATCACAATTATTTTTCTGGTTAGAGGGAAAAAAAGATTGGCAATCAATGTGACTTGGTAGTTTGAGTACCTTTGTGGCAAATATCCATAGGAAACGGAATGCAAAAGAAAAACTAGCTCAGTAAATTATTGTAAAATTTTTAGCATTTCATCAACTAGTCATTATGCTAGGTATGCAACAAGATGAAATAGGCTGAGAAAAGATCAAATAGGTCTAGATGACCTAATAGAAATTTCAGCGTTTGTAAAAACAAATATATATATATATATATATATATATATATATATATACTAAAGTACAAGTTCATATGCATCCAAAGCAGAGACAGTCTCTTCAAATATTCCTAGGATACTTAGCAATAATTTATAGTGGCAATTAATAAAGTGTATATATAACATACCTCATACCAAAAATTTTAGGTCAGAGTAGTTGTGCTTATATATTCAAACGAGTGAATGCATCTAAGAAAACCCTTCACATGGAAAAGACATAAATATAATAAAAAATTTATCTTGTAGCTAAGATTAGAAGTATGTAATTCAAACAATTTTTAATCTGAAATATCTATTTTGTAAAAATAACTGTTTAATTCTGTCTTTGGTTCACAGATTTTATCTTCATTTGAAATGTAGCATTAATATTATGCTTATGGATTTGAAAGAGATCAAAGAATAAAATTATGCCAAATTAAGCTGTCTTTGTTATTAAGTGAATTTTCTACTGAAAATAAGTATTTGGTTTATTTCCTTTATTATTGTGATATTAAAAATGCACCTTATATTCCAATTGTATTGAATTATACTGAGTCACAGGAGTATTAAAATACATTATATTTTTTAAAAATCTGACTCTAGACTGGCCACCAGTAAGTAGCTCACGCCTGTAATCCTAGCTACTTAGAAGGCTGATATCTGAGGATCAGGGTTCAAAGATAGCCGGGGCAGGAAAGTCCATGAGACTCTTCTCTCCAGCTAAACACCATAAAACTGAAAGTGGTAGTATGGCTCAAGTGGTAGGGCACTTGCCTTGAGCTGAAGAGCTCAGGGACAGCACCTGGGCCCAGAGTTCAAGCCCCATGACCAACAAAAAAAAGATAAAATAATTAACTAAAAATCGGACTCTAATTTGCTTAACAAAACGTGCCCCTGAACGCTGTCATTTTTTTGTTCCTGCAAGCCATTACCAAGAATACCCTGTTTAAAGCCTCTTTCTCTAGCATTTTTCTTACTGTACTATTTCTAACTTAAATAATCACTATACAGAGTTGGTTTTATTTTAATCAGAATAAACCATTTTCATTCAAAATAACACTATCAAGATTATTAGAAAGAGTAATTTATGTAAGTGAAAAGCATTAGTCATATGTGAAAATATTGCATTACAGTGGTTACATGTTGAGAAGAGACTGGTGCAGATTTAGTGATGTTTATAATTATATTTGATGTTTATAATGAGATATAATGATTTGTGTGTGTGTGTTCAAAATATAAGGTATCTCATCACATTTAAAAAGTTGTCTCATCACATTTAAAAAGTTGTTATGTTGAAAACTATAATCCAAACCAAAAGAATTCCTGAATTCTTTTGGGTCTATGACTCACAGATAAGCATATCTTCCGAAAAATATAATATGCTAATGTCTTTTCTCTTTTGAGGCATATATTTCATTTTCTAAGTTTAGTCCCATGATATTTACTAAGAAACCAGCTTCTTTATTCAATGTTATTTAGGACTTATTTATTGGTTTGAGTTTTTATTTATGAGTGCTTTATTTATTTATTTATTCATTCATTCATTCATTTATTCCTGCTGCTCCTGGGGCTTGAATTCTGGGCCTGGTGCTGTCCCTGAGTTTCTTTGGATCAAAGCTAGTGCTCTACAACCTGAGCCACATGCCATTTCCAGCTTAGCTGGTTTAGAACTGCAATATCATATGTCAGTCTCTCTGAATAACTAGTATTATAGGCATGAGCCACCAGTGCCAGGCTAATTGCTTACTTTTTTATAGTGGTTTGAAAAGGAAGTGTGCTATGTTTTGAAAGTCTCTACCAAGTTTCAGGTTGAAATTTAATCTTAATTGTGCCATATTAAGAGGGTAGAAACTTAATCCAACTATTATATTTGGATACAGGTGGGATGTATTTTAATAGGATAGCTAAGGTAAGGTAAGGCTATAAAGATAAACTTTCTGACTTTATAAGAAGATAAGAGTTTGATGACACATATCTATGATCCCAACTATTTTACTCTATGACACAAGTATATTCAGTAGCTTTCCTCAGTATCATAGGAAAAATGTTTCACTACTGTTTTTCAGAACTGTATGCTTATTCAAATTTAAAAATAAAAAAGGGAACAGTTTGAAATATTTCAGCCATGTAAGTAAATATAAAAGGTGAAATAATGCTATGCATTAATAATGATTAAGTAATATTTATCTGACAACATTCATTTATATTTTTCTAGGGAGCCCTTAAATTTGACACTACATCATAAAACAAAGCAATATATGTGAAAGCAAGGTTTATATTTGAATTGCAGCCATAGGTTTTGAAAGTTGTGTCAAAGTGTTTTATAATATGACATAGTTACATAGCATAATTTTTTTTTGTCAGTCGTGGGCTTGAACTCTGAGCCTGGATGCTTTCTCTGTCCTCTTCAGCTCAAGGAGAACACTTACCGCTTGAACCACCACACTATTTCCAGTTTTCTAGTGGTTTATTGGAGATAAGGGTCTCACAGACTTTCCTGCCGGGGCTGGCTTTGAACTGTGATCCTCAGATGTCAGCCTCCTGAGTAGTTAGGATTACATGCATGAACCACTGGCGCCTGGCTCATAATTTCTATTCTTAGAAGAAGAATTAAAATGGCAGGAGAGGAGAGTACACAAAGTCAAGGTACGTAGTTGGAAACAGATCTAGATAGTTTAGACTTAAAATGTATGTCCAATTGAATTAATTGTTTCAGTCCCTTTAATAATATTTAAAGACAATACTTCTTTATCTAGAAGTATGAGTGCTAATTAGATCAACTCAAGAAAGACTGTCAAATTTTATTTATACTGAAATATAGCTACTACTGTAACTAAAATTATGATTTACTTTCAACAATGATCTAATCATGTATTATCAAAGCATTTTAGATTTTCACAAGAGGACTAAGAGCTTCCATGGTTAAACTATGAAATAACTGAGGAAATTGAGGCTCAGGGAATTTGTGGGCAGGTCAGACTATGCAATTACTCTCTGACATGTTTTCTGAGTTTAATGCTGTATGTATTGTTGATCGTTTGTGTATTATTTTATCCAGGAAGTTCATGGTAGCAGACAGGCTTGTGCAACAATGCCCAGTTAGACTTTTTGTTAGCTAAAATATTGTTTTGTCCAATTAATACAATTTTAGAACACTGGTGTTTTTTCCCTTATGACAACATGTGTTTGTACATATTATATTTTAGTTTAATAATGTTTGCAACTATTGATTGTTAGTACAACATGTGAAAGTTTTTTTGCCTACTAAGCACAGATTTTTGTTGCCGTTACTTATTGGATTTTTCCTGAAACTAGCATTGGACTTGCTAAGCAAATGGTTCATCACTTAAGAGCCACCTTCAGCCTTTTATGTAATTTTAGATAATTGTCAGATAGTGTCTCTCTTTAAAAAAGAAAAAGCCTCAAGGCTGGCCTTGTACTATAATCTTTCTCTATCTGCATCCCGAATAGCTGGGAGTTTTACCCCTAGAAAATCCTCTTCTTAACTACCTAACTAAAGCACCTCCTAAGTGTAGATGTTTATTTAAGAGTAACTTGGCCTTCTATCCCCACTACTGTCTCTATTATCTATCACACTCCTACTCTCAATTTCCTCAAGGTAAACATTTTTAAATTCCACATGATTAAGATTGTGCTACTTAGCTTTCTAATTAACATAATGCTCTCCAGTTCCACTCATGTTATTTAAAGGATAACATTTCATGGTTGTGCTGAATAGCACTCAGGTTTATATATGTACTACATATTTTTAGTCAGTCTCCAGTTGTTAGCTGCAAGGATTATTGTCTTAAATAGTGATTCACTAAATATAGAAGCACCAGAGAAGTAATAAATAAATACATAACGTAGGAACTTTAAAAGAAATTTAAATTCTTTCTTAAATTATTCAACTCTGCTTGTACATTGACATAATACTTTGCCATTAAAGAAGTCTATTATTGAAGCTCAGGAATCAACTAAAGCTATTAGCTAATTGTTTTGTGTGTATTACTGAACATTGTAGAAGTTGTTCCAGAAATGTATCTCAAAACAGCCTAACAAATAGAAAAATGACAACAGTCACCAATGACTTAAAGATAGTATATATCTTCATCATGACAAATTTTCTTTTCAGTAATTTTCAAAAGACATGTTATTAAAGAAACATCTAGGTTGGTTCCATATCTTAGCTATGGTAAATAATGCTGCAATAAGCATAGTTGTGCTGGTAGCCATTTGTTAGGAAATGGAAAGACTTGGAAAAAATTATATTAAGTGAAGTAAGCCAGGCCCAAAGAAACATAGGTCTCATGGGTTCCCTTATTTGCAATAATTAGTATATGTGTAGGACAAGCAGAAAAGGTGAAAAGCTATATACATATGACCATATAAGATGATGTTAAGCAAAATGAACCCCAAGATAGGGAAACAAATACTTTTTTTCTTTCTTGCTATTGTTTATAATGTACCGTATGAATTTTTTGTTTCTTTGTATGTTCTTACCCCATGGTATGACCCCTGTTTTCACTGTATTTGATGTCGGTGCCCGGCATCTTGTATATGTATTTCTCTAATTCAGGGAGCAGAGGGAGAAAACAAAATGCTTAAATAAGGATACAGGTTGACCCATTGTAACAATGAGATGTACAAGACACTATGTTGAAAATGAGCTTAACATATTTGGGGGTGGGATAAGAGAAGGGATGTTAGGGGAAAAACAAAGGAGGAGGCAACATGGTGGATAGGAAGTGCATTCATTATTTTGCTCATGTAACACTAACCCCTCTGTACAGTATTTTTACAATAAAAAATGTACAAAAAAGAAACATCTAATTACTTCAAAAGTCAAAATACCTTTTATGAGAACATTTTCACAATGATGGAAAACTATAGATTTATAACATTAATATTTATATATTTTATATAACTATTCTATATTTATATAATTTATATAATTATATAGTTCATAATTATATTCATATAATGTTTAATTATATCATAATTACATAAAAATCATAATTACATATTCACAAAGACAATCATAACATTAATGTTCAATTAATTTTTAATATTCTTAGAAAGTAATTGATTAAATATATGGCTACCTCTATATTTATTCAAATTACCCCATTTCACTCAAGACATAATCACTACCATTAACTTGTCAAGTAACCACTGTGTGTATGTGTATATGTGTGTATTTGCATGCATACACACATGTCTACCTTTGTGTCTTTATTAAATATATAACACGAATCTACATATCTGATGTCTGATATTTTTATATTTTGAATCTGATATCTGATATTTTGTAAATGTTGTTACTGAATAATTCTGTTTCGCTTCCATCTTACATTTTCCAGTGGCAAAATAAGATAGGAAATATACTCATAACCTTGCTCATGTAACTGTAACCCTTCTGTACAGCATTTTTATAATAAAAAATATACAAAAAAGTCCATTTTCCGGATAAAAGGAAAGGTAAAAACAGATTTTCTTTTCTGCTCTTAAAATTATAATAACATCTTCCATTAGTAAGCACATACAGTCCAAGATGTATCTACAACTCTTTAAGTGCATAGGACAAACATGACCATGTTCTCTCCAGTCCTGTAGCTTGACATATGCATTCAGACTGTGAAGGATACATCCAGGAAATATACTCCACAACTATGACTACAATTGAAAGTTCAAATAATTGGAAAATATATTTAGTCATTTTATATCGCATGTTTTGGTCTTATTTTATCCAAATTATACTTAGAGTGCCCTCAATATAAAAATTTAAGATTTGGGAACCCAGCTGGCATATGTAAAATTTCACACAATTCCTGGAATAGCAGAAGAACTGATTTTTGTGGGTCAGAATCAAAGCTTTAAGAAATTATTTATTAATTTGGCCTTTTTTCTAAAGAATGGGAAAAGTTGTCCTCCAAGAAATGTATTTTAATTTAAACATTCTTTTTTGAGCCTAAATACTTTAAATACACACATAAAGGCAATAAAGCTTGTTGTGTGAGATTGGTCTGGGAAGAGCAGAAGGGAATAAAGGAGTATGTATGAAAAGGAAATCAACTTAAATAAAAAGATACAAATACACTTGAGCTTAGAAGAAAGAATAAGAAGAAATATGCAAGTTAGAAGTAAAAGTAAACCACAGGAATGTTATATACCATTTTTTACTTGTATCCATAAATTAAACATAATTTTAAATCTAAAGAGAGATATGTGCTACTTGTATATTTTCATATACACATTTAACATAATTTTAACACTCAGGAAACTTAACATTTCATGTAGTTTCATGAAAGAAAAATGACCCAAACACCTTGAGAACAGTTTGCTAATACTTTTAAATAAAATGAATAAATATGGGGTCTTAATATTTGGCAAAGAGAAATGAAAGCAATTTGAGAAAATAATCTGACTGAAACACTGATATGGTTATTATGCTGAGTACTGGAAGCAATGTAATGGATAACTGAATTAAAAATTCAAAAACTTTGCCTTTCTAAGGAAATACATTATTTGTATTTTCCCTTGAATCTACCATATTTTAGTTACTAGACTGAGGGAAGAGTTCAGAAGGAAGGGATGGACAAGAATGTTGAAAGGAGTGATTGATCTAGAGACATTGTATTCGGAAAATGCTAATTTTTCAGGACTTAAAGATGACTTTTTAAAAATTGTAACATTTTTTAAGTCAACTTAAAAAATGCTGATAAAAATTTACTCATAAAGCATTTGACCATAAAACAAAAGCTCATGTACCTAATAACGATCCAAGACTGGAACTATAGACATCAATTTAGGAAGACTCATTCAATGTTCTGATCTTGTTAACTGGCAGTAAGTGTTTCGTGGTCTCTTGTTTTTGTTTTTTGGTTTTTTTTTTCACCAAAAGGTTTGAGATTCCAAGCAGCTGCGAGGATATTTAGGTTAGTTTTAGAGAAAGAGTAGCTAAATTAAGAGGTGAACACAATATGAGTGTTACAGAACATATTTCTAAAAAGAACAGTGTTATGGTATGTGTTAAAGGATTAAAATTCTCTTCTTAGAAGTTAAGGAAACAGAGGTAAATACATAGAAATACTGATCTGTAAAGAAAACAAGTTGTCAAACTTGAAAAACAACAATCAGCAGAATATGATTTATACTCTTAAAACTGCTGGAAATTTTATGTGGCTTACACTTTGATTTATAAAGCATCTCTGACACACTTCTCACTTGTCTGCCTGAATAAAACTTTTTTTTTAATTTTATAGAGAAAATGATCACTTCTCCCTCGGTCCTCCCTTCACCAAGGATAAGCTGGCTATCGAATAAGTGCCATTTTAATTACAGAATACCCATCATACAAAGAGGCTCCTACAAGTGACGGCACTTGATAAAAAATTCTTGTGGAGAAAGAAAATGCATGCATGGGGCCTTTAAGCCTCTGAAGTTCAACTGAAGATGGTGAATGGAAGTTTCTGAGAAGGTGAACCACAAATTAAGATAATGATGAATTTGGTCTCTAAGATTTCTTGCAGGAAGTGGTAAAAAGGATTGATTGAACGTATTTGCTTAAAATAAAAATTATAATCAAGATCTTAATTAAGATTCTAATATTTCAAATAATGTCCATATCTGGGGCATGTTAATTCTTATAAGTATGCATAAATGTTCAACAAAATTATCAGCTACTTGGGCATACCAGTGGAAGACTGTAATCCTGTACTGGGGAAGTAAAGGTAAGACCAGGATGCTGGCCCAAGGCTTCTGGGAATAAGTGAATGAGATCCTATCTTTAAATAAAGTTTAAAAAGTGAGTGGGGACATCTGCACTTGTCTGGCTCTGAGTTCAAATCCCAGTATTACCAAAGTCACAAAACAATGAACAAAGCGTAACTTTTAACAATCTTTTCCTTCAGTGAATCTTCTTCCCATATGTATCATTTACTTGAATGTATGTTATACACATTATTAACACATCATTTATGAAAATGAGGGTAGAAAATCCAGCCTGAAATTTTCAGGATAAAGGGAAATATAAGCAACATTTATAGCAAATTGAAGTAAAAAAAAAATCCCTTCACATGGTCTGGGCTCAGTCAGATTTATTTTTTTCTAGTACATAGCATATAGTTTTATAGTTCATTCTTAAGCATTTTATGAAATCATAACATAATTATAGTTTAATTAAGCCATCAAAGTTTATATTTTGATTATTTAAATTATGTTTTAACACTCATTACTATAATTAACCTTAGAAAACAGATGTGATTGATTCTCAGAAAGAGATGAAATATAATAGACTTAGCTCCACAACTAGATCAATGCTGCTTTATCATTTTTGTCTTTAGGAAAGTAATTTTATTTTCACAGCATAAGACTAAATTGGATAAGGGAAACAGAATTTTAGAGGAACTTCTCCATTTACCCCTGAGGTAAAACCCAGGAGACTTCCTTACATTTAATTACTGATCTATGCATGTAACGTACATTTTGTCTCTAAACAATTCCTAGACAATTCAGCTCTGTCTACAGTGGTTTCAGTTTAATCTTGAAAAATAATAGTAAAGTAATGAATAGTAAAGTAATAATGTATAACCAGATCCCTCTTGTTAGAATTTCCTTATTTTCTTTTGTTTAAAAAAGAAAACCTTTTTATTATCATCACTGGAGTCTTTTCCTTTAGCCATATATTTGAAATACAGCATGTGTCTATTGTCTGTTTAGTTCATCATGTATACCAGCTCAAAACACATTTTGTCTTCATTTACATTAAATACATTATATAAATCTACAGTAAGTACATCTAAGTTTGGACTACATAAATAATTTTACAGAGATTTTAGTATCACTTAGAAATGTGGCATTCTTCTTTGCCAACTTTCCAAAAGACATGATATGAATGAGTTTTGTGGTGATCCTTTAAGATGCACACAATTTGAATGATGTTAAAGTTTGAAAAGAGTTAAATAAGTCATTGGTAAAAATACTTCTGTTTCATTAAAATGTCTAAACCACAACCATTCATTGATTCTGTCACTTCCTATTTGGACAGATGTTTAAAGATTAGTATGTGGGACTCTCCGAATGAATTAACACACCAGTCATTTCCGGCAGTAACGTTCCCCAAGACCTCATTCTGCTTTCAAGGGAAACCAGCAGGTCTTAAAACGGAAGCTAAAACATTCTCTGATTTCATCTCAAATGGTAGCTCAGATCCTTAAATCTTTTATGCCAATCAACCTGTGTGAACATGGTTTCAGCTCGGAGTGTGCCATCTTAACCGCTTTACCAGGTGGCTAGGCTTTGTATAAACCTCTATTATGTCCACCCCATCCTGCTTCTCTTTCTATTCCTAGCTCCTGATGGGCTGCTCTCCTGCAAGAGCAGTTGAACAAAGCCTTTTTCTTTCATGGGTCTCTCCAACTCTCGTTTCTGTTTTCTGCTTTCATCTCTCCAGCTGTTTCTTAATATTTTTTTTCCTGTACGTATGAAAAAAAGACAAACCCCTGTGAGGTACCTGAAATAATCCAAGGGTGGTTGTTCTGAGTCCAATGAGTCACCTCACTGGAAAACTCTTCTATGGGGAAGTATGTCTCTAGCCATCACTTGTTTCCAGTTGTAGTTTTAGATAACAGCAAGTGGATATTTGACCCAATGTTTTACTTCCACCATTATAAGAATATAAAAATTATACCTGTGATTATATCTGTGATTTTTTTACTATTTATACTTGTTATCATGTACTACCTTGTATATTATATATGTGTATGTATACATACGTTTAGATATATCTATACATTCTAATACAATCAGTTTATTTCCATTGTTTATCAAAAAGATAGTTGTCAAGAGAATATGGAAAAAATACCTCTAGCTCACAGAAAAATCTTTTGGGTAGGTATTAGTGGGTCATGCCTATAATCAAAGGTACTCAAGAGGCTGTGATCTGAGGAACTCAGTTCAAAGCCAGTCCAAGAAGGAAAATCTTTGAGATTCTAATCTCCACTTAGCTATCAAAAATCTGGAAGTGTGGTGTGGCTGTGTTTCAAATGGTAAAGCATTAGCCCTTGACACAAAAACTCAGAGACAGCTTCCATGAGTTCAAGCCCCAGGCCTGACTAGTACACACACACAAACACACACACACACACACAGAGTCATTACTGGGTAAAACTTAGAGTTTTAAAGTGTACATGCTCCTCACTCTTGAATCCAGTAATTTTGCTATAAACAAACTTTTAATTTAGAAATCACATAACGATGTAGATACTGAGCTAAAGTTCAGAATCTATTTCTAAATAATTAAAAGGATATTACAGGATAATAATAAGCAAATAATTAATAATAATTAAAAGGATATTAAAAGGACACTACCAGTTAATACGATTATTTGTAATTTAAGCCACATGCAATTAATGATTGTGAAATCTTGAATCAATTTTTCCTGTGTTTCAGAAGCATTTCTTTCCCAATTGCCTAATGGTCAATTGGGTTCTTAAATGAAGGTGAAATCAAAGAGTCACAGTAAATAAAGCCCCCCCCCCTTTTTTTTGGTCAGGTCGTGGGGCCTGAACTCTGGGCCTGGGCACTGTCCCTCAGCTCTTCAGCTCAAGGCTAGCTCTCTACCACTTGAGCCACAGTGCTTTTTTCTTTTTGCTTATGTGGTGCTGAGGAATCAAACCCAAGGGCCTCAGGCATGCAAGGCAAGCGCTCTACCACTGAGCCACCTTCCCAGCCCCAATAAAGCCTATTTATATGACTTGTTTATATGATTTGAGGGATCTAGTACACATACTGTGTATTTAGGTAACTCTATGGCACCACATTCTCTTTTTTGGCACCACATTCTTTAAAATAGGTTAAATGGGTAGAAGGCATGTCAAAAGTCTGGAGAAATAAGAAGCAGCAGGAATGTTTTGGAGTGCAAAGTCATGATATATAATTCTGTTTGTCATGATGGCATCACTGGGATATACATGTGTCCAAAGCCATACAAAGTTGTACATATTATGTGAACAATTCTCCATGTCAATTTTACTTTGATCAAGTTAAAAAATGGGATATTTCTAATAAAACTTGCAAATTATCATTGCTCACTTTGGTGACACACTATCAAGTAAAGGTGTTCCAGAATTAGCTAACTTGTAGTATGATAGATGCCATTAAGTTCTGGCTTGGCTAAGAGTATTGTCAAATATACAAATTGTAAATGAGTCTGTCATATTATTCCATTGGCCTAACACAAAGGGAAAACTTAATAAATTGAGAAGCTGAGGGGAAAACCCCCAAAGACCTTGCTATATATAATATGAAACTATTGAGACCCAGACCATAAATGTAGGTACCCATCACAATATAATGAAGCCTGTAGATACAAATTACATTGCAGTAAGCATTCCAAGGATGCCAGTAGAAGCTACACTGACTTCTTAAAAACTCATGAGATCCCTAAAGACCAGCCTTAGTTTAATAGCAACATTTGACATTTATTGCTTTGCTTCTAGCAGGTTTTTTCTCTCTCTCAAATTTATGGAGTTATAAGTGCATCATCTCTTTACTTGAATATCATTTTACCACTAATATTCTGATTTGTTCTTATTTTTCCTGTGTGAATGCACAAGGTTCGAATGTAATGTTTTTAATAATGGAATGAATATTTGTGTCTGTGTAGTAGTTGAGTTTTATTGTTGTCAAAATCTTTTTCTTTTAAGATAAGCTTCACTTAAACATTTAAATTAGACATTAAAATGCATCTTTATACATGTATGAGATTCCCAGTGCTCTCTGTGTTCTTTCACATTTAGATGAATTATTCGTGTTATTGAACATGTAAAATGAGCATTTTGAATTTTATTTCAATTGAAGAATATTGGTTCAAATTGTTCTGTCTGTGTCTTTCTAATTTTGTTACTGCCTTCCATTATATACAGTATGTTCAAGGCTTAATTTTATGACACTTTAGGTAAATCTTTGGTATTTATATAATATTCCTATATTTAACTCTCACTTCCCCTATCCCATGGTAGAAGCTCTACTATGATGGAATGTCTTTTACAATTGTTTCTCTATTTAAAGATAACCAGTCTTGTGTCCTGTTGTTGTACAATCCCACCACCAATACAAGAGTATCTCTTCTCCAGACTCACTCCAACATCTATTATCTTTTGATAATAGTGTAAAGTGTTGGATAAACTGTAAAGTGTTGGAGGTATAGGAGGTGGTTATTTCCTAGCGATGTTGGCTTATTTTTGCCTGTTGACAAGAATAGTTGAGTAGCTTTTCATATTCTCATGACCATTTTATAACTTCCTTGGAAAAAATATCTATTTATCCTAAAAAACTGCACCACAGAATTGAAGAAAGCATGAAGCTCCACACACTCCATTGTCATCAAATTACATTCTTGCATTTCAGACATTTTCCTCCTGTGAACACACTTCAATGATGCATGTATTCAAATGAATTCAAATCCAGTCTGCAGACCTTTACCTAAAGAGAGTTAAAAAAAACTTACCCATTAACTTCAATAACAGATTTATTTTACCTATGAAGTTTTATATTAAGATTCATTTTTACCTTAGCTTATGTATTTCAAACATAGTCTTGAAATAAATGTTCTTAAGGTCTCATGAAGAAAGATGTAAGCTGCTTTTAGTTGGAAATATCAGTGTAACTTCTTAAATTCCATGGGATACATTTTTCGGCGTTGATGAGTTTAGCAGTTCTCAAAGAAATCAAATGATGAATAAATACATGAAGAAATACTCAACTCTGTAAAGTGTGAAAATAGAGCATAAAATGGCAATTAATTACATGTACAGAAAGCCAAATCTGTCCTGTTCAGTCGTATTTCTCTGTGAACAATTCCAAATACAACTGCAAGTGTTCATTAGAACATCCTTTCCACATATATATTTTAATATTCTTTTTCTTTGATGTAATATTTTATAGATCCTTCCAAGTGTAAAGAATGTAAATGGGTTTCACATGTGTTTATTTTTCCTTGTTATAATAGTCACCTTGTACCATTTTGCTCAATTTTATTCTTTAGCAGAATTCAGGTTTACAAAAAAAAAACTTTTTTAATCTTCCATTCCTTTTTATTTTTATCTTGAGTTAATCAGAAAGGCTACTGTTCCCACATGGTCCATGCTGCCTCTTACGAGACTATGTATGTACATACTATGTATGTGTGTACATACATGCAAGCATACTTCACACTTCATATATGGTTTGTGATACTTACAAACTCAGGACCATATTTTAATCACAAAGACATTCTATGACCTTGAAGGACACTATAATTATTGCTGGATTCCACTTACCTAAATTGAATGGGAATAAAAGCCAAATCTAAAACATGTTTTTAGTTTTACATCTAAATTCCTCAAAATGGAAATTTAATGAAAAACAGACTTTTCAAAAGGTAACAAAAATGCTTTTCATACATTGAGTGTGAGAAGGGTCTTTTGTTATTTATATAGAACTGTGGCAAACCTGATATGAAATGCCTAAATTAAACCTTCTGGCTTCAAGCTGGAATCTAATATATTAACTTTTACTTGAAAGATCGTTCCCAATTCCTAAAGGTGCTTCTACTCAAAATAAAGATTCAAGGCAGCAAAGTTCAAAATAACTCAAATTGGCTTCACTAGATTCTCAGTAAACTTATAAACAAAGCGAAAATCTGTTAAATTATTGATAATATGCTTCAGCATCTACTAATTCTTTCCAATGGAGAAGTAAATATTTATGAAAAAATCTAAAAATGGTTGATAAAGTCTTCATTGCTAGTTTGTGGGTGGTTTCTCTATATTTTCTAAATTGTGCACATTTTATAGGTTTGATTTCATTATGTCTTTGATTTATAAACAGCCATTAGAAATGCTAAATAATATACATATACTAAATATCATCTCTATTCTTTTATTCACTTTTTTCCTTTATATATAAATGTGGGAACAGTGGGCTCTAATTTTTCATTATTGAGGGCAACATTCAAAAACATTTTTTTGTGTGTGTTTTTTTTTTGGGGGGGTCCAGTCATGGGGCCTGAACTCTGGGCCTGGGCGCTGTCCGTCAGCTCTTCAGCTCAAAGCTAGCGCTCTACCACTTGAGCCACAGCGCCACTTCCGGCTTTTTTCTTTTTGCTTATGTGGTGCTGAGGAATCGAACCCAGGGCCTCAGGCATGCAAGGCAAGCGCTCTACCACTGAGCCACCTTCTCAGCCCTCAAAAACATTTTTATAACTAAGAAGTTTTATTAGTACTAGATACGAATTTTCTAAGTTTAATCCTATAATTAATAGATTTAAATATAATAAAATTATACAAATTTCTAGATTTATTTTGTGTAACAACATAGCTAAGGGCGTCGAACATAAGAAAACGTATGCCATAATTGTCTCTGAAACTCAGGCTTCACATTATATTTTCCAGTTCCATTTGTTCTCATGACAAATGTCATGATTTTTCTTTTACATTATAACTTCAGCATTAAGAAAACAATCAGGTAAACAGATGCTGTAACTATACAAAGAGCACTTACTTTTTATAATTGAATATATTTTGAATTTGTTCACTACAATTTTTTTCAAGAAGGCAAGTTAATCTTTATTTTTATATAACACTTTGAAGTCTGGATTACCTGAATATGTCCCTTGTAGAAAGAACCTGTCTGACCACTCCTCATAGTAAATTCATGCATTCCTTAATTATGGTGTGTTTTCATAGAGAAACTTGTCTGATTTTAACAATTGAGGATATCTTATTGATATATATATGTGTGTGTGTGTGTGTGTGTGTGTGTGTGTGTGTGTACAGATTACTAGATAAATGACATACCTCAGTCTATAGTTATTGTGTACTAAAAGTAAGGAGGTTGGAGGGAAGGGATGGTAGGGGGAAAAACAAAGGAGGAGGCAACCATGCTCCATAAGAAATGTACTCATTACCTTGCTCATGTAACTGTAACCCCTCTGTACAGTATTTGTACAATAAAAAATGTGCAAAAAATAAAAGTAAGTGAGAAATACTATCATTTTTTGTTACTTACAATATCATGACAACCTTATGCTGTGTTTCCTCTTGTTGGATTGTTGGATTAAACTATGTTCTGAAGGATTCAGTCCCCCCACCACTTCACACACACACACACACACACACACACACACACACACACATGCACATCTAATTCTTTTTCCTTAGAGAGCAAAGAATAATCATTCAGAAACTTAATGAGCTGGAAAAAAAATACCAGTAGAAGAAAGGTGCTTGAGAACTTTAAATGAAATACATTAGTTTCCATTTGAAAGGTAAATTAGCTGATTTACAAATCTTTTTTACCTTTCCATTTGTACTTTTACTGTCTTTCTCAAATGCCTCTTCCTCCTCAAATTAAAAGTCTATATTCAATATTTATTTTTCATTTTCTGTTTTAGGAGATAATTTTGTATTTGTATTTTACATAACTTTACATTTGTCTTTCTTTTTCCCCAAGATTGTCTTTCTAAATATTCACTGATATCTCTCCTACTGATCCACTATAATGAAGCTTGAAAAGGTCATAGGAAAAAGAAAAATATTTTAATGAATAAGAATTCACTATATATTTACTTTGGCTGTTTTGATACTTACCTGCATAAATTCTTATACTTGTAGTACTTTATATTACTCATGCACAATAATGGATCATATGTTCTCATATAAATAAACTGAAGCACACTGACCTAGGGCATGTTGCTCAAGTAGCAGAAATCCTCTCTAGCAGAATATAGTCCAGTTCAGAACTCAATTCTCTCTCTGTTACACACATGTGCACAAACACAATAACAATGAAAATTACACAAAATCTACCAAAGTTCAACTATTCTGTTTGTATTGCTATGGCATCATGTAAGCCTTCTTGCAGTGTTCATGTTATACAACATTTCTAAGTAAAAAGATTCATCATGGCAAAGTAATATATCTTAAAATATTTTAAAGTTACACTTAAACCAGGAGCTGTAATCTTAGCTACTAAGGAGGCTGACAACTGAAGATCATAGTTCAAAGTCAGCTTAGGCAGGAAAGTCCTTATAAATATTATCTCCACTTAACCACCAAAAATTAAAAAAAAAAGGTCTGGGAAGTTGGCTCAGTGGTAGAGTGCTTGGCTTGCATGCATGAGGCCCTGGGTTCGATTCCTCAGCACCACATTAGCAGAAAAAAAGCGAGAAGTGACGCTGTGGCTCAAGTAGTAGGGTGCTAGCCTTGAGATGAAGAGCTGAGGGACAGCGCCCGTTCAGCCCCCATGACCAACCAAAAAAAAAAAAAGCAAAAAAAAATTAAAAACACAAAGATCAACAAATAAAACAAACAAACAAAAAAACAAAAGTGAAACTGTAGATCAAGTGGTAGGAAGCTAAATTGGAGCAAAAATAATCAGGATCAGTGTCCCAGGCCTTGGTTTCAAGCTCCAAGATTGGCACACACACACACACACACACAATTGAAAATATACCAGAAACATGGTAACATTTGAGAATATGTCAAAACTAAAAATAGATATTCCTTTAATAAAAATAACTTTATATTTTGTTGGATTATTATAAAAACAGTTCTTAACTTATGAATTTTGTTATAACATCATGATACCTGTATTTCATACATAAAACTTTTTAATCACAATTTAAATATGACTTTCCAGAAAATATTGATACCCTCTGAAATCATTTTCAGGAGTGTGTAATCACAACTGTTGTGCTGCCAAGATTACAGAGAAGAAAAGGGGATTCTTTTGGCCTACACACAGTTCAAACTGTCATCAAAATTTTCATAACATGTGTAGATATTGAGAACTTCGCAGAATTTACCTATGAGTGTTTAAGGGAAAAAAGAATCCCATTTATGACATTTAAAACATTCTTGTAGATAATGCTTTTTTATAAATTTTTGAGAACCTTATATGAAACATGAAAAGAAATAGAATATAATTTGAAGAATTCATGGAATGACTGAATTCAATAAGAATGTGATTTTTCGAGTGACTTTTTGAAAAAAGCAAAATTATAAGGTTAACTGAAACATTCTACAAATTATTGACTGTTGTTTTACATGTGCTTGTGTGAGAGAAATTATGGCATTAAGCTTTACAAAGAGGTTTTCCCATGGTTTTATATTATATTATATTACATAATAAAATGATCCTAGGGCTTGAACTCAGGGTCTGGGTGCTGTTCCTGACCCTCTTGTGCTCAAGTCTAGCACTCTACACAGTATGACTTCCAGCCTCATCTGAGTAATTTATTGGAGATAAGAGTATCATGTCTTCTATTGATCTTGTTAGCTATTTCCTTTGCCATGCTAGCAAGATCAAGAGAAAGACCACGGGTTGGGAGAAGATCTTCACTAGCCATACAACGGACAAGGGTCTCATATCTAAAATATACTTGGAACTCAAAATATTAAATCCTAACAACAAATCCTCAAAGAAACAAGTACCCAATAAATAAGTGGGCTAATGACTTAAAGGGAAACTTCTCTGAAGAGGAAAGAAGGATGGCCAATAGACACATGAAGAAATGCTCAACCTCTCTAGCCATAAAAGAAATGCAAATCAAAACAACATTGAG
>NW_012267219.1:4989081-5017839 GCF_000151885.1 Dipodomys ordii
AAGCAGAAAAGGTCAGATAAGTTGATGTTAGGGAAATGAACCCCAAGATAAGTATTCAAATGTTTTTGCTTTCATGCAATTGTTTCTAATATATTTATAAGATGATTTCTTTGTTGCTTTGTATGTCCCTCCCCCAGGGTATAACCCCTGCTTTCACTGTATTTGATGTTGGTATAATTTGTGGAGCTGAAGAGAAAAAAACAATCGTTTAAATAGGGATACTGGTGGACCCATTGTAACAATGAGCTGTAGAAGTCCTTATGTCAAAAAATGAACTTTGCAGCTTTGGCGGTGGGGGTTAGGGGGAGGCTGGGAAGGGAGTGAAAGGGGAAACAAAGGAGGAGGCAACAATGCTTGATAAGAAATGTACTCATTACCGTGTCCATGTAATTGTAAGCCCTCTGTACGTTATTTTCACAATAAATATTTTTTAAAAAATAAATATAAATACAAAGACAAGGATACCAAATGTGAGCATAAATTTTCTTCTCCTACAGTGTGATTGATGAACTTCCCAGATTATTGCAGGATCAAAGTTACAGGATTAGAAATCAAAACATCATTAAAAAGTGTTGCATATTCTTTTGTCATAAAAAGGTGAGGAGTGGAAAGAGAATATCAGAATTGAAAGTCAAATTTATCCTTTTAGCTTCTGTGTCACTCGAATAACCTAAAAATATTACTTAATTTTATAACAAACATTTTCAAATATTCTCATTTTAACATAATAATCTTACATAATAGCAACATAAAAATAAATATTATGCATTTGGTTATATGTAGAAGGAATGTTAATCTACTTAGTGAGAAAGTAAACACAATTGTGTTATCATATAACTATCTTCAAAATATTGTTATAATATGCTGAATTTTAAGTGATTATTTTGCAGATCGACCTATTGATCCATTGATTGATCGATCTACTGCATTCCATTGAGTAATTATGTTTGTAGAATACTTTGTATCTTCCAAAACAGCGCATTTAATCACTTTATCTTCAATTAAGAAGATTACACTTCTGCTCAAGTCTGAAATTAAAATTAAAGTGATTCCAATTACCTTCTACAAAATAGAACTCATGAAGTTAATGTAGCCTACATATTGCATGTGTATAAACAAAATTCTGAAAAAAAAATCTGGACTCGTTAAAGAATTATTTCTTCATGGAAAATCTAGTTAGGGCTTTTCAAATACAAGACTAGTGATGTTTCAAAATAAGACTATCCTAAATCTTATAATTTATTGACTGGATTTGGAGAAGAAGATCTTTGTAAATTTCTTACTACTGATTCATACGATTACCTTCAATTTTGAGGTGAAGAGATGGATTTTGTAGAGGTGATTCTCACAGTTGATAGTTGTCACCTGAACTCTTCATTTCTCTTCGCTTCTGATGATGATCATTAAAAACAAATCTGTGGTACATACACACAAAGGAATTCTATGGTTCCATTACAGAGAATGATATTATACCATTAGTAAGGATATGGAAAACAGATTCAAAGAAACATAGGCTGCATGATTTCCCTCATTTTTGTAACTAAAATGTGCCTATGTCTACAAATAACATAATGGATGGCAAAAGACAAAAATATTACACTTGGACATGATAAATTAAACTGGACTCTAAATATTTACACAGTGAGACCAAAAGAGGATGTTCTTAAGGGAGGATCACAAAGGCTCAATAGATATGTGCACATGGTCAAATAAAATGATGTTTATTGAAATGAACTCTAAGAAATGGAAACAGGAGGGTTTTGGTTTTTTTTGTTATTTTTCTTTTTTTCCTTTGTTGGTGTTTTTAGTTTTCTGTATCTTTTGTCTTATCTAAGCTTATCTGAGCACAGAAATGGTAGAACAATGAGTGAACAAATGTAGCAGTGATACTTACTAGACACTGTTGGATATGAACTATTCAATTTGTGGGGGAGAAGGGGTCAAGAGGGAAAAGATGGGAGAAAAAAAGAAGAAAGAGACAGTTGTGGAGGTGGAAGGGAAGGGACGGTAGGGGGAAAACAAAGGAGGAGGCAACAATGCTCAATAGGAAATGTACTCATTACCTTGCTCATGTAACTGTAACTTCTCTGCACAGCATTTTTACAATAAAAACATACAGCAGTTAAAAAAATGAAAGCTAAAAAAGAGATGTATTCATAACCTTACTTATGTTAATGTAACCCCTCTGTATATCACCTTTACAATAGAAATGAACTAATTAATTAATTTAAAAATCTGTAAGACCACAGGTTGTAGTGCTATTTTTGTAGAAATATGATAAAAATGAGGGGAGGGGTAACAAGTTTGACAGAAATGTACTTATTACCTTACTTATGCAACTGTAACTCCTCTGCACATCACCCAACAATAAAAAAGGAAAAAGAAAGACAAAAGTTGACATCATCAGAATGATATAATTAAGGCTCCTATAAGTCTTCCAAAAACTCATTTCAAAACGTTTTGTAGAAAGTTTGACAATTGGATTATAGAACAACTCATCTTCATAACTAATTCAAATGATAAATTATATGCACATGAAAGTTCCAAAGCACTTTGCTTCCACATCCTCCTGTGTGGTAGCTTAGGAAAATATTTCAAAGAAATAGAGAAACATCAATATGGAAAATTTGAATATTCAGGTTTGAGTACTTTCTGTTGAATTCATATTAGTAAAATAAGAGACATATTACTGAATTTTATCTTTGACACCACAAAAAATTTCTAAAAGCAAGTTGAATTTTAAATCAAATATAAAACAAATAATAGTTACTCATCATTTGGGTGATATTTGTGGAGGAATACTATTTAGGCAAATAGTTCCTAATAGCTTCATCTATAAAATCTTTTATGGATACAATAAGAGCTAAACACATGCCCTGCAAACTCCATATTAATAATTTATTTTTTGTGAGATGTTTAGGTTTCTTCAAACCTCAATTTTCTGGGTTTCAGTGATGAACTTTCACAGTGCCGTATTTTTATTTTTATAGTGAAGTATAAGATAGTAAAAATAAAAAATAAGTTTGAATTTGAAGGCAGCCCCAAGAAAAAAATCAGTTTGCACTTACAGAAAAATTAGGCACGTAGTTGATATTGTACATGCCCCATTTCACACATGAAGTTTCTTTGTTCATAAAAATCACACATTTCTTACCACCAATGAATCGATATTGATAAATTATTATTAACTGAAATCCAATGACATGCATAGATTACTTTTTGACTTTAGGATTTAGTTACATTTCTGTAGGCTGTTTTTTGCAGTCAGTCACAGTTTCTCAAATTCATATCACTTTTGATGACCTTGATTTTTTTTAAGTTAAGTTCTAGATCACATGTTACACGAGGCCCCCTACTGGAAATTGTCTGACATTTGTATTATTAGGCTGGGGCTATGGGTTTCGAGGAAAATCACAAGGGTAAATGCTACTCTTATCACTGGATGTCAAGAGTACATACAATATCAAGATGATTTATGACTGTTGATGCTAACCTTGGCTGAAGTTGTGATTATCCAGTAAACGTATTTTTACCACACTTGTGGAAGAGGAGACATATATGTATATATATATATATATATATATATATATATCCATAATATTTATGTTCATGTATGTTTATGTACATATATGTGAAGGTCTCCACATTATTGATAATTAGTTTGAGAGATTATTATCTTTGCCAGTCCTATTAATTTATACAATCATACATTGATATCATCATAAATATTTACATACATGATGGCTTATATTTCAATACTATTTATATATTTATATACCACTAGTTCAATACTACAATTCATTTTCTTCCTAAAATTATTCTAGTTTTAGCAAAAGGGAACTCTTGTAGTTCACTTCCCTGGGTTCCTTTATCATACCCCAATCTGTACAGGGTAATTATTTAAAAAACTTTTCTCCCTTTATGAAATATATTTCATGAGGATGGAATACATATTTTTTCTTGTTAAACACACACATGCAAACACATCCCAATGATGCACATATCCAGATGCAGAGACTAACAAAAAAGCACAGGAGGATTTTGTAGTAAAAGATAAATTTTTCTAAGAAGGAAGAATTATCAATCACAACTTAAAATTTTCTTCAGCTAGCAAGAAATAAAAAGTACCCAAGTAAGGGATGCAAAATCAACCCAAATTCCATTAGTGTGATACATGAGATAATCTTTGAATAACTATACCTATTCTATGTCCCTGTGGGAGAGAGTTAATGTAGAAATGGGATAAGTGATAAACACAACTGAGTGCATTGGTTCATACCTATAAACCAGGCTACCCAGGAGGCAGTGATCATGAAGACTGGGGTTTGAGATGAGTCTAGGTGAAAAGTTCCAACAACAAGATGGTCGTGGTAGGGCATGTTTGTCCTCCCTCCTCTTTCCTGGTTGTAGGTAAGATGTTTGCCATCTGATGCTCTCCTCAGTCTAATATTGAGGCTCTTGCTCAAATAATAGCTAAAAAAAATGATGAAGTGAGGGTATGGTTCAAGAGTCAGAGGGAAGGAAGGAGGGAAGGAAGGAAGGAAGGAGGGAGGGAAGAAAGGAAGTAAGGGAAGGAAGGAGGGAAGCAGGGAGGGGAGCAGGGAGGGGAGGATGGAAGTAAGGAGGGAAGGAAGGAGGGAAGGAAGGAAGGAAGGAAGGAAGGAAGGAAGGAAGGAAGGAAGGAAGGAGGGAGGGAGGGAGGGAGGAAGGGAGGAGAGGAGGGAGGGAAGGAAGGAAGGAGGGAAGGAGGGAGGGGGGAAGGAGGGAGGGAAAGTGAAAAAAGAAGTGATAGATTTCAAGTTTCAATACTTTTGTCCTCAATAATCTCTAAGCTTTTGAGTCAAAGAACACAGTTACTACTTCTGCAGCACAGGTTTTGCTTAATTTTAAGTTTGTCACAAGAGAATGAGACCTTATATAGAAGTTATGCTCTATTTGTACATAGGTCACAGCATAATTGACTCTTGTAGAGTACATGAAAGTGACTGCTAATTAAATTTAATGGTTAGTTTCATTTCTCATTATGATATAAAAAGTAGTGCTGGGGTAAATAATTTCACTCTAAGTTTTCTTCATTTTCACTTTTTATTCTTATGAAATGCTTATTTAATATAACATTGGAATATGTCTTAAAATACAACCTTCTGAATAATTCATATACAGATTCCTTCATCAATACTTGTGATAAGCACATACTTAGCAACAATGCTCAAATGGATATCCAAATTTCTCACTCTCTGATATTCATTTCAGCCATTTACAGATGTGGCTGACTATTCAATATGCAGTTGCAATAATGTCTAGTGATTCCAAGGGGCAATACACATGGCCTCTTTAGTGAAAAAATGGTGCATTCTTTATGTTTATTAGAGAAACTCCTTATTTTTGTTGGCATTATATATGAACATCAATATAAAATTGAACCTTGCCTGATGCCAGTGCCTCATCGATGTAAACCTACTTATTTACAAGGTTCAGACTGGAAAGATTGATGTTCAAAGCCAGTTGAAGAAAAGTCCCTGAAGCTCTATCTCTAACCACCTAAAATCTGGGCTGGACGTATCGTTCAAGTGGTAAAACTCCAGCCATGAGCAAGTACGCTGGGACAAATGTCAGAGGTCTCATCATAAGTAAATGAATGTCAGTTGCATCTGGAAAATGACAAGTAAATGATTTTTTATTTTCCATTCTAATTTTGTTTTGCTGCATTTTCTTCCTTCTCAAATCTGTAATTATATCTGTTAAATTAGATTAAGTGTGTGCCAAAGGTGCCTCCACATGATTTTTAAGTTGGTTGAAAGATTTCTTTATGTATACTGCTCAGTAACCTCACTTTATTTGTAAACAAACTGTGCCCTACTATTATAACATAGAGCTAATCTCAGCTAATCATGAACTGCCAATTGTTCAATCTATGTTCAAATATAACAGTTACAGGCTTTCTACCAACAGAGCCATCTCTGTGTCTTTCTTTTTCAGCATATATTCTCTTTTAAATGACTTTAAATATAACCTTTCCATTTTAGAAGCAAAATATAATAAATCATTTTTAGTCTAGAGTCTACTTCTAGAGTTGCAAATAAAAGGAATTAACATATACAAAGCTAGACTTTATGTGATTTTTGTATTTTAACATCTTTGAGTTAAATATGCACTCTCTTGCTATTGAGATACTGTACCAAGTACTTAAAGGTTTCCAGCAACAATAAATTCAGATAATTTTCTTTATCCACCCCAGAAATAATCATGTGAAAAGAAGTCCAAACACTGGTTTAACTAATATACTTTTATGAACCAAGGTTGGGAATCAGATACACCTGTTTTAGACTCTTACATTGTAATCTTTTCTAAACACTCCAGTGTCATTGACTGTCACCTAGTTTCACTAAGAGTTTTTTAAGGATTAGACATTGTAAGGTGTGCAATGTGTGCAGTGGGATACTATAAACTTTCATTGCAAAATTCTACAAGAGAATTCAGCCACATGTAGAAGGTGAGTGGTAAATGGTTCTGATCCTTCTTATTATCACATCATTATTATTCCAAACACCCTGCTCTACTACTCACAGCCAGTATAACATACAGTTCTTCCAAAAAGTACTTTCCAAGGTTTGCTTCAGACTACCCGATCACCTTTTAGCATAAAGAAGATGAAAGGGTTCTTATTCAATTTCTAGGCTGCTTTACAAACCTTCATTCTGAGACTGTAGTGAGGAAATGATGTGTTTCCAAGTCAGACCCTTCAATGTGTGGAAGATTTTCAATATCTAAACTGAGCCATTACACTTTGGAAGAGTTGAAATGACCTCAGCATATAAAATTGTCACATAAATATAGGATGAAATGTTAGGTGCCCATGGCTCATGCCTGCTACTCAGGAAGCTAAGTTCTGAGGATCAAGGTTTAAAGTTAGCCTGGATATGAAAGTCCTTTAAACTCTTACCCCAATTGACCAATATAAAGCCAGAATTGGAGCTGAGGCTCAAATGCTAGCCTTGAGCAAAAAAGCTCTCGGACAGTATTCAGGCCCAGAATTCAAGTAAACATATACATAGCTATAGATACAGATATCTATCTATCTATCTATCTATCTATCTATCTATCTATCTATCTATCTATCTATCTATCTTTCTATCTCTATATCTAGGTATCAATATGCATATATATTTTATACATGAGACATCCCTGAGAAATATTACACAGACATGTGTTCTTCAAATATGCTTATACTTCATATACTTCAAATTCAAATCTCATGTATGGATCTTAATCTCCAAATTTAAGAGCTCAATGACTTGCCGCACTGATGAGATATGCAAATTCTGTTTGGTAATATATTAGGAGCAAAGCCCTAAGCATTAAACAAACGGCATTGCAACATGGACAAAAGGAGAAAAATTATAGTAAATGCCACAACTTAATTTATAGATAGATGGGACATTATAAATTATTTTTTGTCAGTCACGGGGCCTGAACTCTGGGCCTGGGCCCTGTTCCTCAGCTCTTCAGCTCAAGGCTAGCACTCTACCACTTGAGTCACAGTGTCACTTCCAGCTTTTTCTGCTTATGTGGTGCTGAGGAATGGAATCCAGGGCCTCAGGCATGCAAGGCAAGTGCTCTACCACTGAGCCACCTTCCCAGCACTATAAATTATTTTCTAAGGCACTGTTAGTATCTGCTCAGATTCATTCAGCAAATTTGAGTAGATCCCCTGTGCTAGTTTCATTCCACCTATTGATATTTTCTTCGGGCAAAAAGGAAATAGTAATCATCATAGGACTGCAAGATGAAGTTACTGGGTGTTTGGGGAAAAGAAAAAGAGTTGATAAAATGTAACAGAAGCAAATTGCAAAAGGATATCTAAACACTAAGTATGGTTTGTGCCCCATGTTGACACATCAGTCTGTCCTGAAAAAGCTGACCATAGAAGAGTGAGAGAATGAGTAATTGTGGACTCAGAGGCCAAGTACCTTGAAGGCAAGAATCAAAAGGTCAGACTTGAGGAGAAACTAGACTAGTGACTTCTTCGGGATAATGAGAAAGGAGGTCATGTTGCTTTGAGGGAAATAATTCCAGGTGCTGAGAGTAGAATAAATTGGAAAGGAGAGAGAGGAAAGACAGGTCTCTACCTTGAAGCCTGTCTGAGAATGGCCAGACACAAGGTAAATGAATTCTAGATAATGACTGTGACAGTGTGAATAATGAGCTTACCTCTGCAATGTCCCAAAGGGGCAAAGAAACACAGAGTGATGGACTGAAAGACAAAGTCAAAGGAGAGAATGAGAAATTGAACAGGATTTTACTCCTATGACTCACAAACCTGCTAAGGTATTGATAGAATAAATTTTCTTATAAAAGTGGACTTCATTGAAAGCTCTCTGTCAAGAGATATAGCTTTCTGACTCTGATAAACATAGATGATGGAGATTAAGACAAAAAGTAACATCATGTGTAAATGAAATTCTGGAAACGAAGATGGTTCACCAGAAGAATTCAAATAAAAAACAGCTATGCCACAAATGTTAATATTTAGACTACTACTACCCATACAAACTCAACTCTTTTTGTGATAATTGCATGTATTATAGTCTGATAGAATTATTTTTTCTTCTTGATAAGTACTCTGGAGCTTGGCATATAAAGCAGCTCAAAATATGTAAGATCAGCATAGTCTTTCTCTTCAATACAAAATATCAAACAGATCACCAAATACTTAGATGGAGTAAATGTGAGTTAAATGCTTTGTGTGTTTTTAAAAAGCAAAGAATAAATAAGAAATTAACTTTAAGATTGGATAAAAATCAGTCTCCCCTAAATTATAGAGTTGTGAGTTTTCTCCTTTAAGAAAAACTTATCAACCTAAATATTTGAGTTTTTCCTTCTCATCCTTCAGTGAATTAAATAAGTTTGATGAAATAAAATTCAAATTGCACATTTTCAAGATCAATGCAGCTTCTTAGATATATTATACACCACATATTATACACCAGTTTCACAGCATGAAAAGAACAACTTTTCCTTTCTGAATTATTTGATAAAAACATGTTTAAAGATGCATGTTTTAAAAGCATTATGAGAAAGCTGAGCAGCAGTGGCTCACGCCTATAATTCTAGCTACTCAGGAAGCTCAGAAGATCATGGTTCAAAGCCAGCCTGGGCAGGAAAGTCGGTGAAATTCTTCTCTCCAATTAACCACCTGAAAACCAAAAGCGGTGCTGTGGTTCAAATAGTAGAGTGCTTGCTTTGAGCTGGGCCAGAGTTCAAGCCCCAGGAAGAACAAAATTTAAAAAAAGAAAAGAAAAAGCATTGTGAGGATAAATTAAGAGCAAAGTACATGATTACAGATAAGCTTGAATTATGAGAGGAAAAGAATTCTTTTTACTTCACCTTCTCTGAGTATTTGACATTTCTGTTTTAATAGACCTACTGTGTTCCAAAAGAAAATATGTTGATTAGGGACAATTGCCTTAGTCTTTATTTTTAAAGTCCTCTGCTTAAAGAGAATGAAAGAACCTTATGCCTTCCTGTCCATTAATAGTTTCTGAAAATCAACACATCAATCCTTGTAAATGGACTTGTCTCTGATATACCAGTTAAAATATTATACTGTCCTCTTTTAAATATTTTCATAAAATTCTAACAATACTTATATACCTCACAGTATTCCCTGTGTTTGAGGTTTTTTTCCAATATTTTCAAGGGAATGGATTAAAAAATACAAGCTTTGTTCATGACTTACATGAAATAAAAATTGATTTGATCAGCATTAACATCTGACTCCCTTCTAGCTATGCCATATAGCTGTGTTAATCATATTATATAAATTATCATTTTACAGCAGAATTCCTCCTGAAACTTATGACTACATTTCAGAGGAGTGAAGTATAAACAAACAAATAAACAAACAGTTTTCACTCACTTGTGTAAATGACTTTCTAATAGCAACAGTTCTGGATAAGAACCTTAGTTTCCAACAGATGATCTTATTTCCACTGCCTCATGATCCTATTTCCACTGCCTCATCTCTCAGTGTAGGTTTGTGGCCAACTGATGCATTGAAACTGCAGTTGATATCAGGTGTAGCTTTAGAAATTAGACCCTAGCACAATTTTCTGATATGAGATTTCAACATTCTCAACACTCCCTCCCAGCACTCTTCTTAATTTTATAGAATAGACTTTGACTGCCTTCTCTCCCTTCATAATTTAAGCAGACATTTTTCACTAGAATCCTCCAAAAACCCTCTTATCCTCAAAGCATAATCTTAATCAGCCTATCACAAAAACAGGTAGTGGGCAATTGGTACTATTTTGGAAGCACCCTCTGTCAGTTTTGATGGATGAGAAAGACTGAGACAAAGGCTATGACAGAGGCCAGCTATCCAAATCTAAAACTGGGAAGAAATTACAACCAAGAAAATGGTTAAATGCCAATAGCAATATACAGAAATTGTATGCCACTCTATGTGTGGGGGGGGAGGGAGGATATGTTTCTTTTCATGATTCTGATGAATAGAACTATATCTTTGTTGTATGTATAATTTTCTTCTTCATGAAAAAAAATCAGTTTAAGTCTATAGACAGCCTGCTGATCGGACATGTAGCTAAATGTGAATAAGAGAGAACAGGACATGGAGACAAGGTTTTCAGGTGAGATAAGGGGTGTTAAGGTGTTCTGGGAGATAAGTTGGCAGCAAATGAATGTGTGTGAGGGGAAGAAGGATGGTTTGTGAGAGCTGGACAGGAGATGTGAGCAAGATTCAGTACAGGGAAATATCAGGAAGAAACTATGGCTCTTTGCTTGAAGGTCTTGACTTTGTGTTCACGACAAGAAGAGAAAGCTGAATAAAAGTCCAAGTGAGGTTGAAGACTCAGACATAAACAGACATTATCATAGAAACAAATAGTAAAGCATAAAATCTTAGGGTTTAATATCATATTTTAATATTTATTGTTACTCTACAAATTCATAATAAAAACTAAGAATACAAATTAGAGGCTTAAGTAAAGAAATAAATTTAGAAAAAACCATAAATGGTATGTAAAAATGTGTACAAGGTACACATGTAAGCAATATAATAAGGGTATAAATAAATATTACATGTTATTTCTTATATGGATATGTATCAGGAATATAGGATACAGGGCTAGTTTTATATATATAGTATATGACTATATATTATATAACAATATATGATATGTATTGTATATAAAATGTATGTAACTATACAGAATATGTATAACAATATATAAATATAACTAGTTCTGTATCTGTATAGATATTTCAGCATAAATATATAATATATAACAGTATTTTATTATATTTCATATATCCCAATATTATATTTATCTAGGTCTGTATCAATATAAATATTTCAGTAGTTTAAGCACTTCTGGAGAATTAATGAACTCTGAACAAGAGTAGATTTAAGACCTTAGGCTCTTCAGTGAATAAAGTAATTAACAAATAATGTTACATAAGACAAAAAGTACCTAAGCTTCAAAGTTCAAAGTTCTCATTTCACTGATTTTCTATGTTTCACCAAATTATCTGAATTTCTAATTATTTATAACACTAGTGCACATTAAGAAACACAACCAAATAAATATGTATACTTTTTTATTGCAAAAATACTGTACAGAAGAGTTACAGATACATGAGCAAGGTAATGAGTACATTTCTTATTAAGTATTGTACCTCCTCCTTTGTTTTCCCCTACCATCCCTTCCCTCCTCACCTCCCCCCCACCTAGGAGTTGTAAAATTCATTTTCAACATAAGGTCTTGTACATTTCATTGTAGCAATGTGTCAATCTGTATCCCTATTTAAGCACTTTGTTTTTTCCCTTCCCCTGGCCAAATTAGAGAAGTGTATATACAAGATGCAGGGCATTGGAATCAAATACAGTGAAAACAGGGGTTATACTGTGGGGGAGGAACATACAAAGCAACAAAAAAAAATCACATGTTGCATTATAAATACATTAGAAACAATAGCAAGAAAAAAAACAGGTGTCCCTATCTTGGGGCTTATTTAACTTAACATCATCTTATGTGGTCATATGTCCTTTCTGCTTGTCCCAGACATATACTATGCAAATAAGGGAAACCATGGGACCTATGTTTTTTTGGGCCTGGCTTATTTCACTTAACTTTTTCCAAGTCTTTCCATTTCCTAACAAATGGGGCAATTTCATTCTCTCTAATGGAGGCATAGAATTCATATATATATATATATATATATATATATATATATATATATATCACACACATATATATATATATATATCGCATTTTCCTAATTCATCTACTGAGGGGCATCTGGGTTGTTTCCATAGCTTAGCTATGGTAAATAATGCTGCGATAAACATAGTTATGCTGGTAGCTTTAGTATGGTCTTGTTTGTGATCATTTGGGTAAATGCCCAAAAGTGGGATTGCTGGGTCATAGGGGAGCTCTATGAGAAGTCTTTTGAGGAACCTCCATACTGCTTTCCAAAGTACAACCAAATAAATTTTTCTTCTCTTCTTCATGTTAAATCTAGTCTTAATATGTCATTACAATCAAATATATAATCATTACAATCACATGTATAATAAAATTATATGGGAAAATATGTTAAAAAGAATTGCACAGATTTTAAAAAGCATTGAATAGCTTTAAATACTAATACTACATACTGAATACTAATAGTAAAAAATTTTGAATATTAATTTTTTCAGGCTATTAAGGAAGCAATGGCATTGTATTTCATGCAACATAACTTCTTTTAACATATTATTAATTTTATTTTCTTGTCACCCAAGTTTTACTCATAGTAAATCTTTCTTCCAGTTGTCTTCACTGCTCAACTTGACATATTGTTTGTGCTCTATCAATTCTACTTTCTTTTCTTATGTTTTTCTTCTATTTATTTGAATGTTTTGTCTTCTACACAGACATGTAACCTATTTCAACCACATAAATTCTATTTATCTACTTATTATACTACTCTGTGAAATAGAAACATAATAGGTGAGAACAAATAGTATTTTCTCCCATAGCAATTAGTGCCTTGTTGATATGGTGGCCGTGGCAGCCACTGCCATGTAATTTTTTGTTGTTGTTGCTTTGTATGTTCCTCCCCCATGGTATAACCCCTGTTTTCAATGTGTTTGATATCAGTCTATTGGGGAGGGGAAGGAAAAAAAAAACAAAAGGTTTAAATAGGGATGTAGGTTGACCCATTGTAACAATGAGATGTACAGGATACTATGTTGAAAAAAGAACTTTACAATTGGGAGGGGGAGTGTAGTTATGGAGGTGGGAGGGAAGGGATGGTAGGGGAAAAATAAAGGAGGAGGCAACAATGCTTGATAAGAAATGTACTCATTACTTTGCCCATGTAACTGTAACCCCTCTGTACCCTATTTTTCACAATAAAAAAACTTATTTTACAAAAAGAAGAAATTAAGGCCTGGTTTGCTATCGCTCCTGGTTTGCTCCAGAACTTAATAGGATCAAACAATAACCATTTAATTCTGTATTATTTGAACAAATATTTCCAACATAGTCTAGCACAGTTCATGTCATTCTTACAATTTATCAACGAAATCAGTGATATTTAACTGGTAGCTAGTCTAGGCTGCGTTCTGGTATGTTTTTGCATATATATATATGATTCTTCCACAGTCATACATGGAAGAGTTGAGCTGAGAGGTTCTTCCCATCAAGACCTCTCCATATGGTCTGTTTAGAAAAGGATATAATTACTTACAAGTCCAAGATGGTTCCAAGGCCAGATGGTTCTAGAGATTCCTTAGTAAATTGAGACATACCTTTCCATCTAGGTGAAAGTATCCAAGGAAGTCATTCTAATGGTCAAACAAGTTATTTAATCAACATGATTCAAAGTAAATGGAATTAAAATCCTTCTTTAAAGGGAGGAATAGAAAAGATTACTTACATTTCTATAGAAAGTGAAGAAAATGAATTGGGAAAGCCTACATATTGATATGTCATGAATATTTTAAATATAAGATCTCTGAGCTTACTGAAGATGCATTAACCAGGTAGAGAACATGTGCTATATCTCATGGTGGATGGACATCTTGTTAAGGGGACTGGGGAGATTAGAAGGGAAACAAAATAATCTTTCCAACTTGAAACAAATTCCTTCTTACTGTTGTGTTTTTCACTTGATGATACTGGGGATGGAACTCAGGACCTCCTACTTGTGAGTCAAGTGTCCTACCACCTAAGCCATTCACCCACAGGCCTTTGTTTTAATTTGTCTTTGAGATAGGTATCATTATCTACCTCCGTCTCCCAAGTAGTTGGGGTTACAGGTATGCATGAACACATCAACTATTTGTATTTTCATAAAGTGCAACCACACAGTAGATTAGAATGGAGAACATCACAAAGATGGAGACCTGAAATTCCTATGAAAGTCAGAAAATTTAGGAAGTTCATTTCCTCAGATTAGCACAATATCTGATAGGAATGTAATCTGAGACCCAGATACAATTTGAAGTTTTCTACTAGACACATTTAAGTTGTGAAAAAAGAATAATAGATTTTATTTAACTTAACATATCCCAGAATATTATCAGTTCCTCATAGAATCAATGTGAATAGATCATATATGAACTACTTTATTTTTTTCATGCCATTTCTTTGATTTTTGGACTGTATTTTACACCAATGGTGCATCTGAATTCAGAATCACATAAAGTGCTCATTAGCCACCTGCAGTTAGTAATTACCTCGTCTATGTCAAGCTTGAGACTTGCAACTTTAAGTGGTCCTTCAAGCAGCAATTCTGACATCACCTGCAGCCTTGTTAGAAATGTGATTTTTTTTGTTTCTTTGTATGTTCTTCTCCCATGGTATAACCCCTGTTTTCACTGCCTTTGATTCCAGTGCCCTACATCTTGTATATACATTTTTCTAATTTGGAGAGGGAAAAGGAAATAACAAAATGCTTAAATAAGGATACAGGATGACCCATTGTAACAATGAGATGTACAAGATGCTATGTTGAAAACAAATTTTACAACTATGTGGGGGGGGGGAGGGAAGGGATAGTAGAAGAAAAACAAAGGAAAAGGTAACAATGCTTGATAGGAAATGTACTCACTACTTTACTCATGTAAGTGTAAACCCTTTGTACAGTATCTTTACAATAAAAATATATACAACGAAAAAAGAAATGTAGGCTTTCAGGATCTACCTGAGTCTGCTTGGAAAGGTGATTTCTGTATAAGTACCTAAGTGTAAAAAAACACATACCATTATTCAAGCTGTCTCTTCTATCTAGTGATCTTTCTCATCTCTGCTAAAGGCAACATACTGAATACCATAGGCTGGTGACTTAAACAATGGGAATTTACTTCTTCATTATTCTGGAGTCAAGATGCCCAGGATAAAGTGTACAGTGGATTATCAGGAGGCCTTATTCCTTGGCTATCGGATGTGCAACTTTTCATTGTGCCTTCCTTTACTCTTGCTTGTATGTGCTTAACTTCTGGTGTCTGGACATTGGTTATATTGGATCCAAGCTCACCCTAAGCACTCCATTTTAACTCTACTTCCAAATAGAGTGACATTCGAAGGTTGCAGTTATGAGGATTTGTGAACTTGAGGGAAACAATTCAATCTACAACCTCTCAGGTTCACTTTCTCATTTTTGACCATTACTACTTTGCCCACCACCATTTTACTTTTTCTTCCTGACTACATCAGACTCTGTTATGTGCCTTTCCCATAAAATGAATCTTATGTCACTCTCTGTTCATTCTCAATTGTTTGGGAACCTGTTACAGTTGAACTTCTCTCTCAAACAAAACAATGTGATACTATGCCTTTTTTATGAAAGAATCTTTGGAAATTATCACATGTCTGGCCCATGAAATATGAACAAAAGAGAATAAAATGAGTCAATAAATTCAATGACCAATGTATATTAGAAAAAACATTACATCAAAGGAAAGAACAATTGTTCTTGGCATGTGACTTCATCTTTTACTTCCCTGATGGGGCAGAAGAATTGAAATCTTAAAAAAAAAAACTAACTCAAATCTTCTAGACGCACCGGAATTAATCATTTGTCTTAACTATTTTTGTTAAATAGGGCTGCCCCTCTCTTATCCAAATACAAATTCTAATTTCAAATTCCAAATCACTAGTGCTCTAGGTCCAGTCATTTCCATCTACTTAGCATTGTCTTTGCTTTCTCTCTTCTCTTTTTCCCTCCACCCCTGTTTTCCTTTAACTTAAAATAAATCCTTGACATACTGATTTCAGTTCCTTTAGTCATATACTTAGTAGTGTGATTTCTGGATTTATTATTTATTTTATATTTATTTTATTTATGTTTGTTTTATTTATATTTATTTATTTATTAGTTATTATTTTATCATTTTATTTTTTAATTAGCCCACATTGGTAATGTAGGAGGATTTCATTGTAAGGTTTCCATACACACACACAGTGTACTTTGAACAAATGCATCCACTCTCATTCTTCTCCACCCTCATATTTCTTTTCAAATAGATTTTCATTACACTGTATTTATCCCCATCATTATCATCATTGTCATCATCAACATGATCATTATTATCATTTAAAAAGCTTGAGTCACCAAAGATTTATTGTTGGGGAATTTAATTTTTTGAGTTCTAAGTATATTTTAGATATGAGATCCTTGTCCATTGAATGGTTCGTGAAGATCTTATCTCAGTCCGTGGGTTTTCTGTTGATCTTGCTAGCTATGTCCTTTGACATGCAGAACCCCTGCAGTTTCTTGCAATCCCATTTGTCCATCCTTTCTTTGATTTGTTATGTTTCTTTAAAAAATATATATTTAATACAGTTATCATCAGGAAACAAGTAGAAAGTTACTGACTGGCATGAATGTAACAGAGTTCAAAATTGAGTTCTAGAGAAAAATGACCAAAAGATATGTGTGCATTTCTCTAATACAAAAAAATTTTCTCCCTCCAATTGCTACCTGTGGAAATCTGACATGTAAATGTTTTCCCTTAACATAAAACAGATAGTTTCTAGATACATTGTGTATCTAGAAGGCCTGTTATAATCTAGTAATGCCTATAATCCATTTAGGAGGCTGGAATATCAAAAATGCATTTAAATCCATCCTAGGAGGACAATTTTGCCAATGTGGTTATTTAAAATTAATCAGCAAAAATCCAGATCTGGTGGTATGGTTTAATTGACAGAGCATAAGCTATCAGCAACAAAAGTAAGTGAGAGAGTCATGGTACCAGCACACACACACACACACACACACACACACACACACAAAATAAATATAATTCCAATGTTGCCCAAAGTTAACTGTAACTTACTTTGAGATTTACAACAAGAGAGAAAATAAATACATATACATACATATGTATGTACATATAGGTATAATTTACATTCATACATGTCTTTTTTATCAATGAAAATATTCAGTGGGATCTAAAATTTATTAGAATAAAGGATCATTTTTAACCTAGATTTTTCTGTAGTAACTGGCACTATATGTAAAATGAATATATAATACCTTTCTTTACCACACTTACCATCTTCATCTGTAAAGCAGTAAAGCACAGAGCTTCTGGACAAAGCTCCAATCCCTCATTATTGATTTTTGTCATAGATCTGTGTATTAAAATTTATCTTACAGTAGAAAGAAGACTTTTTATCCTGTTCAAATTCTTTATTATAGATCCATTTGGACTGTCTCAATATTATATCAACCTTATGATGTTCTAATCCATTTAGCTATTTATTATTCAGTTCATAAATCGTTTACATAAGTGAATCTTTCTATTTATAATGATCTTTAAACTTTCTATCCCAATACTAAACATATCCAAATGAGAAGAAACAAACAGCATTCATGGATACATGAAAACCAGAAACGTATGTTCTTATAAAAGTAATTTTTTAATATTTTAGTTTTCTGAACTGAGGTAATATATAGACACTTAGTTATTATATCATTTTCAGGTTTATTAACATGCCCACAATATATCTTGCTCTCATATTTACTTCAGCACCATTTTCCAGCCTGCTTTAATAGCTATATCTGGCTGCATAGGACTTCTTTAGTCCAATGCTGTCAAGTTTACACCAGTTTGTGGTGTTTTACGTAGAGGCATCTATTCAACTACAATAATAGATTATGATAAACAAGGATATGGAGATAATCGCTCTAATGAAGAATGAGAGGTGTAGCAGTTCTCCTTTTTAGTTCTCTGAAGCATAGTTAAAATTTCATTTTCTATGTGTAATCATTTTGCTCTGTCAAGAACCTCTACCTAAGAGTCTTCCATTTCTCGTTATGACGTAAGAACAGACATCTGCGGACAGCAAAGTAAGAGTGAGGCGCTGGGGACTTCTTGGAATAGGATAATTTTATCCCATCTGTTTATAACATCTTCCCTTATACTACAAATTGCACTGACCCTTCTGAAACTTCCAGCCAATAGATAATTGAGATGTTTTCTAAGAAAAACTATGCAATAATCTTAAACCTCCTCAGCCCAAATGATATGGTGAAATGGTTGATGGAAAGACACTAGAAACAGACTCTATCAAGAACAGCAGAATAGACAAGCCAAGGCAGGGAAGCATTTGTCTATAAATAGTCACAACTCAAGCTGGGAACCAGTGGCTCATGTCTGTGATCCTAGCTATTCAAGAAACTGAGATCAGAAGATCACGGGTTCAAAGCCAATCTGGGCAGGAAAGTCCTTGAAACTCCAATCTCCAGTTAACCCCACAAAACTGGAAGTGGTGCTGTGCTCAAAGTGGTAGAATGCTAGCCTCTAACAAGAACTCAGGGACAGAACTCAGACCCTGAGATCAAACCCCAAGACCAACCCTCCCCCCACAAAAAAGAAATAAAGTGGCTATAGGTTCCATGGCTTCCCTTATTTGCAATAACTAGTTCATGTCTACAGCAAGCAAAAAAAGTCAAACGCTATGTACATATGACCATATAAGAGGATGTTAAACGAAATGAACCCCAAGACAGGGACACAAATGGTTTTTTTCTTTCTTGCTATTGTTCTTACTGTACTTATAATGCACTATGTGATTCTTTTGTTTTTTTTTTTGTATGTGCCTCCCCCACGGTATCACCCCTGTTTTCACTGTATCTAATTCTGGTGTCCTGCATCATGTATATACATTTTTATAATTTGGGGATGGGAGGGGATATGTAACAAAATGTTTAAATAAGGATACAGGTTGACCATTGTAACAGTGAGATGAACAAGACACTATGCTGAAAACGAACTTTACAATTTCAGGGTGGGGGAGGGAGGAGCTGGGGAGGTTGGGAGGGAAGGGATGGTAGGGGAAAATAAAGGAAGAGGTAATAATGTTTGATAGGAAATGTACTCATTACCTACTCATGCAACTGTAATCCCTCTGTACACTAATTTTACAATAAATATATATATGGAAAAAAATAAAGTCACAACTCTGTTTCTCCCTTGAGGATTAATAAAGTTGGTCCTCTCTGGGAAGGAAACTAAACAGCCAAGGAAGCAGCCTCAACATTCTCTTCTCAGTATTCAAAAATATAAGAGAAGAATGATTCACATTTTGACTTTGAAATAGCTTGAAGCCTCAGGTCAAGAGAATGATCTCCATTACTGTTTGGTACTTTATGGGCCTCATTACTAATGTTTAATTCTTGTTGGAAATTATGATATTGCCTTATTACCTGAAATTGTGATTTATAAGTGATAGCAGTGTAAAAGTGTCACTAATTCATAATTTTCAAGAGCATTGCTCATGGAAATATTCTCTGATAGGTTTTATGGAAGGTAGGGGGAAGCAAGACCTTTAATTAATAACCTGCCCTGAAAAGTCACCTTTCTGTATGGAACTGAAAAGACTTAAGGATAGCCAATAATAGCTTGACATCCCCTATTATTTCAAAAGGAATCATTTGCTATTAATAATGGTAAGCAGGATTTTGGGACGTTTTATGGGTGCTAACTTGTCAGTTAGCTTTATGTGATAGAAATGAGTGTGACGGGTGAACCAAGCCTGCAACTGTATAGAACATTGTGGAAGGTGAAGAATCTAGAATGCTTTCCCCAGAAGAGCCCTTTCATTCTGTCACTGAGTCATAGCAAAGTCATTCCTATGCCAAAAAATTACTGCACCTTACTCTTTGCTACCTAGACTTTGTGTATCTATTTTACATGTTGACATTCATCAGCATCAGTTTATATAGTCACATCATTTATCTAGGAAGTGCAGACATATTAATTCTTATGCCATATTTAAAAAACACACAAAAGATATGTGCACAGATTTGACTTTTCCTCTCTGAGGATTTAGAAATGATGTTCTAATTACTTAACAGGACTGCTGTTGGGTGACCATGCACTGGAATCTCTGGAATCAATGTAATGTCTCTACTGTAGTCACATTTCCACCTTAGGAAGCTAACAATAATGAAGAATTCAAATGTAGCCATTATGAGTCATGGAGTCATAGATGTTAGAATATTTGTACAGCATTCCCTCCATACCTTTACAAGCAAAGCCCTTGAACAAACATGAAATAGGGAGAGGATTTCACCAACATTTTATTCGTTTTAATATTATAATCATACATGTTATATTTACTGATATTGTAAGTACCTTTGTCACAGGAGATGATCACTCAATCAGATTAGGGTGTTGAACAGGTTGTATACTGTTTTGGTGGAAAGATCCACAAACCAGATCACTATCACTGAACTATGTTGTCATGGTGTGATCCATAATGACAAAAACACAGATTTGGGTAATCTTTTAAGCAAATATATTATGTAAGAATTAAGTACAACGAGAAAGAAATCAAACAGAATCGTGACATAGAAAGTCAGTGGGAAAAAATTAGAAAATTTGGTACTGGATCATGCATGAATACAAGGATTGGATTTCTGTTTGTAGAAGACTTTTTCAATGTAGTGTCTGGTTGAAACTTAGTAAAATAAATAAATAAAATAAAATAAACACAACAAACATAAAGGAAAAGTTAGATGGAAACAGCAAATAGCAATTCATTGTGCTGACTCCTCAGGTCTGTGCTAAAATATCCCACTTACTTTTGCAAGATTAGGCAGCTATAAAGTCTTCAAGCATATCTTTAGATAAAGCAGCGAGGCCTTGTGGTATTTCTCTCAGTCTTATATCTCAAGCATGCTGAATTTCTCTCACATTTAAAATTTGCTAGAAATACTCAAGGTCTTGGAGCATTTAGAAAATTGGCATTCTCAGTTTGTTATAAAGTTAAAACAAAGAAAATAAATGAAACTGAATGTTTACGAATCTGGAATTTTGTTTTCTTTGATTTAAATTTTACCTTTATTTATTATCAGACTTCATATACAACATTGAGATTATCCTCAAAAATACTAAGGAAAAATCTTAATTGGGGCATATCAGAGCTTTGTAAGATGTTAATGCTCATAATGAACAATCTTGTTTATAATCATGTTTATAATACAATAATGAACAATCGTGTTTATAATACAATACTTAACATTAGAATATTTCAATCAGAAAATACAACTCCCAGGACAGTAACAGATGAGTCAACACTCCATTCAAGTTCAAGGTTCAACATATACCCTTTACCAATAATATACCCTACAAATGTCCATACATTCTCTAAAATAGACAAAGTTGATTGTCAGGTGGTAAGCAGCAAGAGAAAAACTATATGGGAATGTCCCTCTTGCAATATATCAAGGGTGCTTGATTCCTAGTCCACTAATGTCATAACCACCCAATAATTGTGGCAAACAAAAGCAATGCAATAGCCTGGCGCTGGTGGCTCACACCTGTAATCCTAGCTACTCAGGAGGCTGAGATCTGAGGATCATGGTTCAAAGCCAGCCCGGGCAGGAAAATCCGTGAGACTCTTATCTCCAATAAGCCACTAGAAAACCGGAAGTGGTGCTGTGGTTCAAGCGGTAGAGCGCTGGCCTTGAGCTGAAGAGCACAGGGACAGCGCCCAAGCCCAGAGTTCAAGCCCCACGACCACCAAAAAAAAAGTACAGTAATTATTAAAAGCATACAATATATTTTAGTTATTATGCTATTGACAGTTCTATTTATGTCTTTGAGTATTTCCACTGAAAAACTGGGAGGCTTACAGGACAGAAACTCATGATAAAATATGTTGTATATAAAAGGAATCAAAGAGTCTAATGATAATATTAATGTTTCTTACATTTAGAAAAGAAAGTTAAAATTTTGACAGATTCAATACTAAATATTTTTCTATGTCCTAACTCTTGATAACTATAACAGACCTACATGTAAGCTAATTATATTTAATCTACTATTTAAGAAAATTAGAAAGCTCAAACAAAATGATTCTTCTGCCTTCTTTTTAAAATCAAAACATAGTTTGATGTTCAATGATCAGAACATATTTCCTTCACTCTAATTTCTGAAACATTTCCTAAGGTTGTTTTTATTTGTAGAGATGAACCTAGCTTATTAATATGGCATCGGTATTCCAGCCCAAGGAAGTGGGAAGTAATGAACGGATGACAATCTTTCACAGAAATGCCCTACAAGTTTCCAGTTTTCCTCTAAGAAGAGAATCTGAAAGTGAAAAAACAGGTAAGTTCTTACTTATTCCCCTACAACAGTTGGGTAGGGAAGGAAGATATTCAACAAAAGAGGAAAGAAAGGAGAGACAATGGAAATTTCAGCCTCTGCTAAACCCAAAATGAGGATGTGACATTATGAAATCCATACTTTGGATTTTCTCCCACAGTTCCTATCTCACAGGACTAGGACTCTTGGAATTTCCTGACTACAGCAAGAGGAGATAATATTTCATCTCTGGCTCCATTTTGGAGACAGAGCTACAAAGACAGTCAAAGATAAGGATGGCTTTAATACATAATCTTTTGCCCTAGGTCATAATATAGACTTTCTAAATATGTAGGTATTTTCTAGAAGACAGAAAGATTTTTGTTGTTGTTGTCGTTGTTGTTGTTGTTGTTGTCTTAATGGGGTGAGAGTCTGTGATAAGTTGTGGATAATATCTGGTCTCTAGAAAAAAAAATGTAATCATGATAAAAGTCTACCCTTTACTCCTTTGTTCTCATCTCCAGAGAGAGAGGAGAGAGTCTAAAAGTAAAGCAACTAATGAATAATCCCCAAGAGAAGAAGGCCCTATGCAAACCAGGAATTAAGTAGACCAAAGAGTTTCTGGAACAAAACAGCCCACATGACAGGAACAAGTTGTACTCCAACTCCAAAGAGGGTCTTGAACCTGGGATATATTCAGAGAGATCATCTGTTACCAGTTATCTTCTTCATTTGTCTCATTATTTTCTTCCTCCCAGCCTTCACCCCAAAAAATGCTTAATAAAGAGGAGGTGTATCCCTGCATCTTGTGAGCTGCTGTGGCGAATTAATTGAGCCTGAGAAGGGGGTTGCAGGAACTATGATTTATAGCTGACCAGACTGAAGCACAGATCACAGCTTGTGCTTGTCATTGGCATCTGAACCTCATCCTGTGGAATGTGATGGCATCTTCATGTAAATACTGTTAGAATTGAACTGGATTTAGAGGGGACCCAGCTGGTGCCAGGAAGCTGCATGCTCTGTAGAGAAACACTCTCATTCATCTGGAATTGAGTGCTCTGTTTAAAGGCGTAAAAAAGGAAAAGAATGTTAGTTATTATATGACTTTAGAGCAAGAATGAGCAAAGAAGAGAAAAAGAAAAAAATGAAAACAGTTTTCCTGAAATATGATGCCCTTAAAGAGACAAATCAAGTTACATAATAGCATTAATAATTATATCAAAAACTTATAAATGATTATACTTTGCTCACTGTTTAAATACTTTGCATGCAGGCAGTAATTCCTTTTATTGTCACTACAACCCTATGTTATGAGTCTTATTACTAATGCCATACTACAAATGATAGAGTCAAAGATGAGATTCAGTGGCTTGCAGAAGCCCCAGTTACGCTGTAGATCTGAGATTCTAATACTGCCTCACTGGCGTAGGCATCTTAGTCGTCAGAACCTGGCTTTGCTTTTCTGTGAATATATAGGTTGTTAACCTGATTTGATTTTTACTGGCTTGATTATGATGTAATCCAAGTTAACAATGGCTTTGTTGGCAAAAGTGGAGAAAGGAGGATTTTAGTCTTTGATTACATTATGGCAGAAGTAGTGAGAAATGAAGATTACCTCCAGTATGAGCTCCAGTACTTATTCTGGGGCATTATTTCAGTAGCACTTGGTTTCAGAATTTAATATAATTTATCTTGGTTTTGGAAACCATCCATCATCGCTTATCACCTTATAACTAACTTTTTGGACAAACTGAATAAACAGAGCTAGTTGCTTAGATATTTGGTTTTTTTTTCTTTCTTACTTCTTGCAACGCAAGTACCTCTGACTCTGAGTATCTTTCAAAACCCTGAGTATTTCCTGAGGTGATTTTATCCAGATTATTACTTCTTGTGCCTAAACTATATAATTCAGAATGCTCTCTTCTTAATTCTAAATAGAAGTACCAATAAATACAGTATCTTCACCAAACTGGGGTAGTGTGGGTGGAAAGGGTAATGGTATTAACACTTACATAACAAAATGCATTTTAATGGAGATTCACATATTGTTTATATCTAGTAGTTCAACAGGCAGAACCTATCCACAGAAGGAAGTGATAGAGTGTTCATCCTGAGAAATCAACTATCATGCACCATGGCTGTGGGTTTAAATACCGGCTAATCAAATCCTTGCTACTTTACCCATGAACCCTATCAATAAGAGCCACTTCAATGCAGTCTATGAATATGGATTATCACATATTGATTACTGCTAATATCAATTTATAAACATACATGTCATATCCAGAGCCAGAGTTAGTTGATTAAATTGAGGCTTAGCTACTAGCAAAGTTTGTATAAAGAAGTCCTTTGATCGTAAGTAAATCTTAACATTGAAGTTCTAGGATTAATTTTTTAAGCCAAGAGGTAATTTTCACACCTTCATTAAGCCATTATCAGATCCCTAAATTATCCAGACCCTGTTGCACATGAAGAATTTTTCAACCAGATGTCTTTTAGTTCTAGGTATTGTTTTTGTTCTAGTTATAACCTTAATTATTTTATATTAAATTGCTAAACTTAACTTGTATTACATACAACTTGAAAAATAACACTTCTTTGGCAAATATAATGCAAAATATGTACTGAAATGATTTCAAAGGATGTATTTTTTACTTAAGTGAAATTCACCAAGAAGTGATTGTTGTAAATAAACATCTACAGATGGGATTTTTTTTCCACACTGGTAATTCTCACATTCATATGCCTACAGAAGAGGTACAGGGCCGGGTGCCGGTGGCTCATGCCTGTAATCCTAGCTACTCAGGAGGCTGAGATCTGAGATCACGGTTCAAAGCCAGCCCAGGCAGGTAAGCCCGTGAGACTCATCTCCAATAAACCACTAGAAAATTGGAAGTGGCACTGTGGATCAAGCAGTAGAGCACTCACCTTGAGCCGAAGAATGCAGAGACAGCGCCCAAGCCCAGAGTTCAAGCCCCACAACCAACCCCTTACCCCCAAAAAGAAGAAAAGGTATAGGAAGATTTTTGTAAAATTTAAACCTTGATTATTTTTCTAAGTTATGAACTAGCAGGCTTGAACAAATTAAATCCATACAAATTTCAATGCTTTCCTTTGCTTATTTTTAGTTTCCGTTTCTTGGAATGTATGTCTGGATGTAAGCATAAAATAGACTTTGTCTCATGTTCTCTCTCACCCATCCTTCCTTTCCCTTTACCTGATCTGAATCAATAGGAATTGACACATTCTTCTCAGGAACTAATCATATCATACACTAAGAATATCATGTTCAACCAAGGTTAATAAAGCATCAACCCTATTATCAAGCTAGCATACTTGAAGATGTCTGTGTCTTTGAAATTTTCTTAGCTCCTTAAAGAAAAAATAAGCTTATGGAAAGAAAATATAATTTTTAAATATGAGTCAAAAAGGTTAACAAAATTTCATCAAAGACTACTTGAGGACTGGTATATTTAGTCATTCAAGAATGAATATTGGAGCCAAGCTCTGATCTCATATGCTTATAATCCTACGTTTTCAGAGGACTGAGATCTGAGGATCAAGGTTCATAGCCAGCCCAGGAAGATAAATCCTCAAAAGGCCATCTCCAATTAACCATCAAAAATTCATAAGTAGACATTTGGCTCAAGTGATAAAGTACGAACAGTGAGCAAAAAAGAGTAAGAGAGAGAAGCCCTGAATTTAAGTCCCAGTACCTTCACAAAAAGCAAAAGAAGAAGAAAATGTTGGAAGGAGATTGATCACTCCTTAGATTAAAATCAGTTAAGAAAATCCACGGGGTCAATAGCTATGACCATAGGATCATATAAAATGATGCTTTTCAAAATATACTCCAAGAAATGGAAGCAAGAGGATTTTTATTGTGCTTACATTCTTTTCATTTTCTTTTCTTTTCTTCTGTCATTTTTTTTCCTTTGGTTTATTCCCTTCTGTCACTGTTTTTGATTTCTGTACCCTTTGTCTTGTATATAAGTTTATCTGACTTGAGGAGAGGAAGGAGAAGTACTGAAACAGTGGGACAAAGGCTGAAATAATTCAGCAGTGAAACTAACTAGACACTATGTTGGAAATGAACTATACAACTTGAGGTAGGAAGGAATCAGGAGGAAAAAACTGGGACAGGAAGAGGGAGGGGGTGACATTGTTCAAAAGGAAATGTACTCATTACCTCACTCATGTAACTGTAACCACTCTATACATCACCTTTACAATATTTTTTTAAAAAAAGAAAAGCCTATGGAAAATATAATTATAGCTAGTGACACTATATCTTTCTACAACACAGAAATTACTTGGATTTTCATCATACATAAAACAGTGTGTATTGGCTTTCAATAATAATAATAATTCAAATAATAAATCAAGATTCATATCATCAGTGACATTGTGTGAGTGGACCTATTAGGCGATGTTCTGGAAGCAGAATAAATGAACACACAGGCTTTTTAGCACCATACTTCCTTCCTGCAATGACAATAAACTATTGTTATGACAATGACATTTTATAACTAATCATAGTGTTTTTTGTAATAGTTATAGATTTTTTTATTCTGAAAATACCTTATAGATGGGTTACAATTAAATGGGCAAGATAATGAGTACATTTTTAATCAAGCATTGTTGCCTCCTCCTTTGTTTCCCCTTTCCATCTCCCCCACTGCCCCCTAACTACCCCTACTCCCTAATAACTCCCCCATCCCCCCACCCCCCCAAAGGTGTAAAGTTCGTTTTTCGACTTGTACATCTCATTGTTGCAATGGGTCCACCTGTATCCCTATTAAAATAATTGTTTTTTTCCCCTTCCCTTCCACAAATTATACCAACATCAAATACAGTGAAAGCAGGGGTTATACTGTGGGGAAGGGACATACAAAGCAACAAAGAAATCATCTTATAAATATGTTAGAAACAATTACATGAAAGAAAAAAACATTTGAATACTTATCTTGAGGTTCATTTCCCTAACACCAACTTATCTGACCTTTTCTGCTTGTCTCAGACATATACTAGTTATTGCAAATAAGGGAAACTTTGGGACCTGTTTCTTTGGGCCTGGCTTACTTCACTTAATATATTTTTTTCCAAGTCTTTCCATTTCCTAGCAAATGGGGCATAAATAATAATATTTTTAAATACAATTTATCCATAAAATTTGTAGAAGAAATTCTGTTTCAAATATTAAAAAGCATTAGTGATGTGCTAGTTGCTCATGCCTGTAATCCTAGCTACTTAGGAAGCTGAGATGTGAGGATTGTGATGAAGTCAGCCTGGGCAGGAAAGTTCATGTGACTCATCTCCAAAAAACTACTCAGAAAAAGCTGGAAGGGTAACTGTGACTCAATTGGTAGAGCACTTGAAGCTTAGGGACAATGCTCAAGCCCTGAGTTCATGCACCAAGACTGGCACAAAAAAAATTAAGCACAGACAATATAGAAAAAGCATTTTAGGTTCCTAACTACTAATACTTTTATCATCATGTAAGATTTTCATTCATGATTAAAATTTAATATAATGCTAAAATAAAGGTCATCATTGCAACAATGTTAGAGACATTTAAAAGTTTTGGCAGGCGCTTTCCCATAAAAATTGACGTATTAGGGGACTTCCGAGAAGATGGCGGAGAGGAAGCTGGAATCTGAACAAGCTCTCGCATAGAAAGCAGTTTTAGAGTTCCAGTGAACAGTCCTAAGCCAGAGAATTACACCAAGTGTGCCATCACAGGACAGAGAGTTAGACAAGAGAGGGGAAGCCAAGACAAGGAGACACATCTGAGCACTTGCCAGCAGCCAAGGCAGCGGCGGCAGGGTCGCAGCAGCTACCCCAGCCGCGGCCATACCTGAGCGCTCACACAGAGAGTCCCGGTCGAAGGAGCCAGACGCAGCGGGTGAGAGGACTCTACTCAACACCAACAAGAACCGACAAGGAGCGGACATCTTCATCCTGCAGTTTGCAGACCAGTGACGACCCAGGATCCAAGACTCGGCGTGAGTAGAAGCCCGACATCCTCACTCCTTCTCAGGGAGCAGAGGAGGGAAGGCCACCCCACCCCCCCAGGACCAGTGATCTCCATCTTGGATACCAACAAAGCTCGGAGGAGCTGCTAGCTCCAACTCAGGCCTTGGAATAAA
>NW_012267219.1:5024774-5030928 GCF_000151885.1 Dipodomys ordii
AGGCTGGGAAGGGATGGGAAGGGTAAACAAAGGAGGAGGCTGCAATGCTTGGTAAGAAATGTATGCATTATCCTGCCCATGTAATTGTAACTCCTCTGTACAGCATGTACACAAATAAAATTTAAAAAAAAGAGTAAAAATTGACGTATTAGTAACTACTGTATTTGAGATATGTTCCCATTATGTGTTCATTGAATAAAATAGTTCATATATGTTTGTTAACAAATATTTCTGAACATAGTAACATGCAAGGTTGTAAACAAAAGATGGAAATGTTAGCAAAAGTCCTTGCATTGCGGCTGCTCACTATATAGATGATTCAAAAAGACAGTGCATAATACTTTAAGAAACTTGTGAAGAATTATCATACTACGGACACAGAAGAATGACAAGTCTCATAACTATGAGAGACAGGCCCAATATGGATTAGAAATATGACTTGTAAGAGTCCATAAATAGACAGGCACAAGTGGCTCATGCCTATAATCCTAGCTACTCAGGAGACTGAGATCTGAGGATCAAGGTCCAAAGCCATCCCAGGGACCAGTGACACTCTTATCTCCAATTAACCACCAAGTGGTAGAGCACTCACCTTGAGCTGAAGAGCTCAGGAATAGCGCTTAGGCTCAGAGTTCAAGCCGCATGACCAACAAAAAAAGGAAGGGGGAGAGAGAGAGAGAGAATGAAAGAAAGAACGAAAGAATGAAAGAAAGAGAGAGAGAGGGAGGGAGGGAGGGAGGGAAGGAATGGAAGGAAGGAAGGAAGGAAAGAAAGAAAAAGAAAGGAAGAAAGGAAGAAAGAAGGAAAGAAAGAAGAAAGAAAGAAAGAAAGAAAGAAAGAAAGAAAGAAAGAAAGGAAGAAAGGAAGGAGGAGAGAGAGAGAAAGAAAGAAAGGAAGGAAGGAAGGAAGGAAGGAAGGAAGAAAGGAAGGAAGGAGAGAGAGAGAGAGAAAGAAAGAAAGAAAGTTAAATAAGCTAAACTGAAGCAACCAGTAAAGAGAGGCTATCAGAGAAATTGGGAGTGAGTCCCACAAAACCCATGGAAAATTTCTCAGAAATTATCAATATTTCACATGAGCATATGACACATTTGGAAGGAATACTATAATGGATAATGAAAAACTAAGGTTGGAGACATTTTTGTTTTATCCAAAAAGTTCTATGTGGGCTGGGATGTATTTCAGTGGCAAAAGCGCTTGCCTAGCAAGTGCAACATCCTGGGTTCAATCCCCAGTACCAAAAAACAAAAGACAAAAAAAAAAAGCAAAAAGTTCTATGTTTCTGTAGAACATGAGATTTATTTGTTGAACTACTTGGGGAAATATTAGTCAATTCTTTACAAAATAGAAATGAGATTGTTCCATTTTTAAAATTCTAATCATCAGGTGTTGACTTTCAGAAATCATACTGGTTCTCAAATGAGAAGTCAATAGTGAACCTACTATAAAACATGAAATTTTCTTTATGATACTAAGAAGAATGGAGTTTCTGAATGATCAAGTCTGAAATCATCAAAGTAGGAACCTTGGGGCCACTGAGAATTTCCTACCATATGGTATTGCACAATCAAATCTCATGCACTCAATAGCAGTCCCTCTGCTCAAAACAGAATGGACTGGCATGAAGATGGATGCAACAACTGTCTTAGAGGTAAAGTAATGAAAAAGGAGCCATTCTAGTCAAATTGAGGGGATAGATCTTCACATAGGAAAAGAATAAGCAAATCAAACAGGTATTAAGTTACAATCACATTTTGTAATAAATTGTTTGCTTATTCTGAGTCAAAGAAGCTATAACATAATCTTACACTTTACATATCAAATTTTGCTTAAACTTTCTTAATTTTCCATTACAGATTGGCTTATTCCTTAATCTACCTGTCTACCATTGTGTTCCCAGAGGCAACACTCGTTTGATTATTAACAATCAAGATATTAAAATAGAACTCTAATGACGTAGGCAATATTTTGATGTAATATGATTGCAGCAGACAAGATATGTCATCTGTGTATTAAATTTGCAAATTGCATGTTATTAGAGAATAGATTCCTCATTTCACCATATGAAAATAAATATATAACATGTATTCTGGCTTACTAAATATTTAAAAGCAATGAGTGACCAGTGGCTATAGAAATTATCTATTACTTTAATTGAAATGAGAAATAAGGCATGCTGTATGAAAAGATAAACATGAGCTTTTACTTGATGAAATATTCCTTGATGGAATTATGTAAGTACTTCAGAATTTATTAATTATTTAAGTATATCAGAATTACTGTAGATATTTTTAACCCTGCCTCTGGCAGTTAATATGAGACATGGTGTGCTAACAGTTTATGTATCTGAATGTTCTAATGGTATACAATAAACTTTTTGCACTTAGATAATTAAACACCAAAGTCAATGGCTGGTGTAAGGCTCAGAGTTAGCTTGGATTGTACAAGAACTTTGGCTCAATTCCCCAAACACATACACACACACACACACACACACACACACACACACGAATGGTATCTAGATAATCTAGATGTGAGCTATGATATGCAAGGTAATATTTCTTAACTTACAACAATGGAATTCAACTGAGGGTAAACATCTCCAGCCAAGGAATGAGGTAATGTTGATGATACTGAGTTTGTCATAATGGTGTATGTAACAGAGTACTACTAGCAATTAGTGAATGGAAGCCAATGATGTTTCTAAATACTGGCCATAAAACAATGCTCCCTCCCAGCAAAGCACTATACATGTCAAAATACACAGTGCGTTGAGAGCTGCTACCTTGACTATCTATCTGGATAGATCCTGCAACAACCAAGTGCACTTAATTTAATGAATTGATGTGATTAAATTTTGACAAGTGGCAAACAGATTGTGAAGATTAATTAACATTCTTGAACACATAAGAATTTGTCTTAATGCATTCACCAATATGTTTCTTAGAGCATACAGAAAAAGATGGTGACTGATAATATTCATTCTATGTTTGGGTGAAAGTTAAGTTCCAACAAAAACATTCTCCTACACATTTTCTGTGAGTGTACTTAAATATTTGCTTAAATATTATTACTTTAAAATGAGAATCTTTCTATATTTACCAACTAAGAGGATTTTATTAACTGGTTTGGGGGCCAAAAACCCCACCAGATTTCACCTATAAAAAATGTGCAACCATGTCAGGAAAGGTTCTGTTTTGTATGAGGAGAAGGCCATATTTCCCATCTGTTCACACTCATACAAAGCACGGAAACCTCATAATACACAACATGGAATTGGGAAACTGCTGAGCTGAATTTCCTTAGTGATTCTAGATTCATCCTTAACTGTCTTTGCTTTAGAGGAAATACCAAATCTGGCAAGTGCTTTCATTTCTCTTCATTTATGGTTCATATTTTTTCTGCCTAAATATTACCATCCAGGAGAGAGTTATAGGTATATCTAGAAGAAATTTAGTTACTGAAATCAATGACAGTAAGCTGCCAGAGATTACCAATAATAGACACCAAAATAAGTGTGATTGAAGATTTGTACATGACAGATATGTTATGTTATTTCTGGGTTAGAGTTAATCACATAAATCATTCAGATTTGCTGTTAGAGTTTTCAAGAAACGTTTGAAGGTAAGTGTTCAGCAATACTATGATGATGGTAATGAAAAGGATTAGAATAAGAGAAAAGTGAACAGGTGAATGAGAATGTAGGATGAGAAGGAAGTCTGAAACAAGGTAGTAGACTCTGCTGCAAACAAACAGCAAGAGTAAGGGTAGGTGAATACAATCATTGTAGTCAATGTATATATGTAAAAAATAGAACCAAATAAATTGAGAAGATGGGTAGGGTTGAGAGAGATGGGATAAATGATGGAAGGGCTGACATTGCTCAAGATGTCTCATATTTATAAACTGTTATGTTGATTTGAAACACTTTTGTATAATTACTTAAAGATAATTGAAAAAATAAACAAAATCGGGCTGGGAAGGTGGCTCAGTGGTAGAGCACTTGCCTTTCATGCCTGAGGCCCTGGGTTAGATTCCTCAGCACCACATAAGCAAAAAGAAAAAAGCCAGAAGTGGCGCTGTGGCTCAAGTGGTAGAGAGCTAGCCTTGAGCTGAAGAGCTGAGGGACAGCGCCCAGGCCCAGAGTTCAGGCCCCAGGACCAGACCAAACAAAAAACAACAACAACAAAAAACCAAAATACAAGAATAAAACTTCCTTTTCCATGTAATCTGGAAATCATATGGTAACAATAAAAAATGGAAGAGCAGTAATGAAGATCTGCATGATAGATAGATAGATAGATAGATAGATAGATAGATAGATAGATAGATAGATAGATAGATAGATAGATAGATAGATATCCAAAATTTGGCAATGATCAGTGCTACCATGAGTTTTTTCTGTTAGGAACATAACAAAGAGGAACAGAGACTTGAGAAAGGATTTGGGAGCAATGAAAAACATCAAAACATAAGAGTGTATAGATGGAAATATTAGAAGGACTCAACAAGAGAAGAGCAATGTAGTATATAGCACTATGGGATATTTTCATGCAATATTGGTTATTTTCATACAATGCTAGTGTATTATTTTAATTCAGCTGTCATTTAACTTGCCTTGCTTAAAGATCTCCCAATGAAACTGTGTTTAGTACTTCAGAGTTTATAAAGTTCTGATCTTTGTTTTCACATTGCTACTCATTTGAAACTATTTTAAGAAATAGTATCATTTTCCTCAGATGTGTTACACACACTCTAAGAAATATGAAGTTTTTCTTCATTGTTATTTAAATGTAAATCAGAAAAAGACAAATAAATAGCAATATACAACTATAACCTAGATAGTTACTGAGGTAAGAACCATTCCAGAAATAGCACAATTTTTTACAATACTTTACGCTAGGGTTTGTTAATTTTTTTTATTTGGAAACCAAGAATTAAATTTCTTCTCATGGGAGAGTGAAAGTAGCAAAGAAATATATTTGTGTAGATTTGGTAATAGCAAATCATTCAACAGTTAGTTCTTTAATAATTTATTAAGCTACAGTAGATAGGTATTAATCTAGGGACAAAGAATAATTAATAAAAAATCAACTGTCCCTATTGAATGTAAAATTCTCCTATAAAAAGAGAACTAAAAAAAGCAAAGAACTATAGCTAGAGAGGTTGAGCATTTCTTCATGTGTCTATTGACCATCCTTTTTTCCTCTTCAGAGAAGTTTCTCTTTAAGTCTTTAGCCCACTTACTTATTGGGCTGTTGTTTCTTTGAGGATTTGTTGTTGGGGGATTTAATTTTTTTGAGTTCCAGGTATATTAATTTTTTTGAATTCCAGGTATATTTTAGATATGAGACCCTTGTCTGTTGTAAGGCTAGTGAAGATCTCCCAATCCCTGGGCTTTCTACTGATCTTGGTAGCTATGTCCTTTGCCATGCAGAAACTCTGCAATTTCATGCAATCCCAATTGTCCAACTTTTCTTTGATTTGTTGTGTTTCTGGGTCTCTATTAAGAAAATTTCAGCCTGTGCCAAGGAGACCTAGGGTTTCTCCTATTCCTTCCTGTAATGTTTTCAGAGTGTCTGCTTTGACTCTGAGGTCTTTAATCCATTTGGAGTTGAGTCTGGTGCAGAATATATAAGGATCTAGCTTTAGTTTTCTATAAATACTTAACCAATTTTGCCAGCACCATTTACTGAAGAGGCTCTCTTTCTTCCATTCTATTTTTTTAGCTCCCTTATCGAAGATTAGATGGCTATAAGTCTGTAGGTTCATTTCTGGATTTTCAATTCTATTCCATTGGTCCTGAGGTCAGTTCTTGTGCCAGTACCAAGCTGTTTTGATTACTATGGCTTTGTAGTATGCAAATCAAAACAACATTGAGATACCACCTTACTCCAGTTAGAATGGCTATAATCAAGAACGCTAATAATAAAAGATCCTGGAGGAGATGTGGACAGAATGGAGCCTTACTGCATTGTTGGTGGGAGTGTGAACATGTTCAACCACTTTGGAAAGCAGTATGGAGGTTCCTCAAAAGACTCCACATAGAGCTCCCCTGTGACCCAGCAATCCCACTTTTGGGCATTTACCCAAATGATCACCAACAAGACCATACTAAAGCTACCAGCACAACTATGTTTATTACAGCATTATTTAC
>NW_012267219.1:5031414-5075479 GCF_000151885.1 Dipodomys ordii
GGGGGGGAGGAGGTAGACATGGGGGAGAGATGGGAAGGGTTGGAAAGGGGAATAAAGGAGGAGGCTACAATGCTTGATAAGAAGTGTACTCATTATCTTGCCCGTGTAATTGTAACCCCTCTGTACGGTGTTTTCACAATTAAAAAAAAAAAGAAATGTACTCATTACCTTACTCATACAACTGTAACCCCTTTGTACAATATCTTTACAATAAAAATATATATTTTAAAACAGAAAAAATATCAAAGAACTAAAATGATACTTGTAATTATTTTACAAATATAGCATATAGACAAAAGTCAAGAAAATGAGATAAAGCCTCAAGGGTGGTAATGAGTGAGAGATTATAAATAATGTGATTAGAAAAGGAATTACAGGAACAGGATATATCACAGAGATGCAAAGGAACTTGTTGTAGCTGGAAAAATACTCCATACCAGAAGACAGAAATTCTTACACATGGAAACTACAGAATAGAGAACTAGAAGGAGAGCAAGCACATGTATGTGTAGATGTGTGTGTGTGTGTGTGTGTGTGTGTGTGAAAGTGAGAAAGAGAGAGAATGAGAGACTGAAGACAGCATAGAGGAGAGAGAAGAGAGAGTGATGGAAGGACAGAGAAAAAGAAAGAAAGAAGGAATAGAGGAAGGAAGTAAAGAAGAAAGAGAGGGAGGAAGAAAGAGAGGGAGGGAGGGAGGGAAAGAGAAGAGGGAAGGAGAAGGAAGGATGAATGAACAGTGGGAAGAAGGAAGGGATAGAGGGAAGTGGAAAACAACTTTACTGCTAAAATTAACTGAAGGATGTTAAGATAGTGAGATTATCCTGAACTATCCAGTTGGCCTTAGATACTAAATCAATTATTCATCATTTTGAGAGAAGACAGAAGGTATTTTGTTCACAAACAGAAGAAAAGGATAAAACAAAAACGTAACCATAGAAGTGTCGGGGCAAACACAATGCCATGAAACTGAATGGCATATTCCAAAGAGGATTGCCCTCATCAACTACAACAAAACTATGGCTGGATTAACAAGTGCTGAATGATTTTGCATTTAGCCAGATGATCATTAGTGATCTTAAAAAAATAGTTTCAGTGGGTGCGAATGCACTGGGCTCAAGGTTGTTGAAAGGGGTGACATATTAAGAGATGAATGCAATCATATTAAGAGATGAATGCAATCATTCATAAACTGTATTGTTAAAAGATGACTCCTTTGTACAACTAGTTAAAGATAAAAATTTAAATTTAGAAAGAAAGAAAAGAACACAATAAACAAATAAGAAATATTATTTATAATTATATGGATTTTCTTTTAAGTTAATAATTTTAGTGGAATCTATAAATGAATGCAAGACTTACAGTAGCCACATGTGGTGAAATCATGAAGAAATGTAATTGGTCATTCATGTACTTTGCTTATAATGTCATTATCCAAAATAATACACAGTCCCAATTTATTATATGGTAGTCATAATGGTATTTAGCTCAGTGTGATAGCTATTGAAATAATTCTTAATAATGTCAGAATATTGAACACTTAGCCTAACTTCAAAGAATTCTTACAGATTTTATTTTAATGAATATATTTGATATTGTACATTCTACCTCCTATTCTATATTCAAGAGTATATTTACATTTCTCATTTTATTCTGTTTTTTCATGTATTAGATATTAGATATCCCCTTCAAATTCTGAAAATTATAATACAATGAGAAGAAAAATATATAATTTCCTTACTGTAACACCCCAAATGTGCAGAATTGTGTCTGTGGTTATGAAATGTGCTCAGTACATATTGAATGAATGAAAGAAAAATCAAGTGAGTGAATGACAATGTCTTCTCACCTTTGAGCTTTCTTTATTCACTTGGTTGACTTTAAATACAAGAATATAAGAACCTTCAATTTCCTCACCTTGAAAGTGAAGAAAATTCAGCTCATCTGTCAAGATTGCTGTAGGTGTTTAGTGCCAACAATGAGAAAGCATTTTACCACTGAAAAAGTATTCAAACAATATATTATTCTGAACACTGAAAAAAAATACCATTCTGATAACTCCCTCTGCTCCTTTAAATCATAGCAAAAGCAATGATTCCACCAACCGTTTCTTTCACCAGCCTTACAATTACTCCTTCAATGTGTTACTAAAATCTTGAGTAGCCTTTTACACCCCTGCTGCCTCAAGAAACATTATTCTTTTGTGAATTTCCTTCATTTTATACCAAGTTATTTTTGGGGTCTTCAAGAGAATTTTGATACTAATTCATATACTCAGAATACCATCTTGTCTTGGAGGGTTAAAACTTTTCAGATTTTTAATAAGTCACTGAGTTACAAATTGTGTAGTATAATCTTGTGTTCTGTCAATCTAGTTTTACCTAGTTGAATTGAAACCTTGGATTTCTCTAATTGGGGACTTAAATTTTATTCTTGCACTTGTAACACAGCAATGTTACTGCAATCATCCTTGTTATCTAAAGCAATTTGAAATAGTCTTTACATATGTAAGACCTAGCATAATTTGATTGCTCATAGACATTGGATAAATATTTTGGGTTAAAGAAATGCACACATTATAGATATTTCTTCATAAAATATCGTAGCTGTAACATTACTGGTATTGACATTTTATAAATGATATACCACATACATAAGCCTATTGCTTCGCAGAGTCAAAGAATAGCAAAATTCCTACTTCAAAAGTCCTCCCCCATCCTTTCACTAAGTCAGATAGAATGAGAATGACCTCTGCAATATTCACAATATCTTTTGAAAATGCTTAACTGCTCAGTCTCTGCTTCCCATGTGCTTAACAGAAATTGTAGCATTTGAACAAAAACATCAAGTCAAGTCCAAGCATTATCATTATTAGTGATTGTTAAGATACAGTAACACTATGTCTCCAGGGTGACACCTATTCTGCAGTTCCCCTTTATTACTTTACTTATGACAAGAAGTTAGCAAAAAAGTACAAGTTGCTGTGCACAGTGTCTCCTTTCCTTGATAGCTGGGGATATTAATTCCTGAGCTGCAGGCAAGCACATTGATCTTTTTAGGCATCCAGAAATAAAATGTCATGTAGAGCAACTACTGCTTCATTTGCTATTCCAGCATTTTTTCCATCCTTAGAGATTTTTATTTTGCCTTTACATTAAGAATAAAAACGCACCCACTCTTTTCCAAGTAGAGATGGCAAATACACCTAGACTTATTAGTATCCTGTTTGATGCCTTAGGTAATAGAAATAAACTACAGTTATCAACTCTAAGGAATTGAATTACTTGTTTTTCATATCCTACTGTATTGAATTAACATTTTCCTAAATTTATCCCAAAGGAATGGGATAAAGGAATGGCTGGGTCAGGACAGATGCCAAGTCATACATGTAGTAGAAAAATGTAGGTGAATTAGGACAAGATACACAAGACAACCCTAAACATCTTTTAATGTGAATTTTCTGGTAGTAGAATAGCAAATTAGTAGGCACTCTGAGTTTCCTGACCCAAATAACAACTATTTTGAGAAACAGCTCCATTATCCTTGAATGTAGCATAGTGATACACACATACACAAACATGCTTATTTAGATCTGATATTCTAGAGCATTTGCCAAAAGTAAACTATTTTTATAAGCAAAAGAGAGAAAGATGAGTTAGAGTAATATGATCCTGATCATTAAAAAAATCCTTAATGAAATGACAAGATGAAAATAATGTAAAAAATAGTAAAGATATAGTAAATATGAAAATAAATTAATAAACAGTACTGGGAATGTGACTGTGTGAGTATACTTTATGCTTGCCTAGCATGCATGAAGCCCTGGGTTCAATTCCTCAGTATTATACAAACAGAAAAAGCCAGACATGGTGCTGTGGCTCAAGGGGTAGAGTACTAGCCTTGAGCAAAAGAAGCTCAGGGATAATTCCCAGGCCCTGAGTTCAAGCCCCAAAACTAGCAATAAATAAATAAATAAATGCATATTGTACATATTTGTTGAATATTTAACTCTGAGTTGACTGTATTTTTCACAATTTTTTCAGACAAAAGGTGATAGAATTTTAGAATTTATTTGAGTTTTTAAAATTTATTTTACTATAAAGGTGATGCACAGAAGGCATTACAGTTACATAAGTAAGATAATGAGCATATTTCTTCTTCTTATCCCTTGCCTTGTTTTCTCCCACTTTCCCTCTCCCTGACTGCCCTCACCCCCAAGTTATAAATTTTCATTTCATTTACAATGAAATTTTTTCATTATAAATTTCATATGGCATACTCTAGGGAGTTAAATCATAGTCTCATCAATGATCCAATTGTTATCCGATTATTCATCCCTTAGATATAATACAGATAAGTAATACAGGTAATTAATTACTATGTGAAGCTTACATGCAGGCTTATGGTGGTAATGTTACATAATAAATGTTAAATTTATGTTATGCAAGCATCTTAGGTATTTGGTATTATGCTATAATTTGGAGGTAGAATGTCTCCCAAAGCGGAGTGTTAGCATAAGGCATTCATGGGAGATGGGACCTTGGGTTGATTGAGGTCATTGGGGATACCCCCCTGAAATGGGAATTGTACACCCCCGCTCTCATTCACTTTCTGGACATCATTCGGAGAGCATTTCTTCATTTGCATTCCCATTTTATGTAAGTCCCAGAGCAGCAAGATCAGCTGACTATGTTCTGAAACTGCAAAATCTGTGAGCCAAAAGAAACCTCTTCTCTTTTTTATTATCTCTAGTATTTTGTTATAGCATTGGAACTCAATAATATACACCATAATCAGTGACCAAGTAGACATTATGTGGGTGAAAAAAGAGATGAACTCATCATCAGAAATAGAACAGCTATTAAGTTGCTAAGAAAGGAAGCACTGGTTTTGTGTTTATTATTTTTTTAATGGCATGAAGACCAATGGGGCTAGATAATTGGAAATAAGGGTAAGAGGTAATACTGATTAAGAAAGTAGAATGTGGATTACTTAGAATGCCAGGAAAAGTGGATTAAAGATTTTCTAAACAGAGAGACAGCAAGAGAGAATTGAGTAGCAGGTAAATTGTAATGTTAGTAATATAAAAATAAAGGTTTTGCAGCATAAAATCTCTAAGCTTTTGATAGGGACATAAAATAGGAGTGGAAGTCCCATAGGAATGACATGCATGCTACAAATTAAGTGAAGAGAATAATAGGGTAAAGATGATTAGTAAGATGAGAAGCAAAACCTGTAAGTGTCTCAAGAACAATAAAAATGATGAGTATACTTTATTTTCCAAGAATAATCAGTTGCTCAGCTTGCTAAGGCAGAAAGGGTATGAACTGTTTTAGAGTCTGATTCAGTGAAGGCAGTTGGATAGAAACACAATGGCAAAAAAAACCCACTAAGTATATTCTGGTGTATGAATATAGTAATAGAATATATGAAGGAATGCTGGTTGGACAAATAAAACATTGCCAGAAAGAGCTTACAGATAAGTGGAGAGTAAGAATTCTGTATTTCCAGTGGATTAAACTTTTGATGCTACAGAAATAGGTTCCTGAAAAGAGTTAGTTCAAGGTATAAGAAACGGTGGCACAAAAGCAGGGTTTTAAAATTTTTAAATTTTGTTAAAGACCTTCCATTTCTGGTGGCCAGAACCAATATTTAATGACGGTATAGATGAGTTATACAAACTCAAAAGGAAGGTCACTAAAATAGAGAATGTGGAGAAATTAGAAGGTATTAATCCCAAGAATTATGTTGCCCAAAGTGATAACCTTACAAAGGAGGATAGTGTAAATAAGCAGGCAAGAACTTCACATATGTGAGTTAATGTGTTCATTAGAATTTCCCAATTAGGTTACATTTTCTATGTTATCCAAGCTCAAATCCATTTGTAAAAGCATCATCGCAAACATTAACTAATATTTAAGATTACAATGAAAATGAAAAGTTATAAATGAATGATTACTAAAAATATCTAGAACCATTTAACTATAATTTATTCTTTTGCCAATGGGATAAATATAATTAAGAAGAACAATTTTCAAAGCACTCTTCCTCTTCTCTGTCTTCACTGTGGGGATAGTTTGATTGAGAAGGATTAGTTAAACTAACAAATCAAAATTATTTTCATTATCCAATCCCAAGAGATTTTTTTCCTGTGCAGGTTTGGAAGGTCTATGTGTTCCATACTAGAGAGGTGACTCAGAAGTGTTCATAGAAAGGAGAATGAATGATAATTACTCTATTATAAATTATTAACCAGGGATTCATCCAAAGGTACCCATGCTTGTTTAAAGAAGCCTAAGCTGTCATTCTGGGACTGCACAGAATAACTATAGTGAATTTAACCTGTTTGCAATCATTAAATGACACTCACTCCAAAGAAGACAAGAGTTGAAATGGAACATGATACTTCGCTTCGTATTCTTAAAATGACATCTCAAGGGTAAAAAATATACCAGAGTTCATGGGGTTGCCAACAATTTTGAATATAGATGTTTTATAAGTTACATGTGAAAATTCAACATTTTATTATGAAATAAAGTTTTGTGCTAGATGATATCTATCTGTAGGCTAACTTTAACATGTTCTGAGCAAATTTAAAATTTACATTAAATATATATTGTATCTATAGTTTATAAATTTTATAGTTATATTTGCATGTATATTTAATGTACAATTTAAACATACTACCAATTTAATAATGTTTTGGAAACATTATATAAATTGACATACTTATATATCAATATTATTATATATTCAACTTTACATTCTATAGTCTATATTACATACTATGTACTATATTATACAAATATTATATATTTGTATTGATATATTGCTTATATTTGCATTGATATAATTTTATTTATATGTATATATAAACATTAATATATTTTTATTAAAATATATACTAAACATTTATATATTTATATAAGCTTATATAAATATATAAATTTATTTGTATATTTATATAAATTATATGCATGTTTAAATATTTATGCATTCATATTAGATTTGATTAGATTTTATTTTAACTTTAGATTAAAACCTAATTTAATTTTAAAACGTTGTAAGAATTCTTCTTACAAATGGTAAAAAATTAAAGTTAAGTTAAACAATTCTATAACCACCTAAGCCAGAAAAACTTACCTGTAACAATAAGAAATGTACTGACCATATGAATAAAGATAGCATGAATCAGCCAAGACATTTCATCAGTCAGCATTTTGTGAACAGAATTAAGAATAATCACAATCAACTGTCTCTTGTGGTCATCTAATCACTAAACTGAGTTAATATTATATCTGTATAATATAAACTCGAGTTTATATTATAATATTTTATATTGTATATAAAACTTTTATATTATAATGTAAACTCGAGTTTATATTATACAGATAGAAGACTCATTATCTATCTTCCAGCATAACAATTGTGTAGATTCATGATTACATACAGCATTTTCATTCTGATTTGTTGACCAAACCTACATCTTGATCTCATTGATACATATATTCAAATTCCCATAACAATTGTTCTCATGGAAGATAATCATTCTAGACATGTGCATATATATTCATATCCATGTGTAGTGTAGGCTACTCTTAAGTTATCTTGGTAACATCTGAAGAAGAACATACCTCATTTTCTTTTGAAGATTTCATGTTGAGATTTTTTTTGTCAATATCATTAAATGACTGGTGGCAAAAATCTATGCTAAACTCATTCTAACACAGATACTCTACCCTGTTCTTGTTAAAATGGTCATCAAAACCCGTTTAAGTGTTTATTAAAATTCTATCAAGGATATCAAGAGATTGGAGCATTTCTTGTTATTAACACAAGTTGATCCCTGAAATTCTTTCCCTATATTGAATCCCACTTTCTAGATCCACTCACAATGCCTTATGGCTGTCATATAAGGGTCTGTGATATTACAATCTCTTCTCATTGAAAATATTTTGAAAATATTTCCAAATGACTCTTCTACTCTCAATGCATGCAAACATTTAAAGAGTTTCAAATCATAGTTAGATCTAAATGTTTCAGAAGGCTCAAAAGCAAGAAAATAAAAGTTGTGGTTTGAAATTTGACACACTAATTATCTCTTTGTATTTATTTTTCTATAGAAAATATGACAATACAACATATCAAGGATAAATTTTATAGGAATAAAAGATGTAGTATGTGCTTTTATTTACTTTAATAAAATTTTAACTTCATATTAACTTTTTATATTAAACTTTTAATTCCATAGCTAATAAATCATAAAAGGAAACAACAAACATGCACACAATTATCAGATGTCTGTCCAATTTCACAGGTGAACAACAAAAAGTTTAATTTGAGTTGCCCAGATAAGATAAAACCTAAAACGATAGAAAAGTTTGTTCTGGTTTTTTAGCTTCCAAGCAGATATTTTTATACAAAAGGGTATATTTTTAAAGAACTACAAGGGAGTTATGTGCAAAAATTCTGTTCATGTTTAACAGGATTTCAGCTAATACCTCCTACATCTCACCTTTAAAATGCAACCCTTTCTGATTTATAGATTATTGTCTTCAAAAAGTCAGTGACTTCAAAAGATACAGATATTTATAAAATGGATACTTTGTTACCAAGAATACACTTAACTAGTAATCTTAGATAATAAAGATATAAGTAAATAAATAGAAGTAGAAATGTATATGTATGTACACATAGCTTGTATAAATTACAGTATGCTTTGAAACAAATAGAAATCTAAAAGCAGATGAAGATTTCAGATCTGAAGAAACATCCAAAGGATCTTACTGAAAATGTAATTTTCTCTACTCTTTGGGGAAGAACCAGAAGGTGTAACTCCTCTGAACATTTAAAATTTTGCTTAACAAAGGACATTAGTCAAAGCCAAGGAGGCAGGAAGTGAATGAAGACAAAAGAAAAGAAGTGTTTAATTGTGGTTTAAAGAGTGGACACAAAGCTCTGTAGATTGGCAAACCAAAGATTCCAGCATTCATTCTGAGCTGTAATTTCTTGAGAACAAATGACACTAACTAAGGACTCTCAATTCACAATGCTTACTAATTGCCAAAGATAAAAGTACAGCTCCAGATTTTAATCCCAAACCTCCTACTGTAGTTCTGTGACTACCACTGGTGAATTTGCCCAATTCATTTCCACTTGGATAAAGACACTCCTGAAAGGGGCTAATCTGTGGTGTATGATTCTATTTTTAAAACTAGAAGGACCTAACCAAAACAAGGAACAAATGAATTAGAAAACTTGTATACCTGTAAAAATCATTTACATCGTAATTTATTGGCCAGTCATTTAAAATTAAGTACCCAAGGAGTGACATTTTTTTCTTTTTTAGAACCAAAAGCCTTAATTAAATTCCTAATCAAATCCCAACAAGAATGCTATGAGCAGTGCTTAAAATTTTTGGAGAACAAAGATCAAATAGGTTTTATGAGATTTTAGTAAGAAAACTTGGAGTGCACACAAAAAGCAAGTAACAATCTGTAAATCTGTTATATTCTAAAACTTCTGTGCATGTTTATTATCAATACAGTGTTAAAAAAAACTCTACAATTATTCCTTTAGTAAAGTCTATATAGTTTGTGTCTAGAGATCTGGGAACCTACTCACTCATACCTGGCCTGCAGTATGCATGCTATAAAATGGCAGAACACTTGTCTCCATACAGAAAATCCTGAGTTGAATATTGGATATTACAGAATGAAAATGGAATTTGAAAACTTCCAGCCCTTCATTGTCATACTTTATACAATGTCAATCTCTGAAGACAATTTTAGACTCAGAGGAATCTACACAAAATCCTTCCTAACTGTTCCTCATTTCTCATTTTTTCCTATCCCCAAATTTTTCACTCTATATTGATTTGTACTCCTTTAGCTTTTGGCTTCTCTAAAAATGTACCAGTCTTTGTTGACAATGTTATATGAGCTTAATTTAATGTGACCTCCTTGAAAATTACTCATTGCCCAGGAATCTCCTGTGTATATTTAAGGTAACATGTAATCGGCTGTTGTTTGTTCTCTCTTCTTAATCTGCCTGTTATAGACCCTCACTGCAACTAAGAATTTATGAGAGTTTTTGAAAAACCTTTTTTTTTCCACAAGGATAAAAGTTTTTTGTTTGTTTGTTTTGTTTGTTGGTCATGGGGCTTGAACTCTGGGCTTGGGCGCTGTCCCTGCACTCTTCAGCTCAAGGCGAGCACTCTGCTGCTTGAGCCACAGTGCCACTTTCAGTTTTCTAGTGGTTTATTGGACATAAGAGTCTCATGGACTTTTTTTGCCCCAGCTGTCTTTGAACTGTGATCCTCAGATCTCAGCCTCCTGAGTAGCTAGGATTACAGATGTGAACCACCGGTGCTCAGTTCACAAGGATAGAAATTTTCTTATCTCTTTCTTCCTTTAGACCTCAGATATATTCTTGTTTTTATTTTTGTTAAATATCTCACTTTGTCTTACTGACTTTTTTTCCTAAATTACCACATGGTTGCTCATTGCTGGCTTACCAAACATCAGCAGTGTCAATTCAATTGTAGGAGGAGAAACATGGTTAGGAGTATCTAGACTTGAGAGATTGAGTTGAAGAGCCACTCTGGATAGAAGAAGGGACAAGAGCATGATTGGCAATCACTCCTAATCAACAATGTCCTTAGTGGAAACTGTAAGGCAGACCTAACAAAGACTTTGAAGTCAAGTAATAAATTGTCTGAATCTCTCAATCATTTGCCTTATTTTAGTTTAGCAGCTCAAGAAAGGACTTAATTGTTCTTTGCAGGACCTTAATGAATGCTCTAACCACTGGGACCTCAGGAATTGGAGTATACTATTCCTTCCTAATACTATGAAGTGAGTAACTTGGCTCTACCATGTGCCTCTTGCCAAAGTATTTTACCTCACAGCCCAAAAGCAACAGAGCCATATGAATATGGACTGAAAACTCTGAATAAACATTTCCTCTTTTAGCTTAGCTATTTATTACACTTAAAAAGCATGATATTAAAATGCAATGTTTCCTAAAATAATCTCATAAGGGAGCCTTATTTTAACTGGCTTAAACATACATGAGCTATTATATAAATGAAATATCCATGAAACATCCAGACATTTTTATTTTTTTAATTTTTTATTAATACATTTTTATTGTGAAAATACTGTACAAAGGGGTTACAATTACATGGGCAAGATAATGAGTACATTTCTTATCAAGCATTGTAGCCTCCTCTTTTGTTTCCCCTTCCCATCCTCCCCCAGTCCCTCCACCCAATCTTCCTTCCCCCCATCAAAGTTGTAAAGTTCGTTTTTCAGCATAGCATTTTGTACATCTCCTTGTTGCAATGGGTCCACCTGTATCCCTATTTAAACAATTTGATTTTTTCCCCTTCCTTTCCATAAAATATACCAATATCAAACACAGTGAAAAAGGGCTGTGGGAGAGGGACATACAAAGTAACAATCACCTTACAAATACGTTAGAAACATCATCCTATCTGACCTTTTCTGCTTGTCTCAGACATATACTAGTAATTGCAAATAAGGGAAACTATGGGACCTATGTTTCTTTGGGCCTGGCTTACTTCACTTAATATAATTTTTTCCAATTCCTCATACTTCTAGCATGGAAGAAAATACTATTGTAAAATTAATACAAATGCTTTAAAAATTCACATGAATATAATGTGGGTAAATTTTTGGCAGCAATAGTAGCATTGTTGGAATAATAAAACAGCCACATATTTTGAATTATTAGCATTAATTATGATTATATATATATAAACAAGGGTTTTCTAGCCAAATAAGTATATATCTACCATATGTTTTAAATTATAAAAACTATAAATTTGGTTTTAATAAAATCTTTAGCTACTTTCAATTTTGTGTGAAATCTGCAAGGAAATACTCTATTTTGTTTATTTTTTTAGCAAAAAAGAAGTTCTTTTGTGCTAAAGCAAAATGACTGGTTGCTCAAAATGATAAAGAACAAATATCTTACAAAAATCTGATTGCACCTTGAAAACTGGTAGAAAAGCAGTCATGTTACATGGTCAAAGTTGGCTAAGATTGTATGCTTAGATAACCACCTTTCAAAGAGCCATGTCTTAGTATCAGAATGACTTTTGAGGGGAATGTTCATTCCACGGTAATGTCCTTGATCATTTCAGAAAACCAAGTCCACATTTTTTAAATTTTTATTTTATTGTTAAGATGTTGTACGGAGGGATTACAGTTACATGAGTAAGGCGATGAGTACATTACTTGTTGATCATTGTTACCCCTTCCCTTCCTTGTTATTGTCCCACTATCCCTTCCCGCCCCCAGCTGCCAACACTCCTATCCTTCCCCCCCCTCCCCCGCTCACCACCTCAAGTTGTTAAATTCATTTCCAATGTACTTTCCAGTAGGTATCTTCATTGCAATGGGTCATCCTGTGTCCTTATTTCGGCGTTTTGTTATTCTCCTTCCTCTCCCCAGATTAGACATATGTATATACAAGATGCAAGATATCAAAATCTAGTACAGTGACAACATGGGATATGTCCTAGGGGGAAGAACACACAAAGGAAACAACAAAAAAATAGTAAAAACACCTGGTACACTTAAAACGGTAACAATAAAGAAGGACTTCTTGCGTCCATATCTTGGGGTTCATTTCACTTGGCATCAACTTTTATGGTCATTTGTACATGTTTTTTGAGCTATTCAGCTCATCTGATAAGATTATCCTATATGGAAGCTAATTATTGAAAATGAGGGAAACCATGGTACCTAAATTTCTTTGGGGCTGGGTAACTTCATTTAATATGATTTTTTCCAAGTCTTTCCATTTCCTAACAAATTGGGTGGTTTTGTTCTCTGTGATGGAAGCATAAAATTCCAATGTATATATTACCACATTTTCTTGATCCACTCATCTACTGATGGACATCTGGGTTGGTTCTATATTTTAGCTATAGTTGTGCTGGTAGCTTTAGTATGGCCTTGTTTGTGATCCTTTGGGTAAATGCCCAGAAGTGGGATTGCTGGGTCATAGGGGAGCTCTATGTGGAGTCTTTTGAGGAACTTCCATACTACTTTCCAGAGTGGTTGAACAAGTTTACACTCCCACCAACAATGAAGTAAGGTTCCCTTCTGTCCACATCCCCTCCAGAATCTGTTGTTATTAGAGTTCTTGATTATAGCCATTCTAACTGGGGTGAGGTGGTATCTCAATGTTGTTTTGATTTGCATTTCTTTTATGGATAGGGAGGTTGAGCATTTCTTCATGTGTCTATTGGCCATCTTTCTTTCCTCTTCAGAGAAGTCTTTCTTTAAATCTTTAACACACTTATTAATGGGGCAATTGTTTCTTTGAGAATTTGTTTTGGGTGACTTACTTATTTGAATTCCAGGTATATTTTAGATATGAGGCTCATGTCTGTTGCATAGCTAGTGAAGATCTTCTCCTGATCCCTCGGCTTTCTACTGATCTTGCTAGCTTGTCCTTTGCCGTGCAGAAGCTCTGCAGTTTCATGCAATCCCATTTGTCCAACCTTTCTTTGATTTATTGAGTTTCTGGGTCTATTAAGAAAATTTCAGCCTGTGCCAAGGAAATGTAGAGTTTCTCCTATTCTTTTTTTTTAGATGCCTGCACAAGTATATTTAAGTGGAGGTGCACACACTGTGCTAAAATACAAACAATGCAAAGGTCATATATAAAAAGGCTAAATAGAACATATAACACAGGCCTAGAGCCAGCTCGTTGGGGGGAGCTGGGAGATAGTTCTGCGGTGTCATCTGCAAACTATGTACACAGTTGGTGGTAGTCAGGGGAGGAGCATCGTTGTAAACAGTGCTGTCTCCTTCCACAACACTGGCCCACTGGAAAGTGGGATGCACCGCAGGGACAGCGCGAGGCTGCTGCCTCACCGCTTCTGTACAGAGCATGTGCAGCAGGCACCCAAAAGGAAGATGGGTTTAGCTTGGTCATGGAGGACCGCTGCCAAACCATCTAGCCCTTGGAACTCACCTGTCACCTGACCTACCCAACACCAGAGCCTGAGGCCTGACCAAATCGCCCACCCTCACAGATCCAACTTGCACCAGGCTTCCTTCCCTTTTCCTGCGCCTTCCTCAGACCCCCGACACACATGGAGACTTCACTTCTGGAAATGTTTGGCACCTAAGAAACACAATGGTTGTGGAGTAATGCCACGAATACAAAGGGGACCCCAGTAACAACACATGCAGGGCCGTGTAATATTTTCAGGGTGTCTCCTTTTACTTCGAGGTCTTTTATCCATTTGGAGTTGATTCTGGTGCAGGGTGATAAATAAGAATCTAATTTTAGTTTTCTACAGGTGTTTAACCAGTTTTTCCAGTACCATTTACTGAAGAGACTATCTTTCTTCCATTCTATTTTTTTGCCCCCTTATTGAAGTTTAGGTGACTATAGGTCTGTGGGTTCATTTCTGGGTCTTCAGCTCTATTCCACTGGTCTTTAGTTCTATTCTTGTGCCAGTACCAAGCTGTTTTGATTAATATGGCTTTGTAGTAGAGTTTGAAGTCTGGTATTGTTATTCCTCCAGCACTGTTCTTTCTGCTAAGGATTCAAAGTCCACATTTAAAGGAGCTGAAATTCAATCTCTTATTATTCTACTCATCCTATTTCTGATAATTACTGATAACAATTTGTGCTGTCCCTTTCACTAAATACAATAAATTCATAAGTATTGGAAACAATTTCTTTCTCTGCAATGAATAGCAAAAGCCCCTGAACTCTTGGTCCTGGCTTTGGAGGAAAATTTTTACCCCAAAATATCTCACAAGATAGTATAGCTCCCTTCCTTCTCCCTGTTGAAGAACTGGGGAAGTTAGCGTTCAGTACACCATTGTTGTCTCCTCTCTAGTCCTCTCTCACAACCACAAGCTCAGTTCCTGAGGGGACGGAGCAGCTTAAAACTCCAATAAATCTCAAAGAAACATAAAGAACTGAGTCCCAGGGAAAAACAGTGACACATCAAGGGAAGCAGTGACATTGTCTACAAAGAAATGTACTCTTTACCTGACTTATTGAAATGTAACCTCTCTGTACGTCACCTTTATTATAACAATAAAAAAATTAAATAAAGAAATGAGTCCTTAATCCCAGCATCTTTCAAGATGAGTTTTGACTCCTACAACAGAACAGTAAAGCTGCTCTGGGAAAAATTCAGCTGATGTTTTTCACTATCTTTCCATTTCTCAGTTTGCAGTGTTTAGTTTTCTCCGTAGAGGGTTTTCCTTCTTAGTCCTGTGTTTTCTCTCTCGAGGTGCTTTCTTTCTTTGTATTTAATGCAAGCATGAGCAAAATTCCCAGCACTCAGCTCCTACGGTGCCCATTCTGCTCAGCAGTGTCTGAGCCTTGCAATGTACAGCTTCCTCTGCCAAGTTTCCACAGTGTAGACTTCTCCAAGTCAACTCCTATGGTGCTGCACCTGCCCTAAAGGCCTGGACCCACAGCACTGGCAGCTTTTCCAGCATCCAACTAGTAGATTGTCCATGGTGGCCAGCTCCTTCTTCGACTATCTTTCCTTTTGGATAATTTCACAGTTACAAAGTGGTATGCCTTTAATGAGACACCTTCAGGCCACTTTTGGAGTACAAACCAAACCACAAAGAAATCACACTGAGAACTGGGGACACAAGAGCACTTACTGATGAAAGTATTATGTGGCTTACAATTGCCTTGGATTTTAAAGGAAAGCTACACTATATAAAGACAAATTAAATGTCTGTGCGTAAAGAGGTCTTTCAAAATTAAGGAATCTGCCTATGTACTATAATTGTTGTAAGTATTAAAAGAATGGCTATGGACTTGAATTTTGGCAAGGACAGGCAGCAGTCTTAGGCCTTGAACTCTGGGCCTTGGCATTATCTTTAAGCTCCTTTGGCTCAAGGCAAACATTCTACCACTTGAGCTAATTGGAGATAAGAGTCTCATGAACTTTCTTGCCTGGGCTTGTTTTGAACTATGATCCTTAGTTCTCAGCCTCCTGAGTAACTAGGATTAAAGATGTGAGCCACCAGCACCCAGCTCATGCTTCAATTTTTCACTACCTTCACAAAAATGTACATAATCAACAACATTAAAAGTGATGTAAACTTTTGCCATGAACTCATAAATACCAACACTCCCCTTTGTATGTCTTTCTGAAGAAATGAAGTACAGTTTCTGTAAATAAATTAAGGATATTTATCTAACTTGCTCTTAAGAAAAGGCTTCTTCCTGGAAGTGGAGCTTAGGCGGTAGAGCGTTAGCCTTGAACTGAAGAGCACAGGGACAACACATAGGCCCAGCGTTCAAGCCCCACGACCGACAAAAAGAAAAAAGCCCTAGAATTTTGGGCTGGGAAGGTGGCTCAGTGATAGAGCGCTTGCCTTGCATGCCTCAGGACCTGGTTTCAATTCCTCAGCACCAAATAAGCAAAAAGAAAAAAGCCGGAAGTGGCGCTGTGGCTCAAGTGGTAGAGCGCTAGCCTTGAGCTGAAGAGCTGAGGGACAGTGCCCAGGCACAGAGTTCAGGCCCCACTACCGGACCCAAAAAAAAAAAAAAAAGAAAAGGCCTCTTCCATAGTTCCAAAATATTTCCTAAATGGACTATGATAACATCAAACCTTTCCCAAAGTTGTTTGAGAGCTTTTCTGCAGTGATATTGACTTGAACAGGCATTCTGGTATTTTCTCTCTCTAAATCTGAAAAATTAGCCCTGAGACAGAAAATGAAGGTGAAAAACCATATTAGTTACTTAGAGCTGCAGTTAATTTCAAACACAAGGTGAATGACACAAGAGCAGAAACATATTTTCTTATAATTCTGGAGACTGATGTTTGAAAGCAAATTTTCTTCAGACTCCTCTCTCTCTCTCTCTCTCTCTCTCTCTCTCTCTCTCTATCTTTCTCTCTCTCTGTCTCTCTCTGTCTCTCTCTTTCTTGTTTTCCTTCCTGCCCTTAATTAGATACTGAAATTTTCCAGCAAACTCTATGTGTACCTTATGTAAATTCATCACTGGATGCTCACATTCAAACATGGCATTCTCTCCTCTGATGCTTGGTTTGCTTCTTTCTTCTAAAAAGGACACCAGTTGTAGTTGATTAGAATCCATTCTAATGGCTTCATCTTAACTTCATTATTTTGTACTTCATTTCCAAAGGAAGTTATATTCATTGGGATTTAGGGAGACACTGTTGGACTTCAAGATATATTTGATGAGGACATAGGGTAACTGATATAAAAGGTTGTAATAAATTGGAAGTTCCAGAAGAAAGAGGAGGATTTTCTCTTGTTTCTATATCCCAAGTAGCTGGGATACAGAAAATGGTCACTTGACCTAGCCCTGATCACTTTCTGTTGCATTACTTAACACTCTTTTTGTGATAATTTCTTCTACCAATTGCATAATAATAACAAACTTATTCTATTTATTTGCTGTTTTGAAAAAATTATTTTTTTTCTGAGTGAGGACCTAATTATAGTTGACATAGCTTTGTTCAGATTTCTTTAGAATGAGGGGAAAGGACAAATGTGTGTGTGTGCCTGTAGACAGATAGATAGATAGACAGACAGACAGACAGATAGACAGACAGACAGATTTTTCTACTTAGCTTCTATCATCTGCAGCTTCCTAGAAATGCAGAATCAGAAACCACTCCAGACTGCTTGGTCAGAACCTGCACGTTAGCAAAGTTCTCAACCCACCCTTGCATGAGCTCAGGTTTGAAGGTCTCAGCCAGTTCTCCCCGACCTTGCTGGTACACAATGCAAATCAGAATCCCGGCTGGTGGGTTGGCACCAGAAATTTTTATAAGCTCTTGGGTGACTCTAATATCACATCTGCGGTGCAAAGTCACTTTGGACTAACTCCTTGAGGGCAACACCACGTCTTATTTAATTTTATGTTTTCTCTAATGCCTAATAAAAAATCTTGACAAAATTAATAGGTCTTTGTCAGAACTCAAATGGCACTGCCAGGGTTGCTGAGCAATGGTTTGCAAATTGTATGAATTAGGAGTGGTTTCAGGATTTCAATTTTGAGGCGCCTTCCTTGAAGTGCCTTACTTTCCAATGCAGATGCTGTATTGGAAACATAAGCCCTGGTGACCTCCAATGATGCATACTGACCTTGAGTTAAAGCTGACAGTGGTCTTTTCTTTATGAAAATAATAGCTTTTGTCATTCACATTATGAGGCAAACTCAGGCAAAAATAAAAAAAAAGTGTTAAAACACCCAGAACTCTGCAAGTATAAAATGCTGCTCAGCCAAAATCAAAATGAGGACCTAATCAATATTGTTCTGATCACCAAAAATAGAAACTAAAATCTACAGAACTATTTATTTTCAGGAATTTAAAACTGGGCTCCACTGGCCCTAGATTTGTGTATATGCTTTACAATGCTTTTGACGTACACAACAAAAGACACATGTGGTTCTATGGCTCCTTTTCTTTGCAATCTTTTGGACTGGGATCAATCAAAGGTCAATTTCAATGTATGCTGACATAAAATATTAATCTTTCAGATTTTTATTTAAAAACCATATTGATTCTAATTCAGTAAGGTCTTTGAAGAAAGTCCTCATTCTAAATTTAGTGTCACTAGGTATGCACTACAGAGATTAATTTATATCATTTCTATATCACAAAGTGAACTATATCTTTCCAAGAATATATACATGAAATGTTCATGGATTTGCAGTCAACTCTTACATAAAAATATCTTCTTCAGGTTTTCCCCACACACACAATTTCCTCCACCCTCAAAATTCAGGAAATGGCTAATGTAATGATTTGTGGGCTGTCACACTGCTATGATTTATGTTTGGCCATCATAGATTATTGTAACAAGTCAACTGAATTGTAAGCTTCTGAACACTAGTCAGAAAGTGTTATCCCATATAGGAATAAGCACACAATGACAAAATGTATTTCCCTTGCGAGTCTAAACACACTGTCAATGAGGAAAGGCTTTTAGCTGCTCCCAATCTGGGCTTGAGTCTCTAAAGAAAAAAAAACTCACTAAAACTATTATCTGAGTCACTTAAGATAGATGGCCCTGACTGTCAGTACTTTCTCCACTTTTCTCTTCACTTGTGAACAAATAAGATTTCTCCCTATTCCAGAAAATCTGGACATGTTTCTGGAAGTGAAGAAAGCTAAAAAGAGAGAAAGAAGATGAATGACCTCTTTATTTTGCTTAGAACAAGAGGTCATTTCTTTCATTCTGATTTCTTTCAAATGGGTCTGATATTGGTTACTCCAATTGCTGTGTTTGTTTTGTTGAGTTTACTGTTAATTTCATTAGGAGATTCTAAAATTGATGGCAATTAGAGAATGATCAGTTTCATTTGTGTTTCATTCCAAACACTTTTCTGGGAGTTAATGAGAGGAAAATAATTTCCCAAGAAGTAGACCCACATTGCCCAAAACAAAAAGGCTATCTCTGAATAAACATCTTAAGGCTACAGATTCATCATTTCTGTTTGTTTCTTTGAGAGGCTCAGGAGAGGTTTGTGATTTACTAGCTAGGGAGTAATTTATTTGTGGATGACAGCTGGGTCCCAAACCAGGAGCCAGCACAAATAACAGTATGAGATATCACTACTCTGGGATATTTTGAAGGTGTTTTGTTAATCACTTGAATTAATGCTTTAATACAGATTATCAGGCCAAAGATATAGAGTCTACAGAATATCCCCAAAGATTTATGTTAGTCAAGTTGGTGGCACACACCTGCAATTACATCCACTTGGTAAGTGGGGATCTTGAGGATGAATTTTGAGGGTTGTCTGAGTAAAATGTTAGTAAGGCTCCATCTCAACCAAAAAGCCAGACCTGGCCATTCCTCTTTGGCATAACAAAACAAAGGAAGACAGACATTTTACCAGAAACACTGAACACCTTCATGAAACACACAGTATGAGGATATCAATCACAATATAATTTCTAATTAAAGAAAAATAATCTTTGGACTATTATGTTTATAAAAACTCATTTGCAGATCTATTACACACCATTTTAACCAAGCTTGAGCAAAAAAATTAAAGAAATTTCCAAAAACAAAAATTTTAAATTGCTGCATGGCACATCATAGAACTCAGTTGATAGAAAGTCTCAGCCAGTCACACATTATTGATAATTGTGTTTAAACTGGGTGATCTGCCAAGTTCTTCCCTGACTTTAGTTTTATAAAAATATGTCATTTTCCCCAAATGAAATGGCACTCAAAAAAGCAAGGCAAAATTTATAATATTGCTCCTAAGCCCAAGAAAGGGTATATAATGTTCTCAATTGAAGTTATGGAATGGAAATGGCAGCTGCTTGGTGGTACTACAGAACTACCCAAAAGTTTAAGATATATTTGACCTATATATTCATTTAGTTAATGTTTGTCATTCACTGTTTTACTTAAACAGGCACTGCCATAAATTTTGAAATAGGCACTTTTTTTTTCTTGGCCTGTCAATATCCAAAGAACAGTAAAGACTTAAATAATTTTTAAATGAAATTGTAATGCAGTTCTAGTTTTAAAAGTTCTGTAAGTATAGTTGAGAGTAAAAAATGACATATAATTTCAGATTGATACCTTTAACAAGTAACCCAAATCTCAAAGTTAAATATAAATGAGTAATAAATAAATCAAGTCCCATAGACTTCTATCAAGCTGAGTTGTCTGTTCTGGAAGAGCGCTTTCTGTCTTCATTTGGCAAGATTATGACTAGCAATGTGATCTTTAATTTTGTAACTACATAGTTCCTCATGTTATCTCATACCATATGCTTAATAAGCATTTGCAAATTACAACTACAACTGTTAAATTTTTCCCTAAGTCTTGATCATTGCTGTGGTTCTTGTTTGGACATTTCCTTGACCTCGATCATTGGCTTGATCTTATTTTTAGAGATAGGGTAGGTAGATAACCATGAGACATATTAATAAGCTACATCTTCCTGAAAGTCCATACATAAGAGACATTTACCAAAATCATGAGGCATAGATTAAATGAGGACACCCATTCTTTCCATGGAAGCCATGGAAAGAATAATTTCCCTGTGTTGATTTGAAAACTTAGAAAAAAGAAAGCCAACATCCATTCCCCTCCATTGTCTCACACCAATTTTCCACACATGTTCCACCAATACAATTGTGTTCTTTCTACATAACCATCTGTCTATCTATGCACACACACACACACATATATATATATATATATAGATGTATATGCATAGATGATAGGTCTTCCTCTGTTAATAAGAGAAAATATTAAGCCTTTTACTTATAAATGCATGGTGGCTGTGAGCTTTTGGGGTATTGTTTAGAACCCTCATCAGACACGCTATTGAGGCTCAACTACTATGAGACCTTTGTGTGACGTGTGCAATGTTACTACACCTCCCTACCTATGGACTTGTTCTGTGGAATCACTTTGTCCAGCATTGTTCAATTAAAAGCATGTTCTTCTCAAGAAATACTGCAGATTTAGTCATGTGAGTCTTAATGTGTTGTTGGAGGATTGCTTATTCGAAAGGGAAAATATGTTTCATCCAACAAAATCAAGTGATATGAACATGCTGTTTGTGTCAGTAGTTGTATAGATAGAAAAATTTGCCTCTCTTCAGGAGGAAGTTCATGTCCGTGTGTTACTCTGGTTAGATTATTGATTGGAAAAAAATGGAAATGTTTTTTCTCACCAAGTTTACACAAGATATTGATAGTATTTCTAAGCAGCGTGCATTCCTTAATATACCAGGCTTCGATTTTGAAAGCTGCTTTATTAAGTAATATTCAGAATGAGATACCATGTTCTTGATGAAACAACAGTCTTCTAGAATCACCAACAGCCCTGGAAGCTACCTGCTCCTGACTCTTCCAGCACAACCCAAACGCTGAACAGCATTGGAGCTTTTGGATCCCCACTTCAGTGTTTTGACTAATAAGCAGTTTTCAAACTAAAGGTGAAAAAGACTAGAATAAAAGATGTCACTTTTTTTTCCTTCCAAGGTTTTAAGTGTTTACCAATGGCTCTCATTGGCAGAACATGAGAAATGGAAACATGAGGAATAGAATGTGTAAATTTCTGTTCCTAGATGTCTAGATCTGCTCCCAGAATGGCAGATACAGAATTGATGGGAAACAGACAAATAAGTGGAAGAAAAAGGTTACAGAGGAACAAGGATCTATGTATACCACAGTGTGATTTCGAAAAATTGTGACAGGGCCCCCATCCTCACACATCCTATTCATTTCATTGCAACAGACTGAGTACTGTGAAGACCTTAGAAAACTGGAAACTTAAAAGAAATGGAAAGGAAAATGAGCCAAGAACCTTACGAATGATGCACTTAAATCAAGATTTATTTGTCACCTATTTATCAGGCAACCGCTCAACACCACCCAATGTGCTCTAAGTGATGAATAGAACAAGATGCTTGTTTGCTACGAGTCAGAAAGAATAATAAGAAACTATTACCTTGAGCAATATGTGAATAAACTATGTAACTAGGGTAAATGTGGTATGAGTAGAAAAATTAGAACAATTTTGGTATGAAGAGGTGACATTACAATTTGAGAAATAAACAAAGTAAGCAAAATTCAAGTGATACTTGACAAATAGTTGGTGCTTCAGGGTTTGTTTCCCTAATCATAGGAAAAAATAGTCTAAAATCAGTCAAATGTTTTATGCCCTAGCATAAATTTTATTTTAGGATTGTTTTTCCAGGAATACCCAAAGAATCCTACAATACATGGTTTATAATTAGACAATTCTAATTTTCTGCATATTTTTCTTTCCCTTCAAACATAAAAGTATAACTGAAAGTGAACATTATAATAATATATTAATATGGTTTTCTCATTATCAATAATTACACATTTTTCTAATATATAATTTATGTAATTATATCTAATAATGCTACTCAAAACATGTTCACAATAGACAATGTAGGCATATCTTTCTTCCAGTTTATCACTGTTATTATAAATATGTAATAAAGAAACCTTTATTTACCAGTTGAAGGCATTTCTAATTAAGTCCTTAAATTAAAATTTCAGGAGTGGATGAATTGTCTTATAACGTACAATAATTTTAAGGTTCCTGTTGTATTTGGCAAACCAATTTAAACTCCTACTGATGATAGCTCTTTTGTATTGGATTTGATTTTCTTACTTAATTGATGTTCTTTATTAAATATATCCTCTTTGAGATAGTGCTTCTTCATTTAGTTCAGGCTCATGTGTAGCCTCAGCTGACCTCATAATCACTATTCCTAACTCACCGTGTTCAGGAATTACACTCGTGTGTCACCCTGGTTACAGAAATCAACATATCTCATCTTTTGGTTCCAGTTTTGCCTGGATATTAAGGCTTGATTTCAAGGCCTTGATCTTGAATTTTTCTGCCCTGGCTCATTCCAACTGCTATTGTCAGATCTCAACCTCCAGAGTATCTAGAATTATGGGTGAGCCATTGATACCAGGCATAAAATAAAGCTTTTTAAATTTTTTTTGATGATGTTACAGAGATTTGACATCATGGCCTTGTGCTTGCTAAGCAGGGGCTCTATCAGTTGAGCTACTCTAACAGCCCTTGCTACTCTAGCAGCCCTTGTATATATCTTTATAATCATTATTTTGTCTCAATTTTATATCAGAATTTAGTGAGCTTAGTATTTTTGCCAAATACTATAGCAATACTTTGCTTTGTTTTTGCTGTAGAAATAGTCTATATGGGAACTAATGTTTCCTAGAAAGAACTGAAAATTCTCATGGAATTGTTTAATCCTGGAAGTAATTTCCAGGGCTAATTTTCTTTTGTTGGAGACTTTGCTGCTTCTGGCTTTCTGAATGAGTGTGTGTGTGTGTGTGTGTGTGTGTGTGTGTGTGTGAGAGAGAGAGAGAGAGAGAGAGAGAGAGAGAGGAGATGTTCCTTTTCCTTGTTTGGGTTTGGCAATTTGCATTGTTGTCTTAAGTTTTCAATATTTAATTCAAATTTAATAGCATGTGTTCCTATATATTTTATTTAATTTTTATTAGATATATTTTCTAATGCTATATGCATGTGTCTTTACCTTTCTTCTTTAGTAGACCCAAGAATATTTGTTTCTTATTTTGTTGAAGAGTTAGCTCTGGCAAAGCTGCAAATTTTACTCTTTGTGAATTCATTTATATTTCAAGCATTGACACAATTAGAAATTTTTTAATTTGTTTCTGTTTATTTCTGCAAATTTTATTTTTTTAATTTTAGTTAATTGTAAAGATGCTGTACAGAGAGGTTACAGTTACATAAGTAAGGTAAGGAGAACATTTCTTGTAGAACATTGTCACCCCCTCCTTTGTTTCCCTCCTACTATCCCTTCCCTCAAAGTTGTAAAGTTCATTTCCAACATAGTGTCTTGTGAGTATTTGCAAATTTCAGAGATAATTGGGTTTTTTTTTTGGTTGAAATGAAAGCAAGGTATTCATCTGTTCTTTCTCTTGCATATTGTTTGGTAACCATGACAAGTTCTACAATGCATAGTTCCTGTGTCTGCTTGTCTCCAGTTAGTCCATTATTGTTGCCTTAATTTTATTTCTGAAGATGATGGTAAAAATTTAATCACCTTTCACTTAGCCTGAGTAATTTGGGTACTGTTTGGACTTAAAATATATGTCTGTGTTATTTACTCTCTCATTTTTCCTCTCCACTCACAAATTTACACAAATGGTCCCACAAGCATATGGTATGTAGGGTTATTTTATGATTATATTTTAGACCTAGAATTCACATATTAAACAAAGCATATGACCTTTGTCCTTCTGAACCCAACTTTTTTGACTTGACCTATTGATCTCCAGTTTCATCCACTTTCCTACAAATAATTCTGCTAATGACTAAATGATACTCTATTGTGTATCTATGCCACATTTTGAGGTTGGGCCTGATTTCTGTATTTTCTTTAGTTAGCATTTCCTTTCTGCTTGAAGAAATGCTTTTGGTCATTCTTTAAGAGTATGTCTTCTGCTGAGCAAATTCTTAGTTTTTTCTTCATCCCAAAATGTCTTTGTCTAACATAATATTTGAAGGATAGTTTCACATTGTGAAAAGTCACTGCTAGAGATCTGTTGTGGTACCTGCAGGCTGACAATTTGCAAAATTAATATTCAGTTACTACAAGAGTAAGAACTAAAAATACATATACACAACCTGAAAACTTGCATTGCTACCCACAACATATATTATAAAAATGAATTGAATTTTTAATAGTATGTATGTAATAGAAGCAAGCATGTAGCATATCATTAGAAAATTATATTGGTAGAATGTGTTTTGTGTCTTCCAAGATAAGATATAAAATCACAATTTCGTTAGTTGTTTGTGGGTTGAGGATAAACTTATGTTAAAATATTTCATCTCTCCAATTCTTATATGACATGGAAGTAATTTCAATTGTTTTCTACAAAATAGAAGCCTTGATCTTAATGCATGACTAACACAGTAAATTTGTATAAAAGAAAACCTGAATAGAATTAAAGTCATTAAAGAAGTATTTCTTCATAGGTTATATAGCTAGTCCCTTTTAGACACTGACATCTCTATTCAGCCCACTTTCCTTCTGTATTTCAGACTCTTTATGATCGTTCATTGAATTAGCTCAGGATAATTAGGTTGTGTTTAGAGGAGATAGGCAAGGGAAAGTATATTTGTGCCATTTTCTATGGGAAACAAAAAAACTTGAATATTCATGTTATATTTAATCTAATATTGAATTCAAATTCTGTTCTACACATACTTTTAAGATTAATATTGTGGTTTAAATAGCTGTATTTGTTACAGAAATCTACATGATTTATGAAAAGCATTAATGGGTCCCTTATTTTAAAGCAAATTTAATTCTATAACATCACTATGAAAAAGAGAAGACGTAAACACATTTTATGAAGGATAAAATTGTAATATATATCTTCAAATTCCTAACCCAAGTTTATAGGATGTCTAGTCATAGATTTATTCTAAGAGCCAACCCATCTACCAACCCAGTATTGTACCTTTGTGTTCTTATTTTAGAAATAAGATCATGCTGAAAGTCTTAAAGTTTAATGTAATTGCTTATCTTTTAAATAAGCATTAATAGAATTTTGCTATATTGTTTTTGCTTATTTAACTCCTCCCTAATATCCACAATAGAATACCTTAACATTAAATAATAATTAGTAGGGGCAGGAGGAAGTAAATTTCATTTATGGTACTTGAGTTAGAGATGTCAGTGCTATTTTGAACAAAAAAAGTGAAGTGAAAAGTGAAAATGGAGTAATCTAAATTTTATTACAAGTACATGTTGGCCAGATTGATTAGAATTGACATCAGATCTCATTGTAAAGTATGTCATATGTTCCAAAAATATAAAGTTGCCTTAGTGATAGAGTGCTTGCCTTACATGCAAGAGGCCCTGGGCTCGATTCTTCAGCACCACATAAACAAAAAGCCAGAAGTGGCGCTGTGGCTCAAGTGGTAGAGTGCTAACCTTGAGCACAGAGAAGCTCAGCAACAGTGACCAGGCCCTGACTTCAAGCCTCAGGACTAGCAAAATTAAAAAACAAAACAATAAAACACAAAAATATAGATTAAAAAATTCAGAAATAAGCTAAAATTTAAAGATATACTTAATCTAACAGAAAGGTCTTTTACTATAAAATCATTAAGTACTAACAAATAATCCTAATTATCCACAGAAAGCCATAGACTCTAAAGTAGCATTTATGTCGAAGAAAAGTAGATATTCTATCTTTTGAGATAGAATTCCACAGAGTTCATTACTTAATTCCATCTTACATCTTCTAACTAGTAAATCTCACCGTCAAAAATCTTAGTCTAAACCAGACACTGTGGCTCACCTCTGTAATCCTAACTACTCAGAAGGCAGAGATCTGAGGATCGCTGCTCAAAGCCAGCTCAGGCAGGAAAGTCAGGGACTCTTTTTTTTTTTTTAATTGTGAAAATACCATACAGAAGGGTTACAATTACATGGGCAAGGTAATGAGTACATTTCTTATCAAGCATTGTTGCATTGTTGCCTCCTCCTCTGTTTCCCCTTCCCATCTCCTCCCTCCCCCAACCTCCCACATGTCAAAATTGTAAAATTCATTTTCTACCTAAAGTCTTGTACATCTCATTGTTGCAATGGGTCCACCTGTATACCTATTTAAACTGTTTTTTCCCTTCCCCTCCAAAAATAATACTAACGTCAAATACAGTGAAAACAGGGGTTATACTATGAGGGAGGGACATACAAAGCAACAAATAAATCATCTTATAAATATGTTAGAAACAATTGCAAGAAAGAAAAACCATTTGAGTCTTTACCTTGGGGTTCATTTCACCTAACATCAACTTATCTGACCGTTTCTGCTTGTCTCAGACATATACTAGTTATCGCAAATAAGGGAAACCATGGGACCTATGTTTCTTTGGGTCTGGCTGATTCTTATCTCCAATAAACCACCAGAAAACCAGAAGTGGCACTGTAGCCCATGTGGTAGATGGCACTGTAGCCTTGAACTGAAGAGCTGAGGGACAGTGTCCAGACTCAGAGTTCAAGCCCAACGACTGACTGAAAAAAAAAATCTCATCTGTAATGAAGGTACAGGTAACTTTGCCAATTTTGGTGCCAAATTTATTTAGCTTGTCTTCTTTAAATGCACAATTTTGACATTAATTTGTACTGCCAATCTGCTTTGAAGAGACATTTAAACAACAGTAGGACACAGAATTATAAGGATCAGAAGAAATTGAAATTAGGCTCAAATGTGTTGGGGCCCTGTGGCTCAAAGCTATAATGCTAAACTACACTTAGAATTTCTGGGCAAGGGGGTTTGCATCTTTCTTTCCAAATATGTGGAAGGCTGAGATTGGGACATCACAGTTTTAGTATAGCGTAGAACAAAAGCAAACAAACATCAAAAAAAAAACTCCTTCATGGAAACTCTAACACTGCAAATAAAAGAAAAAATCAGGGTCAAATGAAATTTTTCTTTATACTTATAATTTCTTTATACTTATAATTTCTTAATGACTGAGAATATACCAGAATATCAGGATATTTAGCTTCACCTAAAAGAGCATGTGTTCTCTTCCTGTATCCTTCTTTGGAGGAGTCTTCACCTGCTAAAACCCAGAAAAACTAAATAAACCCATACCATCCTAAATAAGTAACGCCTACAAACAAATAACCATTACAATATGTCAGGCAATTTTGCTTAAATGTTCTCAGTTAGACTTCACAAATCTCAATCTGTCAGTATGTCCCACAAATTTATAGAGCATCAGACATCTTGTTGGCTACCAAATATAGATTTTCTAGAGGCATGTCAAAAGTTAAAGCAGCAGAAAACATTTTTTAACAACTGACTTCACTTATCAAACAATAGAACCTGAAAAAGGTCTCTAGAATCCAAAATAATTTAATGCTTTTATGGCAGTGGGGGAACAAAAATCAATCACTTCAGGTGTTGCTGCAGTAGCAGTTGGGAAAGCAATAGACTTCCGATGTGAAGAAGATCCATCAAAAATAAATCAAACCTCGTTTCAGTGGTGCCAAAGGAAATGTGTGTAATGGAAAGATATTAAGACCAAAACCATATGCTGGCATGGGCCCCAGCTCAGGACCCTCTTGTCTGAGAATTCCCAAATCCATCACTAGCCCTCACTCCTTCCCAGCTATTGTCAAGAGACTCATAGGCTGTAGATTACAGAAGGTAAGTGTTTTATGGAAACTTGGTTAGCATATCATTTTTGCCAGAGATACAGAGAGAGAGAAAGAGAGAGAGAGAGAGAGAGAGAGAGTGCTAAACAGAGAGAGAGAGCTGTGTTATAGAATGGTTATCTACCATCTACTAATCTCAAACTGCTATAGTGTGACATTATTTAATATATGCACAATCCTTGGGCTAACCCTATACAAAAGCATTTTCAATCTCATTTCACAGACCAAAGTACTAGGCTCACATAAGAGACTCAGGCTGTATTTCACAAAATGTAAAAAATCACAATTGATAAAATTTGGCTAAGGGGCTGGGAAGGTAGAGTGATTGCCTTGCATGCATGAGGCCCTTGGTTCGATTGCTAAGCACCACATAAGCAGAGAAAGCCAGAAGTGGCACTGGCTCAAGTTGTAGGGTGCTAGCCTTGAGCTGAATAGCTGAGAGACAGTGCCCCGGTCCAGAGTTCAGGCCACACGACCAGTCAAAAAACAAACAAACAAAAAACTGTTTTAATATTCAGTATCTTATTCTTCAACTATTGTTTTATCTCCATTCAACTTCTTCATCTCTAAAATGGTACTTAAAAAACAAAAGCATGTGACTGGGTGCCAACGGCTCGTGCTTATAATCCTAGCTACTCAAGAGGCTGAGATCTGAGAATCACGGTTCAAAGCCAGCCTGGTCAGGAACATCCCTGAGATTCTGATCTCCAATTAAGCACTAGAAAACCAGAAGTGGCGCTCTGGCTCCAGTGATAGAGTGCTCTCCTTGAGCTGAAGAGCTCAGGGACAGTGCTCAGGCCCAGAGTTCAAGCCTCATGACCCACCCCCTCACTCCAAAAAAGTATGGGCATGTCTTTGAATATTAAAACAAATAGTTGTATTTAAAATATATTTTCCTGAAAAGTGACTTCTATTCCTTCCTTCCTTTTTCCTTCCTTCCTTCCTTCCTTCCTTCCTTCCTTCCTTCCTTCCTTCCTTCCATCCTTTTTCCTGTATAAGGATTGACTAAGGATGTTGTGCTTCTAAGGCAGGTGTTAGGTGCTCTACCACATGAACCACATCCACATTTCCTCAGACCTTTTTTGGCATTAGTTATTTTTGTGGTAGCATCATGCTTTATGCCCTGGCTGGCCTGGTCCATGATTCTTCTACTTGTGCTAACCTATGTCATTGCGAATGATGGGTATTCATCATCACACTCAGGCATTGATTGAGATGGAATCTTGCCAACTGTTATGCCCTGGTTAGCCTCAAATGGTGATTTCTTAATCTCTGTTCCCAAGTTACTAAGACAGCTACCATTGTACGTGATATAGATTTTTTTTAATTTACAATATGAATTAAAATTAGGTAACCATGAAAGTAGGCATAATATATATCATAGCATTTTAAAAGACCGTAATGAGAAAAATACAACATTAACGTGGAGCTCATGTTGGCCTGACTAAGACTTAGATTAGTTCTAATTGTCATTGCTCACTGTGTGATCAGATAACTGACAGCGAATAACACAAGTGTTCCTGAGTTCCACCTGCCTAAACCAATGTCCCCTCATGTGATGCTTTAATATTCTACTTTGATGCCTTAATATTCCACTGTCTGAGTCTCTTTAATCTAGTAAAGCCAGCTTCCCTGTGTTATGTTGTGCTGTGCCACCATTTGGCCTCTAATTCATACTTGTACATCTGTCTTTTTCTCTCCCTTATTAGCCCCTGATAATTGAAGTAATTCTCCTTGGCTCCAATATGATGCTAAGGAGAGCTAATCATGTAAAATGTAGTTAGTCTTCATATATTTTTATAATTTTAACTGACATGAAAGCCAGAAGAGTAGATAACAAGTCTCAGACCACAGAAAATAAACAAACAGCAACATCTGCCTGAAGGCCTCATCTTGAGAAAATGCTGCAATCAGGGAACAAGGAATTTAACACAGGTGACATTGAAATGTTGATTTCATTCCAATTTTTTTTAGGCATTGAACTAGAATGATGAACAGAGATATTTTTCTTGGAGATCTAGGCCCCTGCTTGTGAATATCATGCTCAGATGGCTTGTTAGGCTATACTAGGAGACTTCTTATCCACCCTGAGTGCTGCCCCACCCCCACCCCCCACCCTGGACTTTCCAGTAATTCTCTCCTGCAGAGCATCTGTAATCAGCGATTTTCAGGGCTGACTTCACGGTCAAATATCCTAGGCCTCATTGTTGGAGGTCATAATTGAAATAGACACAACATTTAAATTGGCACATCTAGGAAAGAATCAATAAATTAATCTGTCTTTTAAATAGTATATTCTTTTATCAGGTGTGTGGACACATGCCTAGAATTCCAGCTATTCATAAGGCAAAGATCAGAAATCTGACATTTTGAGGCTAGCTGGGACAAAAAGTGAGTGAAACTTTACCTCAATAAAATGAGCTGCTTCCAGTGAAAGCATCTATAACTCTGCCCGGAGGAAGATGGGACACAGTTTGGGAGAGCTTTGGTGAAAATCTGAGAGTATAACTGAAAAATAACTACAGGGCTGATGGTGACATTATGGCTCAAGGGTCTACAAGCATGAAGCCATGAGTCCAAACCTCAATGTTGTGCATATCTATGTCTAAATCTATATCCTTATCATCTCTATGAATCTATACGTATTCCTTTAACCTGGCACTACTGAACTATAGTCCCTGTATTATTTTTTCCGTACACTTTTCTTTATCACAGGTTTAGTTTTCCTAAAGCTTCCTTTGCAAAATACTGTAAAAATAGGTGGCATAATGCGACAGAAATTTATCTTTGCACAGTTCTGAGTTCTGAAACCATAAAGTAAAGAGGGCAGGAAGTACATGATCCACCGAACATTCTAGGGGTTCATCCTTCCTTTGATTCCAGAAGTGATTCCTTCAAGTTCTTGGGGGTCCTTGTTAGTTGTTCCTCTAGGGGAGGAAGTTAAGATAAAGAAATAGAGAGGGAAAGGGTGAAGGGAGGGAGAGGAGGGAGGAGATAGAAGAGAGACATACGGAATGAGAAAGAGAATGTAAGACAGACTAGGAGAGAGAAAAAGGCATACAGCATGACACAGGGTGGGAGAGACAGAGACTAACATAAAGACAGAGGAAGAGAGCTATATAGAGAGAAAGACAGATAGACCACGAGAAAGAGCAAGAGACTGAGAGAAAGACAGTGAGAGACTGAGAGAGAAAGAATAGAAAATGAGAGACAGAGAGACAAAAGAAAGGTCAGACTGAGAGAAAGACATAGATACTGAAAGAAAGAGAGAAAATCAAAGACTAAGTAAGGAAGACACTGCTAGATTAAAACTTAGAGTGAGATCAAGAGACAGACTAAGAGAGAGACAGAGACTGAAAAAGAAAGAGACTGAGAAAAAAGAGAGAACAAAAGACAGATTGAGACAGAGATATTAAGAGAGACAGACTAAGAGAAAAAGAGAGAGAAAGAAAATTGTGCCCTCATCTGTCTCAGACGTGGTATGTCATTTTTTCTTTCATATTCATTAATCACACACACAAACTCTGGTGGAGTGAAGGAGGGACAGAAAGATAAATATTAGTAGACAATAAAAGATGTGGGTCTTTAAGGTCCTCCATTGAGGACCTGCCTACACATGTATTGTTTAATAATTTTTATTGTGAAAATACCGTACAGAGGGGTTACAATTACATGAGCAAGGTAACGAGTACATTTCTTATCAAGCATTATTGCCTTCTCTTTGCTTTTCCCTTTTCCCCTACTATCCGTGCCCTCCCATCTCCACAATTACACTCCCCCTCCCAGACCCAGACTCATTGTTGCAATGGGTCCACCTGTATCCTTATTTAAACAATTTGTTTTTTTCCCTACCCCTCCCAAAATTATACCAACATCAAATACAGTGAAAATAGGGCTTATACTGTGGGGGAGGGACATACAAAGCAACAAAAAATCACCTTAAAAATACATTAGAAACAATGGCAAGAAAGAAAAAGCCACTTGTGTCCCTACCTTGACGTTCATTTCACCTAACATCATATTATCTGACCTTTTCTTCTTGTCTCAGACATATACTAGTTATTGCAAATAAGGGAAACTATGGGACCTATGTTTCTTTGGGCCTGGATTACTTCATGTAATGTAATTTCCAAGTTTTTCCATTTCTTAACAAATGGGGCAATGTCATTCTTTCTGATGGAGGCATAGAATTCCATTGTGTATATATACTACATTTTCTTGATCCATTCATCTACTGAGGGGCATCTGGGTTGGTTCCATATCTTGGTTTTGTAAATAAGGCTGCAATAAACATAGGTGCGCTGGGAGCTTTAGTATGGTCTTGTTTGTGTCATTTGGGTAACTGCCCAAAAGTGGTATTGCTGGGTCATAGGGGAGCTCTATGTGGAGTCTTTTGAGGAACCTCCATACTGCTTTCCAGAGTGGTTGAACAAGTTTACACTCCCACCAACAATGCAGTAAGGTTCCCTTCTGTCCACATCCCCTCCAGCATCTGTTGTTATTAGAACTTTCGATTATAGCCATTCTAACTGGGGTGAGGTGGTATCTCAGTGTTGTTTCAATTTGCATTTATTTTATGGATAGGGAGGTTGAGCATTTCTGCATGTGTCTATTGGCCATCCTTCTTTCCTCTTCAGAAAGTTTCTCTTTAAGTCTTTAGCCCACTTATTTATTGGGCAGTTGTTTCTTTGAGGATTTGTTGTTGGGGGATATAATTTTTTGAATTCCAGGTATATTTTAGATATGAGACCCTTGTCTGTTGTATAGCTAGTGAAGATCTTCTCCAAATCCCTGGGCTTTCTATTGCTCTTGCTAGCTATGTCCTTTGCCATACAGAAGCTCTGCAATTTCATGCAATCCCAGTTGTCCAACCTTTCTTTGATTTGTTGTGTTTCTGTGTCTCTATTAAGAAAATTTTCAGCCTGTGCCTAGGAGACCTAGGGTTTCTCCTATTCCATCTATAATGTTTTCAGAGTGTCTGTTTTGACGCCGAGGTTTTGATCCATTTGGAGTTGATTCTGGTGCAGGGCTATAAATAAGGATCTAATTTTAGTTTTCTACAAATGATTAACCAATTTTGCCAGCACCATTTACTGAAGAGGCTGTCTTTCTGCCATTCAATTTTTTTAGCTCCCTTATCAAAGATTAGATGGCTATAGGTCTGTGAGTTAATTTCTGGGTTTTCAATTCTATTTCATTGGTCCCGAGGTCTCTTCTTGTGCCAGTACCAAGCTGTTTTGATTACTATGGCTTTGTAGTAGAGTTTGAAATTTGGTATTGATATTCCTCTGGCACTGTTCTTTCTGTTGAGGATCATTTTAGCTATTTGGGGTCTTTTATTGTCCCATATGAATTTTTGGATTGCCTCTTCTATTTCCTTGAAGAATGAGATTGGAATATTGATAGATATCGAATTGAATTTGTAGATAGCCTTGGGAAGTTGGGCAGAACAGTGATGGCCGGAGCAGAGTCCCTTGGAGGATGTAAGGATGTTTTCATGTCTAGCCACATTCTCCTTGGGTTCCACTCCCTAAAATAAGATGGCAGTCATTGAAGTGGTAAGAAATCCTCTCTGACATTTCCAAGGTCCCTCCAAGGAGCCTGAAAAAGTATTCTCTGAAATAGGGACATCCTTTATTTCCAGAGGCTGCTGGTTGAAAAGGAGTCTCTCCGAAGCTGTTTGACATGGAAGAGGAGTACAGGTGAATTAGTCAGCAGATCCTTATTTAGAGGCCAGCCAGCCAGCTTGAGACTTCTATGTCAAGGTGCATCAGTGTGTTCACAAAGGTGATTTATTGTGGCAGCAGGAATGTCTAATTATGTGCAGAGCTCACAGGATTTTAAATAGAATATCTAACACAGAATGGCTGAAAGACCTCCACAATGATGTTTGGGTTTACTTTCCCATTGCTCTTCATCAATTAGCATTCGGTTCCACCTACTGTAACATAGCTGTGATTATTAAATCAATAAGTCCTTAGCCTGTTCAAATTCCACTTACAAATGTCTTTACCACTGCAGTGTCTACATTCTTCAAATTATTCATTTTTAAAACAAATAAAAGACCAGAGATTAACTTCATTTTCCTGGCTGAATAATGAAACAAACAAAAAATCAATTATATCAGATTTATTGTACCAGTAACCTACTCTTACTCCTTGGCACATGTTTACTTGTCAGAATGCCAAAGAGCACAATCAATTTTTCATTCGTTTATTTATTTATGCCTTTATTCAAAATTGGAGGGATGTGTTGTGCATAGTGTTTTAGAAATTGGGTAGGCAGGTTTGCAGAGAGAAATCTCAGTTGGACCTGGCTCTCATTACCTAGGAAATTATTTTTAACCAGGAATTTTATTTAATAATAAAAGTTTACATCAGGTAAAACAGGGATAAAAATCATTCCCAGATATTATCTCATCAGGAATATCTAAACAGGAGTTTTCTATGAGCTTAAAATATTTAGGTATCTGAAATTAAGAAATAAAAGACTAATTATTACTGCATATTTATGACCCAAAAGACCAAGTTCAATTCTATCTTGTTCTCAGCAGATGATCCTTTTGGTACCAAGTGGAATAAAATTGTCCATTTTAAATGGATACTTGCATGTAGTTCCATGGTGTTCTAGAACAAGCATAGAAAGTTGTTTGATGACACGCTATTTGAAGCTTGAAATCAAGCATGTTGGGAATATATGCCATAAAATTTGACATCTACAAACCAAAGACTGTAAGAACTCCCTCAGATAACTGTTAAAGAGCTGGTAATACACACCAAGCAATGATTCTACTATTAATTTATGACCCAAGAATGTGAGAAAATCTAAGATCACATTCTATTATCTTATCACTTCCTTGTAAGGCTGGCAACCAGAAGATAAGAATTTCTCAGTCTCTGAAAATCGAAGCATTCTGAAGCCATCCAAGTTATGTACTGAGAGTATTTAACACTCTAGAATGAACCCCAAGATGAGGATTCAAATGTTTTTTTTTAATTTTTTGTGATTGTTTCCAACATATTTATAAGATGATTTCTTTGTTGCTTTGTATGTACCTCCCCCAGGGTATAAGCCCTGCTTTCACTGTATTTGATGCTGATATAATTTGTGGAGGGGAAGGGAAAATACAAACTGTTTAAATAGGGTGACAGGTGGACCAATTACAGCAATGAGACGTTATGTTGAAAAGCGAACTTTACAACTTTGGCTGGGTGGGGGGTGGGGGGATACTAGCAGGGGGTTGGGGGAGTGGGCCAGTGGAGAGGGGAAGGGATGGTATGAGGAAACAAAGGAGGAGGCAACAATGCTGGGTAAGAAATGTACTCACTATCTTGCCCATGTAATTGTAACCCCTCTGTATGGTATTTTCACAACAAATAATAATAAAAAAGAAAATAAATCCGGTCTTTCTTTCTCTTTTTTTTTTTTTTTTTTTGGTCAGTTGTGGAGCTTGAACTCTGGGCCTGGGTGCTGTCCCTCAGTTCTGCTCTACCACCTGAGCCACAGTGACACTTCCTCAATCTGGGTTTTCAAAAAGGAGAATTCTCAGTTCAATAAAAAAAAAATGTCTCCTTTCCATCCTTCTTGAACCTGGTTAACTACCTTCTCTATTTAAGATCTATGAAAATAAAAAATACAAAATAGGAAGGAAAACTGGATTTATATTTGTATAAATCACATTTTATCAATTCTCTTTTAGGTGAGGATTATTATTACTGCTACAATTTGGACTCAAAATATGAGAAAACAAAGAACTATTATCATAAAGTATGTTTTTTGTTTTTACTATTGTTTATTTTTTAAAAAAACAGGTTATGGGTCTCCTGATAAAACCTGTATGTCTTATACCAGGCAGTTATAAAAATGTATGCTCCTGAATGTGTAATTTTCAAAACTACATTTATTTCATTCTGCAATATAAATCAGTCTCATGTATATACTTTGTAAATAAAGCAAAAATAAAATTTAAAAAAAGACGCATGAAGCAAAAAAAAGTATACAACTATAAATTTAAGACTCTGGTTATTAATACACATGGGTCAGGGAATTTCAGTTCATGGTTCCCAGAGAGAAGACAGTTTTGGCAGGTTGCATATAGTATATATAAAGGCATTCACACTTCAGTGACTGTGCAGTGCCAATTGCTCCATCTGTGCACAAGGGAGGGGGCAGGGGATGAATGACAACTGCTGGTAGGGGTCAGGTTCCAGTGCACTTACTTTCATGACTTTAAGAATTGTGCTACACTGAAGACTATTACTCTTTATATTTTTAAAGACTTTAAATCTTTTTTAAGACTTTAAGTCTTAGGTGGGAGATAGGAATATTCCACCCAGCACACTTTGTTAAATACAATTATTCACCACCAAACTCATAATTGAGGGGAAAAATGGATCAGCCATTATACAAGGTAGATAACTAGGAAATCAATCTTAGTATCTACCAAAAACTCTACCCCATCCCCTACCTTCATTAGTTCATATGTGGAGTTTATTTTAATCATGAAGATAATAAACTAATGCTAAATTTTTCATTCTACTTAATGGCCAAAGCATAACAAGTATATCTCTTCCTTGCAAGGATCCACATATTTTTTTTCCAGAATTACCTAGAAAATAGGGGAAAGCAATCAGTACCAATTGAGTCCAAGCAATTACACACAGGATTGTTTTCATACAAGTATTGTTGGGAACATACATGTGCATAAAGGACACAGGATGTGAAGAGAGGTAAGGAGTAGAATTCTAAAGTTCTATAAAATCACTACTCTTCAGACTTACTTTAAAATTATTATCCATTCCAAAAATAACTAGTGTCTTTCCTTCTGGAAGCATCTATTGTGTGTGTGTGTATGAAAATGTTTCACAACTCCTTCATATTAAATCCAATAGCAGGAGAGTCCACATTCTCATTCAGCAGGGCATGCCATCAATGTAGTGACTGCCAGCACTCACCAAAGATCTGAGGGTCAAGAAACCAAAATAAAAGCCAGGCACCAGTGGTTCATACCTATGATCTTAGCTACTCAGGAGGCTGAGATCTGAGGATAGCAGTTTGAAGCCATTCTAGGCAGAAAAGTTCTCATGACTTTTCTGGGGACTTTCTCCAGAAAGTCCAATTTCCAATTAACCACTCAAAAACCAGCAGTGGAGCTGTGACTCAAGTGGTAGAAAGCTATCCTAGAGCAAAAAGAGATCAGGTACAGCACCCAGGTCGTGACTTCAAGCTCCACAATTAACAACAAAGCAATTATTATTATTATATAATTAAGATATCTTTTAATAAATATAAAGTAAACAAAAAGATTTAAAATCTTTAGTGATTTGTTACTTAGCATCCATTGTGAAGTAATAAGCACATTCACAAAAGACTATGTAAATGAATTTTGCTGAACAATGAGCAGAATTTCAGGAGCTCTCAGAGCTCCCAGTTTATAATTTATACAATTACCTTTCAACATAATCTCATTAATATTTACTTTATTTCAATAAAGTAAACATTGCTAGTTTCTCTCTTTGACCTTTTTGGGTAGGCTAATTGGCGCAATTCCAATTTATTATTTTATATTTAGACTCCAGACAAAATAATACTATTTTTTGGTCTTATCCCATTTTCAGCTTTACTGGTGAATTATTTCTATGTTTTTATAGTGCTCAGTTTAGAATTATTATGGACTAGGATTCACTCTCACCTGCTCCGGCCTATTGATAAAGGAGAGGGTTCTGAATACCAGAAAGTTCCGGGTAAGCAGTTTGTCACTTGAGGAATTATGGACAAATAGCTTGTGTGTGTGTTGGGTTTCTTCTTTGTCATTTGAGAAGGATAACATCACTTACTTCTTAAAATTGTAAAGTTAAATATTTAGTGGTTCACAGATAATAATTCTCAAAAATAATGCCCTTGTCTTAAACCTTAGTGTTATCTACCAGAGAAGCATCAAATTATTGCTATACAATATTGATATATTAATAGCTAAACAAAGATGGCCCTGACAGTGTATTCAGAAAGACAATTTCTAGCATGTTACAAAGAGGAATAGATACTGAAAAAATGGAACGATTACTTGAAAAGATTACATTTGGAATGGAAAATCCAAATGGAACACTTAGAGAAAAATGAAGAAGGTTATCCAATTGTGGGGAGAGGCATATCATTTCCCTTAGAATTTGGTACACCATGGTTGCCAAGATCTCCAGGTGTGGAGTAGCTATATTCCTCAAGCAAGAACAATTTAGGCTGTAGGCACTTCCTCCTCTATGTATTTCTGCCTTGATATGGTATATCTACGTCACACATTTGAAAAGAATGATGAACAGAGCTCCTCCCCCTAGAAACAATGCCACACAGAACCTGCTAGGTTTACTCTAACTTTACAAGCTCTAAATTTACTCTTATAAATATTTTAGCTCTGGTTTTTCTTTGTCTGAAAAAAATACACATATGTGTATGAGTGAGTGTACGTATATAAAATATTACCGCTGTAACATATCAGAAAACCAAAGCTGAAAACAACTTTTTATTTGTATAATATTACTCTTCATAACATTTACTAGGAATAAAGTTCCGTAAATTTGATGATCTAGGAAAATAACCAGCAGAGATTAATGATGCAAAGAACACAAAATAAAATAACCAGATTTTAAGAAATAATAGAAATAATATTTTAACATCAAAACCCACAAAATAGCTTTGCAATAAAGTTAAGGAACAATAATTAACTATATGTTATACCTATTTATCAATTATCTATATCAGTTATAAGAATTTTCTACTAGTTGATAAATTCCTATATATAGTATAACATTAACTTTAATTTTCAAAACTTTTAAATAAATCATGTTAATTTAAGTTCATTCATCTTTGTGAAACAAAGAAAACAAAATGTATCATGTGTCATTTATATACTAGGAAAATTAAACTTGGCTGTGAGTTTTTAAAAACCAAAAAAAAAAGAAAAGAAAAAATCATTTAATACAATGTGCAATACTGTTACACAAGGATAATCCTCAGATATACATGATTATCAAGCAGAAAGTTTTACACATTCCCCAAAACACAACTCGGTCTCCTACTCCAGACTAATAAAATAAAAAATGTAAAGAATATATGGAGTAAGAGTATCATAGTTTTGTTTTTTTTTGAAACTTGAAAACATCTTCACTTGAAAACAACAATTTTTTTCAATAAACAGGTAGATTTTTATTTATTTATTTTTTGTCAGTCGTGGGGTTTGAACTCCGCCTGGGTGCTGTCCCTGTGCTCTTCAGCTGAAGGAGAGCATTCTACCTCTTGAGCCACAGCACCACTTCCAAGGTAGATTTATTTTAAGTCAGTTTGGTACATGATACAGATTGGTTTTCAGCTTTTAATAAGCTAAAATAGAAATTTCTAAGTACAGCAGTATCTGTGCAACAAGTATCTGTAAGACAAAATAAGGAATTTGATAGAACAAATTTGCATGGACAAATCAGATGAAAAATCTGAAAACATTTTTACATACCTTCTGGATTAAAAAAAACCCAAAAAATGTTAATGGCTAAGGATACTACACTGCTAAAGTAAAGGGGGGAGAGGAGAATGAAAAGGCTCATTCTGTTGCAAGAGCTCATCTGTAGGCTTGCAAAATCTAACTTTCCTACTATTAGCACAGTGCTTAAAGGTACAGAGTCTTCAAACAAGTCACATTTTGACAAAATTTGCTACACGTGTTGACAACGTGTGGCAAGGAATTTATAACCACATAAATGACAATTATACTATTATAGCTAATGCCTGCCACCTTGTGAAGAACGGAAATTCTATATATTCTAGAATCTTATAGCACTTACTAAAAACTAATAGCTCTGGCACCATTATAAGTAGTGAGGTACCTAGAATATTACTAATGATAACACAAAACTGTAAGGTAAACCTACCATTCCCCAAAACCCTTTGATGTCAGGGAAACAACAATTTAACTATAGCAAAATATACCTTTATTTTAGCAATTTTCAACTGTGTAAAGCCATAGATGGTATTAAGCACTATCTATTTTGTGCATGGAGTCAAATATTGCTTTAAGAATAAGGTAATGATTCCTTTTGAATGAAATCAAAATCTGGTCAAGGAGATCATTTTTTTATCAGAGATGCTGGAAGGATGGCTTCTCAGGAAATTTGGTGAACATAGCTAGAATGAATTTATGATATTTTACAGCAATAAGAAAATACTGGTGTTTCCTGTTTTTGTTCTTTATTTGCCTTTATTTCTTTTGTCCTCGAAAAAATTCTTGATTATTTGCAATATTATTTCTTATATATCTTACCTAATTACCTCCAGCTAATTTTAAATGGCTCCAGTATTAATGCTAACTACAAAAAACAACTCAATATAGTATCATTAATCATAAAGCTAAATTAACTTAAGGATATGTAATGAAGGTGCTCTTTTCTTATCTTTGCCTGGTAGGCTTGTATACCAAATTATCATTTTGTTTGTTTCCATTTCAAATTGTATTTTCAGTTTGAGAGTATAGAATGGCAAAAGAGGAGACTAGTAAGTTTTCCGAGGAAGAGATAGACTTCATATAAAGAAAGGGTGCTATAATCTACATTATGAGTTGAAATGAATGCATTTCCACTCTAGGTATAGAATTTGGTTTCCCTGGTAGCTCCATGAAGGGCCAGGTGTGAAAGCTATGAAGTTTATGGGATCCAGAGCTCTGTGCTCTGCAATTACCACAAAAAAGAAAAAAATTCTGGCAGATGAATTTCTCTCACTCCATTTCTACCACCACTGTCTGTTCCCAGACAGGCTGATTGTAAATAACCTTCTTAGAAAAATGATGGACTCAGCTACTGTGTTTTCTTGTGACTATTTGAGCAGCTCAGTAACAAAGGATGATGCACTTCACTTTTCTTTTTTCTTTTACTCAATTTCCTGACTTTCAGCTCTAAATTTTATTTTCCAATAATGTTTTAGAAGGTCAGTTTGTCCTAAATCAGACAATTCAATGTCATACCTGTACCATGGGATGTATATGTCATAGCATCTAAAATAATTGTTTATCCAGAATAACTGTTTGCATCATAATCTAGAGCATCAAAGTATGACACGTTATCTTCAGTCATTTATCTATAACAATTTTATTTGTAACAATTGTTAGTAAAGTTTGGTTTACTACATCCTAGATTTCATTGCTTGACAATAGAAGTTGATAGGAAAGGTACTTTAAAAAAAAACTGATCCCTTTTAGCCTCTTTTTGAGTATGGTAACAGAGTTTTTTGTTTGTTTGTTTGTTTTGCCAGTGCTGGGGCTTGAACTCTGGACCACGGAGCTCTCTCTGGGCTCCTTTTGCTCAAGGCTAGCACAGTGTCATTTAGGCCACAGAACCACTTCTGGAGATAAGAAAAGATAAAAGAATCATAAACTTCCCTCCCTAGGCTAGCTTTAAACTGCCATCCTCAGATCTCAGCTTCCTGAGTAGCTAGGAGTAAAGGCCTGAGCCACCAGCACCTGGAAGGAAACAGAATTTTAAACAACAAAAATATACAAGGTGTTTGTATGCATTAAAAAAGACACATTTATTCTTTGTGGGATATTCATTCAGGAGGTCAGCTAAATAACGCTGAGCTGTTATTTAAAAAAAAAAAAAGAGTATAGGTCCCTACTCCTGATCTGAGTATACTGCTCAGATCCCATGTAGTAAAGTTAAGTTGCCATGTTGTATACTATTGAAAGATGTGACAAACTAGAAATATGGAGTCTAGTGGAAGGGAGTCAGATCATGGGGTGTGCCTTTACAGGAAGTGTTGAGACCTTGGCCTTCCACTTTTCTCTTTGCTTTCTGTCTGCCATGAGAAAAAGCTCCTCATTCCCAGTGCCTCCTTGATGTATTGGGCTGCCACAAGCCCAGTGGAATATTTCCAAATGACTGTGGAATGAAACCTCAGAAACTAAGAGTCAAAATAAATCTTGTCCCTTTAAAGTTTATCTGAGGAATTTTTTTACAATTCCAGAAAGCTAATACAAGCCTCAAAGAATTCATAGTAATCACAAGAACAAGGATAAAAAGGAGAACTCCAGTAATTTACCAAGTCTTTGAAAATTTCTAATATATTCCTGGGAGAGTGGTTTAGCTTCATTCGAATGGGACAGAACACAGTAAATTTGTTGAAACATTTTCTATTTTTTATCTAAATTTTTAGCTCAGAGCCTGGTGCTCACTGGGCTTTCTTGCTCACTGCTGATGGTTGATCACTTTAGCCATGATGCACAGCCTGACTTTTTGCTAGTTAATTGGAAATGGAGTATCTTGGACTTTTATTCCCAGGCCACTTTCAATCTTCTAAATCTCAGTCTGAGAAGCTAGGATTGATTATAGGTGAAAGCCACACTGCCTAGCACTAAATAGAGAGAGAGAGAGAGAGAGAGAGAGAGAGAGAGAGAGAGCGCACTGGATAGATATTGATATATACATATATAACAAGATATAATATATGTTTATTTATATATATATAGTTGTTCTTTCTTTTTTATTGTGAAAATACTGTACAGAGGGGTTACAATTACATGGGCAAGATAATGAGTACATTTCTTATCAAGCATTGTTGCTTCCTCCTTTGTTTCCCCTTCCAATCCCCTAGGTAAACTAGACATGATTGAAAATATGATGGGCCATAAAAATGTTAAATACATTCTTTTCATTAATTCCTGAATCCTATCACATAACAGCTTCTTTTTTTCTCTTTTTTTATTGTGAAAATATTGTACAGAGGGGTTACAATTACATGGGTACCGTAATGAATATATTTCTTATCAAGCATTGTTGCCTCCTCCTTTGTTTCCCCTTTTTACCCCTTCCCCCACCCCACCAAAGTTGTAAAGTTCATTTTTTGACATAATATCTTGTACATCTTATTGTTGCAATGGGTCCACTTGTATCCCTTCCCCTCCCCAAACTATACTAACATCAAATACAATGAAAATAGGGCTTATACCGTGGGGAAACAATATACAAAGCAACAAAGAAATCATCTTATAAATACGTTAGAAACAATTGCAAGAAAGAAAAAACGATTGAGTCCTTATCTTGGAGTTCATTTCCCTAACATCAACTCATCTGACCATTTCTGCTTGTCTCAGACATACACTAGTTATCGCAAATAAGGGAAAACATGGGACCTATGTTTCTTTGGGCCTGGATTACTTCACAATATAATTTTTTCCAATTCTTTCCATTTCCTCACAAATGGGGCAATGTCATTCTTTCTGATGGAGGCATAGAATTCCATTGTGTATATATACCACATTTTCTTGATCCATTCATCTACT
>NW_012267219.1:5075529-5120145 GCF_000151885.1 Dipodomys ordii
CCAAGTCTTTCCATTTCCTCTGATGGAGGCATAGAATTCCATTGTGTATATATACCACATTTTCTTGATCCATTCATCTACTGAGGGGCATCTGGGTTGGTTCCATATCTTAGCTATGGTAAATAATGCTGCAATAAACATAGTTGTGCTGGTAGCTTTAGTATGGTCTTGTTTGTGATCATTTGAGTAAATGCCCAAAAGTGGGGTTGCTTGGTCATGTGGAGTCTTTTGGGGAACCTCCATACTACTTTCAAGAGTGGCTGAAGAAGTTTACACTCCCATCAACAATGCAATAAGGTTCCCTTTTGTCCACATCCTCTCCAGCATCTGTTGTTAGTAGACTTCTTGATTATAGTCATTCTAACTGGGGTGAGGTGGTATCTCAATGTTGTTTTGATTTGCAAGATCAATAGAAAGCCCACAGATTGGGAGAAGATCCTCACTATCCATACAACGGACAAGGGTCTCATATCTAAAATATAGCTGGAACTCAAAAATTAAATCCCCCAACAACAAATCTTCAAAGAAACAACTGCCCAATAAACAAGTGGGCGAAAGACTTAAAGAGAAATTTCTCTGAAGAGGAAAGAAGGATAACCAATAGACACATGAAGAAATGCTCAACCTCCCTAGCCATAAAAAAACACATAATAGCTTTGACATACAGCAAATCCAGCCCTTTGAAGTTAACAAAAGTCCTCAAGTATGCACAAAGAATCACCAAAACATTGGAAGAGTGGGGAAGATGGAATCATGTTACCATAACAACAGCAACAAAAAATCTCATTTGGATCTCATGATGTAAGTGTTTTACCGTATGTGTATTTCTTTCCTTTATCTTCTTCATCAGTTTCTTTGGAAGAGCTGGGATTGAAGAGGAAAGCCGTGTACACATCCGTTAAGCACTCTCTACCACTAAGATACTTCCACAGCCACACCATCCATTTCTTCATTCTTTATTTTCTCTATTTCTATTTCATTTTCCCAATACAACCATTGGGAGAAAATCAAGTGCTTTCCATTTTCTCATTCAATGGAAATACTATCAAGAGAAATTTTGGCTTAGTGATTTTTACCTATGGCATCTTCTCTCCCATTTCAGAAAGTTGATTTAAGCATTCTTCCAAAGGAACCCTCTTGTCTTTGTAACATAATTTCCATTTATTTCCCCTTTATATCAGTGATTTTTCTACAACATCCAGAAGTAGACGCTATTCTACTATTTATTAGAAAAGAGAGCAAAATAAAATCGTGTACTTTCTCCAATTTTTTCACCAGTAAGTAAAAACAATGAAAACTGTATAAATCCTATTTCCCTAATATTTTTCTTGCCTTCTTTTCATGTTATTCCTTTAAAAATGGTGTTTCTTTTATAAAGAACTTAAGATTAGATGTAGGCTTTAACATGATATAAAAATAATAGCTTCCATTTTTCAAACACTTAGCATATGCCAAATGCTATGCAAAATGCTTTTCATTTATTATTTCATTTGATTATGACAGCAACTCTTTAAGAAATACATTATTATTATATCCCTTTGACATTTGCATTTATCCTCCATTTAGAAGTATCTGAGTCTTTCACAGGTACACTACTCTCCCTTTTAATGGTATTTTAATCTCTTGCATGATAAGATAGTTCACACCTTTTATATCTACATGCAACCCTTTGATCTTAACCACTATATCACATTATCACAGTTTGACATTTGTTCACTGACGTAAAAACATGGATTCCTTTGAGAATGTCAGGATAGCAAGAAACTTTTTAAGTTCTTTTTGTCTAATTTTACCAGAACAGGGTTTCAATAGTCACTCAATACATAAAACAATAAATGAATGTGCTGAATAAGTGTTTCAAGTATCTAAGTCTAAAGATAGGCAATCCTCCCTTTCCCCTATGGTTATTTGAATACTTATAACTGTTTAAAATGATCAATATAGGCAAATGAGTCACAGGCTAATGACAAAATGTGTATGTGTTTGTCCAATCATATATACTAAATGATTTTGTGTATCTTATAAAGCCTGAAAGGAATGGAGAACATTTTATGGAATTGTATAATGTTTTATGTTCTTTCAGAATTTGAAAATTAAAGGACTATTAGAGGAGTTAAGATCTCTTATGGTGACTCATTTTGTTTTTGTGTTTTTCCCTCCCTTCAGGAACTATAAAATAAGGAAACTGGACTATTCTGAACTTATAAACCAGATGAAGCACAAATTACCACTGATTCTTTGTAGGAAGGAATCATACATCATCCTTCTGCATCAAGTAGATTAAAACTGACAGAATGTGTTCCCTATTGTTACTACCAAATATTTCATCAATCTAACATAGATCTCCATAGATACCTCCACCTAAAAGCAAAAATAAACATAAAAGTTTTATATGAGTATTGATTCTATAAAAGGGGTAAGGATAATAAACATGTGAAACAATGCAACCCTCTTCATTGTCCTTTTGTAAAAATTAAAAGATACTTGACCAGAGATACATAGCACTCTCACTCAAGACTTATGCATGTTGATTAAATGTGGCATATGAATTATAGCTTCCTTTTAATTTTATACTGTACCATAGCACTGTTTCCCATTTTATTAAATTTGTTTTAAGACTTATTTTGTGGGCTAACAGCTTTACTGGAGAATGTTTTCTTGAAGAACGCATGTTTTTAGTCTATTGGATCGAATGTTTATTAGCTATCTCCTAAGTCTAGCCAAAAGTATTGTTCAAACCCATTCTCTCCCTATAGAAGATGAAAATATTTCTGGATAATCAGCCTATTGTTTTAATTACAATCCAGCTCACCTTTCAGATCTATTAGTATTTCTCAAACTTTGGATATATATACAGTATATAATCCTTTTCATAAATTGATTTCCTTGTATTGTAATCATTTGCCTTATTTTTAGTTTTTGATTCAAAGCCCATATTTTTCTGATATAAGAATAACCATCTCTGTTCTCTATAGCTTGCTTATAATTTGCCTGAAATATATCAGTCCATTCACTTTGCCCTCAAGTCTATCCTTTTTGATGAAATGACTTTCCTAAAGGCAAGACAGTATATTATTGACCATCTTCCTATGTTTATTTACTTATTTATTTATTTGATGCCAATCCTGGGGCTTGAACTCAGGGCTTTGGTACTGTCAAGGAGATTTTTTGTTCTAGGCCATTGCTATACTTGAGTCAATACTGGTTTTGGTAGTTAATTGGAGATAAAATTCTCACAAACTTTCTTGCAAGGGCTGGCTTTGAATTGCTATCCTAAGATCTCAACCTTCTGACAGAGAAGATTACAGGCATGAGCCTCCAACACCCAATTATCTTCTTTCTTTTAATGCATTCACTCTATGCCTTTTGATGAGGGAAATGTAATATGCTTACACTTAAAACAATTATTGATAAATAAGGAGATATTGCTGGGATTTTGTTAATATTATATGGGTGGTTATATGTTTATTTTGTACCTTGTGTCTGATTGTACTTTGAAATTTATTTTATTTTTATAGTTGTATTCATTGATTCCTGTCTCTTTTATGAATCTGCTAGAATTTATTTTCCAAACATTGACTGTGAAGCTTGCATAAACAATTTAAATACTAAGTCAATACTTAAGTCAATTATATCTCAACTCTAATCATACACGGATGGCACTATTCACTTATCCATTTCCTCACTTTGTTTTGTGGATGAACTACTCCATTATTTATTTACAGTATCTATCTACTGCCCAAACGTTTATAACTTGGGTTGTTTTAACTCTTTTAACTCATGCTAAAGTTAACACTCATTTTGAAACAACCTTTATAGTTTTAGCATATTCTGCACTATACCACTGCTCTAGGATCTGTGGGTGTGAGTTTGAAAGAGCACAGAGGAAGATGGTAAACCAGTGAGGGGACATGTGTTCACCTTTGATTGAGCTTTGCATCATTCAGAGCTCTTTTAAACTGCCTCGTACATTCTTTCCCCAGTACTTTTCTGCCAGTTTTGCGGCAATATAAATTTTTAGATGACAAAATGTGTTAGATGCTATAAAAACCAAACAAAGCAATGGTACTGAGGTTGGGTAAAATGGACATTTTTCTTTGAAACTGAGTGCATGGAGGGACTTCTAATAATTCACCGCAGACAGGAAGAGCTCAGCTATTCTGAAATGGTTCAAGAGGCTTCAAAATAATATCTCTTGGTAGTAGCTGTCAAAGTATAATCACAACAAGGTTACTTTATTTAATACTTTTGGAAAGTTTATGGAGATAACTTTCAGTAATAAGGTTTGACTGCTATAACACAAGATTTTACAATTAGCATGGGAAATACTGAACTTTTTTCTTTAACAAAAAAATGTGATGATTCTATAATTAAATTCTAAACATACTGATTCAATGACTTCTCTATGGTGTCCCGGTAGCTTGTAAGTTCATGCATATTGTAAGACTGAGAATTTCTCCGCACTGAGCTACTTCAGAAGGAAAGCTGTAGGTGGCAGAGCTGGACTTCCTCCTTTAGACCCACCAGACTGTCCACTCAATTCATTCCTAATATTTGTAAGGCACTTGCAAGCTTATTCAGTGATAACTATGCCAAAAGATGCACGATGCCATCATTATTGTATGTGATTAGATTTATCTCCAGCACAAGTTTATTGATTGAATTAGAAGCATCATAGTCATACATCAAATGCTCAAAATGTACATAGTAGGAAATAGTGCATCTATATTAAAGTTTAATTTATTAGCAAATTATAAAAGACTGATATGCCAATTATCATTTTCTATTTAATCTTTGCTCTTGCATAAGGGCTTTCATTGCCTGGAATATTGGCTCAGTTATTTGTGAAGTAAACAAAAAAAATCTCTTTTGATATTTTTAAATTCATTCAAACTTTTACTTCTGTAAGCTTTCCTTGATCCTGCCTTGGAGTGTAGGACTTGGATATGATTTAACATACAATGAAAAATTTGTTACTGGTAAAGAAGTAATAATGTCTACATTTTCATTTTGCATCTCATAGAGATGCCTGCTACAGCTCAACTTAAGACAAGATGCTATTATATAATTTAGGTTTTACTTATAAAAAAAAACATTTAGACTCCAGAAAGAAACAGAGACTGAAAATAATGATTGTTTATACTAAATATACTACTATTGTTGGATGTTAAAGGAAGATGTTACTGGAGAATATAACAAAATAATAATTCTATTATGATTCTGCCACAGTATTTCTATTTTTAATTTTTCAGGAACTTCAATTGAAATAAAGGAAAACAATGACTTGCTCAATACCCAAGTATAATAGATAATGAAGGGAAAATTAGTCAACAGAACTGAAAAGAAATCAATTTGATCTAATTTGAACAAGAAACATAAAATACATTGGAAAAGAAATAAACAGACTCAGATACATTAGAGTAGTAAGAATAATTTATCTTTCAGGTTAATAAAATCTTAGAAGATGAGAAAAAGCATGGCTCTAAACAATATCAAAAATAACTAAAAGTTTCCCTAATTTGTACGACTATACAAGGTTATAGTTTAGAGAAGCTTATACACCCTCTAATAGCCTAAATCCAAAGTGTACGATGTATAGATTATTACCAAATTTATGAACATTAAATATGACCAATTACTGAAAACAGATAGTAAGAAACAATATAGTACCTAGAAGAAGAGAACAGCAAGAATGACAGCATATTTCTGGTTAGAAACCATGGAGTACAGATGAAAATGATATAACCCTTCATTCCCTTATAGAAAAAAATCATACAGAAAAAATTTTGTATGCAGTGAAGATGTTTATCAAAAATAACTAGCTAATAGACTGTGTTTATCATTTACTTTTTCTTTCTTTACTCATAATTCCTTTCCAATTTCTTATTTTTATCCTTTTCTGTTTGAAGAATTTACAATGTACTTACAGCATACAAATACATATTGGCAATCATTTGTTGGAATATTGTTTTATCTGAGTATGCCATCTTTATTTGTGACCAATATGTGTTTCTGATGAAAATCAGGAAAGGAAAAATAAAATAGCTCTTAACATTGTTCTGGACAGGCGATTTCTTTAAATATATGCCCCAATTCATACGCAACAGAAGAAAAAGTAGAAAATGAATTTGCATCAAAATAAAAATCTTCAAGGGAATCATCAATAAAATGAAGAGACAGCCTACAGAATGGATAAAACATTTGTAAAGCATTCATTTCACAAGGAGTTATTACAGCAAATGTATAAGGAAGTCATATAACTCAATAGAAAAGTACATAGCTTGGTGTAGGTTAGACACTCAGTAAATATATGTCTAAGGAAAGAAATAAAAGAAGGTTATTTCTAGAACATATAAACACATTTCTCAGACTCTCATTTCAAGTTGTTCCACATTTTCTACCTATTTATCTTTTCAGATTAATTTTTTCACACCTCTAATATCTCCCTGGAAGGCAATTACAAAATTTGAGGAAATGAGTTCTCATTTGCAGGGTTTCTTCAGCAATCTCTCATCAAGTGTTAGGAAATTACAAAAAGAAAGGGGCAGTGTGTCTGGGTGATATTCAATTAAATTGAATGAGTAATCATCTATGCCACATTGGAACTAATTTGAAAGTGGCAAGAAGAAGCAAGCAGATACAAAATAATCTAAAGGAATAAAATGATATAGAGTTACAAAAACAAAACAATGTCATTTCTTGTATCTCATCTTTTTTTATTTGTGTTTCTAATGTGAAATTTGTGTTAGTTTTCTAATAACATATTTAAGGATTATGATTAACTGATGTGTACAAAATTTATTTTACTTTCAGAAATATGTTAATGCCAAAACAACTGGATCTCACTTTTATTTTTCTTATTCTTCTCTTTTCTATGTTATTTTTCATGATTATTTCATCACATGATGGCATGATAAGTAATCATGCCAAAGACACAAAATAATAAAAATAATTTTATGATATAAAGAAAAGCATAGTATTATGGCAGAAAGATAAACTTATTAAATACATACTTACATTTTTCATATGCTCATTGTAATTACCCTTATGCCAATAACAGGTTCTTCTAAGATATTGTTCTCTCTAAAAGTAAAAGAGGGACTATAATAGCCTATTATATTACAGCTAATATATTAACATCATTTGGACCAATAGAATATATCCTAATTAGTTGTTCTATATTTCCCATTCTACAATTCAACTTGTACAAGCCAATAATCACACTATCCTTTGTCCTGTGTGACATGACAAAACACTGCATGTATGTTCCATAAATGTATACTACACCTCTGGGTAGGTAGATTTTTTTTGTTGTTTTGTTTTTTTTAACTAATAATATTAAAAACAAGAGGAGCCAGATGAAGGGAAATGTGATAAATGGTTCAGCATCTGATATTTTTGTCTAAAAATTTATTTTCAAATAAACACTTACTGAAACATCTCAAAAACATTTGATGCAGAAAAATAGGGATAATAGTGAAGTTGAATATAACAAATAAAGAAAATAGAAAACATTATATGACACAATAGGAACCAAGAACAGAACTTAAGTATAAAAATGGAAGCAGTAAGAACTGATCATGATTTTGCCCAAAGAATATCATTAGTAACCTAGACATATTTGGAAACAAGAAATCCCCTTGTTTTAGTCAAAGCAACCATGTGCTGTTTTCTTCAGCAACAATAATTGTTCATTATTCAAAATTTTACATAGATACTTAAGGAATTTGGTCATTTATAACTGAAAATCAGGAACTATTTACCATACAGTAAAATTGGCTGTGGGTTAAAATTATTTGAAAGCTGTAAATAGAATGTTGAACATTCCATTTTTCTTCACATTTCTTTATTTTAAAAGTCTTGCTATAATATAATTTATTATACTAATTACATGACTCTTCTCTTTTTATTATTTAAAGTTAGCATTTTTCTCTTATTTTGAGCTGATATTCATGGAAGAAAAAATATTGACATTTCTCTGCAACCTTCTGAGTTCTGAGGATATTTTTGGCCCCATTTTGAATCTTGTTTACAGAATATAGCAAGTTAAATCTTATTTAAAAATCAATATACTATGTACATATAAGTTAACAGCCATGAGCTAAAGGAGTTAATACTTGGTTTCCTTTAGTTTCACAGAGTGAGCATATAAATAGATGTGATTTAATTATAAGGCTACATAGATTTTTATAAGGAAATTTAATTTAAATGTTATATCTAAGCAAAACTGTTTTAAATATAATGAAAATGGCATAAAATATTTACCTGAACCAGATAGCCTAATTCAAATAAATGGCTATCATTAAATCTACCTCATTTGAAGTCGAAACCTAAGCAGATACAATACAAGATATAGGATTAATTTGATTCTGGATCAGCAGGTTCTACATCTATAGGTTTAGCCAACCAGATATTAGAAATATTAGAAATAAAAACTTGTGTTTGTATGGAAAATATACATAATATTTTCTTTATTACTTAAAATCTGTAGCATAACAGTTATTTACATAGTATTTACATGCCATTACTTATTCTATAGTAAGATGATTTGAAGTAAACAAGGTGTTATATTTAGACAATATATAGATATGACATCTACCTAGATTCTAGTGTTTCCATTGACAAATATTAAACTATGTATATGAGTGTGAATATATACATATAAACACTCATATGGATTCATGATATTTGAAAATATGTACATAGGAAACAAACTTAGCAAACTTTTACCAAACATCTCAGCTTAGATTAACCCTCCTTGAAAGTAGAGCACCTACATTAGCCTGCAATTGGACAAAAATTAATGAATAGGTAACCTATTTTATTCTAAAACTGTTGGATATCTCATGCACATGCACAGATAGACATTTTGCAAACAATTGGGTAAAAACACAAATACAGTAGCTAAAAATACTGGCATTGTAGAGAATCCATTATTCCCCTTCATAACAGTGTGGTGAGGGGGAGGTTGGGTACTATGGTTGACTTGCTTTCCAGCATCTCTGAAACATAACGTATCAATTGTCTGGGAAAAGATTAAATGTTGAAGTAGTTTCTATTGAAACCATAGTTTTTGTATCATCATAAGAAATTAAGTGAAAGATCATTTGTGTATATAAGTATATATGCATATACAGTTCCATAGATTATTTTGACAGTGATGGTGTCACAAATTAACTAAGAAATTAAGAACTAGTTTTCTCCTTTGCTTTATTCAGATGGAGAATGTGAATAGGTGAAGAGCTGAGCCCTTACAGTTGTGATCAAAGCAGTAGAAAGGAAGGAAATCTAGAACTGCAGAGATAGACTTGTGAATTTTGTCAGACCTGTGAAGAAGAATTAACACTGTTTCTCAAAGTAGTTCATAAAGTAGAAAAAAAGGAACCCTACAAAACTTAGCCTATGTAGATAGAATTAATGTTACAAAATCATGTAAGAACACAACAACGACAACATCAAAAATAAAACATTGGAACCATTTCCCTAATGAATATAGATGCAAAATTTCACCATACAGTACTTGCCAACCAAGTTAAGCAATGCATTAGAAAAAATCACACAACATGATCAAGTCAGTTTCATTCAGGGATTCAAAGATGATTCCACATATGAAAATCAATGAGCTTAATAGAACACAAAAATGAAATCAGGGATAAACACTACATAATTATTTTAAAAGATACAGAAAAAGGCCCTGACAATTTCAATATCCCATCATAAGAAATGTCCTAGGGAAACTTGAAATAGATATGTGTGTCACTAACCACAACCAGAAACAGCATAAGGATGGGTGGGTTACCTACTGACCGAAAAAGCAGAGAAAAGAGGAAAGGGGGGGACCAGGGAATGCAGTGGTCACATGACTTCTGACGCCTGAGATCCCCTTAACAAGCCTTTTCATTCAGTTTAATATAGGGGAAGTGACTGATCTGTTCAGGGATCAGCTCTTCAGCTGTTTAAGATGGCCTTCCAATCTTTTAACCCTTTCTATGTCTCAAAGCACAGCTCCAGAGTTCCCTACCTATATGTCTGACCTAATAAAATCTGCATGTGACAAATCTATACCCAACATTGTGCTAAAGTCTTGAAAAACTGCAATCAGAATGAGATAAATGGGTTTATTCTCTCTGCTCATGTTTAATATCACCCTTGAAAAGAGTCCATTTTTATTATTATCTGTAAGAAGTTATAAAAAGGAGTTTTAATTCAATAAATCAGATTATGTGTACAATGCACTTTTTTATTATTTAGAAAGTCTCTTCCCAAATACAGTGGCAAATCTTTACAAAAGTCATGGTTCCGTTTGTTCTTCACCAATTCTCAATCAAAATATTCTTAAAAGATTGTGAGACTTGGTACAGTAGTTCTCATTTGTAGTCCTTTGTTGAATTAATGAATATTTAAGTGACTTACAAAAACTTTGGTTCAACAGGTTCTTTTAGACCATGCTGCTTTTTGTCAGCAAATTGTAACTCAAGTGTTAACTGATTTGGAAGTACAGTCCTCTAAAACACACCAGACATTCATATATTAATTGATCAAGATTTGACAATGCAGAGACCATATCACTATTAATTAAAATACCTTTAAATATTTGCATTCTCTGAAAAGAGTCTATTTTAAGTGATTTATTACACTTAAATCCTCTAAAAATTTCATACTGAGGGCACTATTTTGTAGTTCTGAAGAGCCACTATCTAACTGGCAGATCTCATTCTAGTAGATATACAAAGTATTTCTATGTGGTAAATACAATTACGCCCATGTTCATAGTTTATTCCTATAGAACAAAAGCAAACATTTTCATGATTGAATGTCTATATGAAACTGACTATGTGTACCCATATCCTCAAATGTATGTTATTTCTCTATTTCCTATTTTTCTTAGTGCCCTAATATCTAAGTCTAATTGAACTTGATTCAGTTCCCAAGAGATAAACTTTGAGCATTTAGAAATGTTTGTTTCTGGGTGGGGGGGGGAGTAATGGGTGAGAGAGGGAAAGGATAGAGGGACAACAGGGAAGGGGTAACATTGATAGACAAGTAATATATTCATTGCCTTACTCATGTAAATGTGACCCCTCTGTACAGCATCTTTACAATAAAATAAAATTTAAAAAATGAGAAATGTCTGTTTTTCTGGGAATGAAAATAAAAGTTTTGCCTCACATGTGCTTTCTTGAAGACATTACATTTCCTTCCAATTTACAGATTCTTCTTCAGTTTAAAGAAGCCACTGATCTTAAATGCATGAGCCACAAACATTCACACTAGCAGTGTTAATTTTATGTGTTGTGTCTGATTAAGTTATTTAATATAATCAGATGACTAACCTCATGCTATCTAAAATTGAGTTAGCACTTTCTTCTTTATATGTAAATAAGGACAAGTAAACTCATAGGTCTCATTTGAATTAATTTGTTTTTTCTTTAGATTTAACAGGAAAAAATCCTGTGTCAAACTACTTAAAAAGTAATAATCACAGGCTGGGAAGGTGACTCAGTGGTAGAGTGCTTGCCTTGCATGCATTAGGCTCTGGGTTTGATTCCTCAGTACCACATATGCAGGAAAAGCCAGAAGTGAAGCTGTGGCTCAAGTGATAGAACACTAGCCTTGAGCTGAAGAGCTGAGTGAGGGACAGCGCCCAGGCCCAGAGTTCAAGCCCCACAACTGACCAAAAATGAAAATACAAAAATTAAAATGAAACAAAATTGAAAAAGTAATAATCATACCACTGGAATGATTTTTTTTTTTTTGCCTTCCAACTATTTGAAGTCTGGCACGGAGGCTGTAGGAGGAGTTCAGAAAGGAGTTCAAACATGAACAATAAAACAGACTCAGCTCCATCCTTTCAATTAAAGACAGTGACAAGACTGAATCAATGATATCACCAAAAGAAGGTGAGGTTTAGTGAAGCTTCTCTTTAAAGAGAAGCTTTAAAAGCTTCACTTTAAAAGCTTCACTTAGGGTCCTTGACTTCTATCACAGAATAAGAATTTCTGGACAAGTCATGATGGTAAGAAAACCTGGAGGAGCTTTATTAAGTAAACAAGCAGGCAAGCAGACAAACAGACAAAATGCATACAAACAAACACAAAGAAGGGCAGAGGCACGCTCTTGCAGAGTGTGGGTGCTCTGCAAGGGAGGGAGAGACAGAGACAGAGAGAGACAGAGACACAGAGACAGAGAGAGACAGACAGAGAGACAGAGAGAGACAGAGAGACAGAGACAGAGAGACAGAGACAGAGAGAGAGACAGAGACACAGAGACAGAGAGAGACAGACAGAGAGACAGAGAGAGAGACAGAGACAGAGAGACAGAGACAGACAGAGACAGACAGAGAGACAGAGAGAAGCACACACAAGGAATAAGGAAACACCCAGAGAGACACATCACTCCTTGGCTGTTGGGGTATTTATGGGATAAAGGCAGAGGATCTGGCTTCAAAGTCATATAAAGATAGGTGGTTTGTCTTTGCTCTAATCACACCTGATGTTGCTTTCTGAGTTTCCAGGTAAGAATGCATCCTGCCATAAAACAGATCATTATCTGTGAGATAAGGAGGTGCCTTGATATCTGTGTTTGGGGGCAGTGGCTTAAGTTTGGGGAAGCATTTTTCTCAGGAAGGCTTACATACTGTCAGAAAAGTATGAATTCTTGGGGTGAGGAATGAATCCCTCAGATAGGGAGATATACACTGTTGTCTCTCCTAAAAGCAGGAATGGCACTTCAATGTTTCTAAATACCATATTTCTGAACTGCCTTCACCAGGTCTCAGTTTCCTTAAGATATCTTGTTTCCCTTAAAAGACTTTGTTCTGGGGCTGGGAAGGTGGCTTAGTGGTAGAGTGCTTGCCTTGCATGCCTGAGGCCCTGGGTTCGATTCCTCAGCACCACATAAGCAAAAAGAAAAGAAAAAAGCCGGAAGTGGGCGCTGTGGCTCAAGTGGTAGAGTGCTAGCCTTGAGCTGAAGAGCTAAAGGACAGCGTCCAGGCCCAGAGTTCAGGCCCCACGACCGGACCCCCCCCCCAAAAAAAAGACTTTGTTCTGTTAATCTTTTTTTAATTGTGAAAATACTGTACAGAGGGGTTACAATTGCATGGGCAAGATAATGAGTACATTTCTTATCAAGCATTGTAGCCTCCTCCTTTGTTTCCCCTTCCCATCCCTTCCTCCCCTTGCCCTCCCACCCAATCCTCCCCCCACCAAAGTTGTAAAGTTCATTTTCGACATAACGACTTGTACATCTCATTGTTGCAAAGGGTCCACTTGTGTCCCTATTTAAACGATTTGTTTTTCGCCTTCCCCTCCCATTTATTAGGAAATGGAAAAGCTTGGAAAAAATTATATTAAGTGAAGTAAGCCAGGCCCAAAGAAACATAGGTCCCATGGTTTCCCTTATTTGCAATATCTAGCATATGTCTGAGTCAAGCAGAAAAGGCCAGATTAGTTGATGTTAGGGAAATGAACCCTAAGATATGTATTCAAATTTTTTTTCTTTCATGTGATTGTTTCTAACACATTTATAAGATTATTTCTTTGTTGCTTTGTATGTCCCTCCCCCACAGTATAACCCCTGCTTTCACTGTATTTGATGTGGGTATAATTTGTTCTGTTAATCTTAAGGGAAGTACGTGAAGGAATATTTTCTTTATTTGCTGTTAGTTGACTGTACCTCATTTTCCCTTCGTCTATCCTGCTTCAATGAGACTTTTAAAAACTTAGTGAAAAGAAATGACATGGAAACAGAAAGAATTAAAAAGATTTTCAGTGACCACAACTGTTTCCCTTTAACAGATTATTGAATTATTGTATTATCAATTTTAAAGTATTTTTGAGCCATGTTTCCAATGAGGACTGGTTTATGCCAAGTAAAATTAGCTTTTACACCGTTTTACAAAATTATTCCAGAAGACTAATTTTTAAGTATTGAAGCCATCTGGACTAGATTATTATATTGCAGAACCTTACTACTAGAGGCAATAAAGAAAAAAAAGCAGTTCAGCTTTTGACTAAAATATAATCTCTCAAAAAAAAGAGTTTTTATATTAGCTAATGTGTCTGTTATTTGTATCTATTTTAAAGGTCTATTCCTTTGTATATAGAAAAGATTGTTACTACTAGAACAAGATTAAGAAGTAGGTTTATCTCATTTATCTAATTAAATTTTCTTTAGATATTTTTATTAAAAAGATACTGTACAGAGAGGTTACAGTTACATGAGCAAGGTAAGGAGTACACATCCTATCAAGCATTGGTACCCCATCCTTTGTTTTTCCCCTACCATCCCTTCCCTCCCCAGCTCCCAAACTCCAGCCTCCCCCACCCCTGAACTTGTAAAGTTCACTCTCAACATAGTGTCTTTTGTATTTCATTGTTATAATGGGTCAACCTGTAAACTTATTTCAGCATTTTGTTATTTCCCTTCCCCGCCCCAAATTAGAAAAAATGTAAATACAAGATGCAGAGCACCAGAATCAAATATAGTGAAAACAGGAATTATACCATGGGGAAAGAACATACAAGAGAAACAAAAAAATTCATATAGTACATTATATATACATTAATTATATATACATTAAAAAAACAACAGCAAGAAAGATAAAACCTCTCGTGTCCCTATCATGGAGTTAATTTTGCTTAGAATCATCTTATAAGATCATATGTGCATATCTTTTGAACTTTTCTGCTTGTCATAGATATATATTATTTATTGCAAATAAGGGAAACCATGAGAACTATGTTTCTTTGGGCATGGCTTACTTCACTTAATATAATTTTTTCCAAGTCTTTCCATTTCCTAACAAATGGGACAATGTCATTATTTCTGACAGAGTTCTGACAAATTCTAATATATATATATATATATATATATATATATAATTCTTACATATAATATATATATATTAGAATTCTATGCCTTTGTCACACATATATATAAATAATTATATATATATATATATATATATATAATCACATTTTCTTGATCCATTCATCTACTGAGGGGCATCTGGATTGGTTCCACACCTTAGCTATGATAAATCATGCTTCAATAAAAATAGTTGTGCTGGTAGATTTAATATGGTCTGCTTTGTGATTGTTTGGGTAAATGCCAAAAGTGGGATTGCTGGATCATAGGGGAGCTCTATGTGGAGTCTTTTAAGGAACCTCCATACTACTTTCCAAAGCGGTTGAACAAATTTATACTCCCACCAACAATGCAGTAGGGTTCTCTTCTGGCCACCTCCCCTTCAGCATCTATTGATATTAGAGTTCTGGATTGTAGCCATTCTAACTGGGATGAGTTGGAATCTCAATGTTGTGTTGATTTGCATTTCTTTTATGGCTAGGGAGGTTGAGCATTTCTTCATGTGTCTATTGGCCATGCTTATTTCTTCAGAGAAGTCTCTCTTTAAGTCGTTAGCCAACTTATTTATCAGGCAATTGCTCTTTGAAGATTTGTTGTTGGAGGCACTTAATTTTTTGAGTTCTAATTTAAGTTTTTGAGCTCATATTTTAAATATAAGACCCTTGTCCTTTATATGGCTAGTGAAGATCTCCAAGTTCGTCGGCTTTGTATTGATCTTCTGAGCTATGTCCTTTACCATGCAATAGCTCTGCAGTTTCATGCAATCCTTTCTGTCCTTTCTTTCAATTGTTGAGTTTGTGGGTCTATTAAGAAAATTTCAGCCAGTGCCAAGGAGCGCTAGATGTTCTCCTATTCCTTCCTATAGTGTTTTCAGAATGTCTGCTTTTACTTTGAGGTCGTTGATCCATTTGGAGTTGATTCTGGTACATGGTGATATATAAGAATCTAGCTTTTTTAAACTTTTTTTTCTTTTTTTATTATTAAGTTTTTTATTTTGAAAATACCGTACAGAAGGGTTGCAATTACATGAGCAAGGTAATGAGTACATTCCTTTTTTTTTTTTTTTTTGTCGGTCATGGGACTTGAACTCTGGGCCTGAGCGCTGTCCCTCAGTTCTTCAGCTCAAGGCTAGCGCTCTACCACTTGACCTACAGCACCACTTCCGGTTTTCTGGTGGTTTTATTGAAGATAAAAGTTTCACAGACTTTCCTGCCTGGGCTGGCTTTGAACCGCAATCTTCAGATCTCAGCCTCCTGAGTAGCTAGGATTACAGGCGTGAGGCACCGGCTCCCTGCATGAGTACATTTCCTGTCAAGCATTGTTTCCTCTTCCTTTGTTTCCCCTTACCATCCCTGCCCTCCCATACCTCCCTACCCCCCACACCCCTCATCACCCTCCCTCTTTGCCAAAGTTGTAAAGTTCGTTTTTCCACATAATGTCTTGTACATCTCATTGTTGCAATGGGCCCACCTGTATCCCTATTTAAACAATTGGTTTTTTCCCTTCCCTTCCACAAATTATACCAATACCAAATACAGTGAAAGCTGGTGTTATATCTTGGGGGACGAACATACAATGCAACAAAGAAATCATCGTATAAATGTGTTAGAAAGAATTGCATGAAAGAAAAAACATTTGAATCCTTATCTTGGGGTTCATTTCACCTAACATCAACTTCTCTGACCATTCCTGCTTGTCTCAGACATATACTAGTTATTGCAAATAAGAGAAACCATGGGGCCAATGTTTCTTTGGGCCTGGTTTACTTCCCTTATTGAAGATTAGGGGGTCTATAAGTTTGTGGATTCACTTGTGGGTCTTCAGTTCTATTCCATTGCTCCTCAAGTCTGTTCTTGTGCCAGTACCAAGCTGTTTTGATTACTATGGCTTTGTAGTAGAGTTTGAAATTTGATATTGATATTCCTCCAGCACTGTTCTTTCTGCTAAGGATTATTTTTGTTGTTCTGGGCCTTTTATTGTTCCATATAAATTTTTGGATTACGTCTTCTATTTCTTTGAAGAATGAGGTTTGGATATTGAGAAGTATCGAATTGAATTTGTAGATAGCCTTTGACAGCATTGCCATTTTCATGATGTTAATCCTCCCAATCCAGGAGCATGGGAGATTTTTCCACTTCCTTAATTCTGCTTTAATTTACTTTTTCAGGTTTTTAAAGTTTTAATCCTAGAAATCTTTCACTTCTTTAGTTAACTCCTTGGTATTTTATATTTTGTGGGGCTCTTACAAAAGGAGTTGCTTTCCTGATTTCAGCAGTGCTCTTCTCATTATTGGCAAACAGGAAAGCCATTGATTTTTGAGGGTTAATTTTATCCCTGCTACTTTGCCAAAGTTTTGAATCAGCTTGAGTAACTTGGGAGTGGAGTTCATGAGGTTCTTTAAATACAAGATCATGTTATCTGCAAAGAGGGAGAGTTTTACTTCATCTTTTCCTATATGGAGCCCCTTTATATTTGCATCTTGTCTTATTGCTCTAGTTAGGTATTCTAATAATAAATTGAAGAGGAGTGGAGAAAGTGGACATCCTTATCTTAATCCTGAATTTAGAGGAAATGGCTTTAGCTTTTTGCCATTAAGTATAATGCTGGCTGTAGGTTTGCCATACACAGCCTTTATTATATTGAAGAATGTTCTATGGATTCCTAGTTTTTCCAGAGCTTTCATCATAAAGAGGTGTTAGATCTTGTCAAATGCTTTTTATGCACCTATTGAGATAATAATCATGTGGTTCTTATCCTTGCTCTTGTTGATGTGATGAATTATATTTTTGATTTGTGTATATTGAACCAGTTTTGCATCCTTGAAATGAATCCTGTTTGATCATGGTATATGATTTTTTTGAATGAGTTGTTGAAGTCGATTGGCCAAAATTTTGTTAAGTTTTACATTGATGTTCGTCAAAGAAATGGATCTATAGTTCTCTTTTGTTGAGGAGTCCTTGCCTTGTTTTGAAATGAGGGTTATGATGGCTTCATAGAAAAAGTTTGATAGTGAACTTTCACTTTCAATTTCATTGAAGAGTTGGAGGAGTATTGGTGTGAGTTCTGCATTGAAGGCCTTGTACAATTCCACTGTAAATCCATCCTGTCCTGAGCTTTTCTTGCGTGGGAGGTCTCTTATTGTAGTTTCTATTTTGATTCTGGATATGGGTCTGTTAAATTGGTTTAACTCCTTGGTTTAGTTATGGCATGTTGAAATTTGCTAGAAATTTGTTGATATCTTCGATTCTCAAACTTATTAGAATAAAGCTTTGAGAAGTATTCCCTTATAATGTTCTGAATCTGCCGGGCGCTGGTGGCTCATGCCTGTAATCCTAGCTACTCAGGAGGCTGAGATCTGAGGATCGCGGTTCAAAGCCAGCCTGGGCAGGAGAAACCGTGAGACTCCTATCTCCAATAAACTACCAGAAAACCGGAAGTGGCGCTGTAGCTCAAGTGGTAGAGCGCTCGCCTTGAGCTGAAGAGCTGAGGGACAGCGCCCAGGCCCAGAGTTCAAGCCCTACGACTGACCAAAAAAAGAATAATAATAATGTTCTGAATCTTATTGATCTTTGATTACCCTCCTCATGCTCGCAAAGTTCCTGTATCAATCTTTGGTTAGTCTCATTATACTCAGGCATTTCCCTATCACAATCATATAGAGTCCTTTGCAGGCTTTCAATCTTTTCATTCAGCATGTTTACCAGTAGTGTTTGCAGAACATTTGGGGAACTCTCCCCTGGGTTATTCATTAACTGTCCTCTGGCCTGATTATCATGAACAGGAGTTGAGATACCCGGACTTGCCATTTTTCTTGTTTTTCTCTGGCTTGTTCTGTGTAAGAAAGCAAAACTAATTCAGCTCTAGAACACTATTTTTTTTGTTTTTTTGTTTTTGGTCCGGCTGTGGGGCCTGAACTCTGGACCTGGGCACTGTACCTCAGCTTTTCAGCTCAAGGCGAGTGCTCTACCACTTGAGCCACAGCACCACTTCCAGCCTTTTTTTTCTGCTTATGTGGTGCTGAGGAATCAAACCCAGGGCCTCATGCATGCAAGGCAAGTGCTCTACCACTGTGCCACCTTCCCAACCCTCTAGAACACTATTTTAAGGCAAGCTTGAACCAGAGCCCTATAGTTGCACAGATTTTTTTGATGCAGTCAAAATGAGAACAGATATACTCTAGTTCAACAGATACAATGGAGTTCAACAACAAACAACTAGGGATCAGTGGACTAGAAAATCAAAAAGGAGTCAACAGACAAGAAATTAATAGGTTTAGGGAGAATTGTTAGGAAAAATAACATTAGAAGGATGTGGGGAGGTAAAGGGAGAGAGGGAATATAACCAAGACCTAAATTCAGAGAGAGGAAAATGATAGAATGAAAGGAGAAGAGAGAAAAAGTAAAATAAATAATTAAAAATTTAAAAAGTAAACACTTAAAAATTATATAAGTATGAAGAAATAATAATACAATTAAAGGAGTTAAGGTTGAGATATTTTGAATTGAGTAATCCATATCTGAATTAAGCATGCATAAATGAAGTATAAGGTCTAATAATCAAAGATGGGTATATATATTTGGATGAATAGAACAGCAATAAACTAAAGCAAAAAAACAAAAGGACCAGAAGGGAAAAGAATAAAAAGAGAATTAAAACAAACAAATAAAACAAACAAACAAACAAAAAAATGCACCCACTGAAAATAAAAGCAATGGAAAAAATAGAAAACATTTTTTTTAATTTAGATAGAAAAAGGGTTCTTAAAAGAAGAAAAAAAAAAGAAAAAATTCTTTGATTTTTTTTTTGGAGGGGGAGGTGGGGAATCTTGTGTCTCCCCTGTGTCTGTAACCAGTCTCTTGGTTGACTCTCTGGTTTGATTGTGGTGATTGGTTTTCCTGTGGCTTGACTGGTTTCTTAAATCAGTTTATTTGAGCAAGCAGAATGAAGCTCTGCCTTACCAGGGACTTTATGTCCCTCCTCCCAGGCTAGTTAAATGGGAGTGTAATCTGCTTTGAGTATCACAAAAGAGGGAGATGGATGTTTGCTCTAGCTTGGAGTTGCTGTGATGGGGCTAGGTTGTGGGTAGGGTTGAAGCCTGTCAGCAGTCAGTAGCTTTTGCCTGAGGGGCTATCTTCAGAGATTCTCACACAGCCCAGCCTGGAGCCATTCTCAGGACTTATGTTTACTGTTCTAATTGTTTTTCTTTCATGCTCCTGTAGCTAGGTCCACTGCCTGAGCTGCAGTGGGGTGGGGCAGACTTTGGCTCTGTTTACCTAGTGAATAGGTCACTCCTCCATGGGCAGAGCTTTCTCTGCCTGAGAAGGGCAACTTTCCTCTGGGTGTAGCTGAGCCCCTCAGGTCAGGTTCCTTTGACCTGTTGAATGAGTCTTACTGTCTTCTTCCAATGACTGAGTTATGTGCTAACTGCTCTGGCAGAGTCTTTGTCAATATCAAAGATGGAGTTCTTCTTAGATGTTGGGGGAGGAGCTACCTTCCCACTGCTGCTATGTGAGAAGGAGTGAGGATGCCTCGGGGGTACTCATGCCTTTCCTTTGGTTTCCTGTCTGTCCACAATCTGTGACTCTCTGTGGTCAGCAGGATGAAGATTTCTGCTCCTTGTCAGTTCTTGCTGGCTGTGAGTAGAATCCCCACACCACCTCTGGCACCTTTGTCCCGGATTCTCTCTGTTGATATTGCAGCTGCAGTATTAGCCACCATCACTGCTGCTGCAGTGGACACTAATGAGTGCTCAAATCTGTCTCCTCAACCAAGCTTCTTGAATTTTTCTTCTCTGGCAAAACTCTCTGTACAATGATGGAGCCCTGGACTTTTCATTGGAACACTAAAGCTGGTTTCTATAAGGTCTGCCCTGGCCAAGCAGGCCCATGCAGATATCTTCCCACCACTTGGCTAAGTTTCCACCAAGTATCTGTGTTACCTAGGTAACTCACACACCTGGAAGCAGTCACCTCTCCCTCCTGCTGGACCATCTCTGATCACATGCCTCCCATCTGACCTTAGGAGGGTCCCAGGCCCTGAGGTCACATCTGGATCCAGTGTAGCCACACATTTCCTCTTACTGGCCACACCTGTTCCTGTCACTGGCCTAGAGAAGTCCTGGCCCAAGGGTAGATCTCCCCTTTCAGCCATGCCTCTCCAATATGCACAACAGGGGCAGCAGTTCAGTAAATAAACTTCTTTACCTGCTTGAATATCATGTGGTGTTCTCTTCATGGGCTACCTAATGAAACCTACATATTTTACATATCTTACAGTTTCTATGGGAGAGCTTATTTAGCCCCAAGCTTCTCCTCTGCCATCTTCCTCCGGACTCCTAAATTTTAATTTTTTCCTATGCAATGTGTTAACTATTATCTTCTCAATCAGTTGAATGTCATTCATATTATGTAGTAGTTCAATGTGTATTTTAGGTCTGATTTTTTTATTGTTTTTTTATATTACTGAACAGTGTTATATATAATTACTATAATTTAATGATAGATTTATTTTTTCCTGCTTGTTCTTGGTATCCAAAAGTTCTCTTTTTTATCTTTTACATGAAAACTCAGAATCAAACAATTTCCAGATAGCTCATTCTGACTGAAGTCATTACACTTGAACAAGCCAATCATTTTTAGATGAATTATATGAGTTACCAAAGACCACTCAGCTGGTCTATGTAACATTATACAGCAGTTGTGTCCAGGCCTTTGGTAAACAAATTAAAAGTATCATATTATTGAGTCTGAGGACTAGAAGTTTATTGTATGGTGAGAAGAAGGCCATTATCATATAAGGTAATTTCATGTTGACTAAGACAATGTATTTGTAAAACAAAACAAAAAGACAGCATCATAATGCTAGGCAGAGGACCTGAACAACTTCTAGACACAATGAAATGCTGTTAAGTTAAGCACTCAAACTTATTCAGAATTGAACACTGACAGCAACATTTTGCTTTGGTAAGTAAAAAATATTAGCATTATTTTGTATAATACACTTTATGCATAAATGTAGTAGTATATATGTGTACAGTGTCGAAAATGTTTGAACATCAAAAACATAAATAAAATAAATATAACAGAAAAAACTAAAACTGAATAAATAACCAGAATAAATTAAACTGAAAGTAAAATAGTCTATAATCACTTTGTACACTTCCATTACTAGATTTATTTTTGTGTGATTTTTTTTAAACCCATGTATCTTTGGCTTGTAAATTAAAATTTTTTCCATAAATGTATTTTCTAGTAATCAAATCTGAAATTATATTTCAAAACATGTTTTATTTTTAGTTTTTTAAACTTTCTTAGGGTTCTCTTAAATAAGCTGTAAGACAAATATTTGATCATGGCTACAATCTGATTAAATGTGGTTTTAGTACTTTCTCCTGATGGCTTTCAGAATGAAGATGAACTGAACTCCATTTGAATGGTCTCTTGATGACATGTTATCAAAAACAGATCTGAAAAACATAGCCTTACAAGAATACAATAAAAACTAGTAAACCTTTGAATCTAGCACAAAAAATTGTGATGTATCTTCATTAAACTTTTATATATTAACAATAAAACGTAGCATGACAAGAATATGGCTTTGTTCATAAAACCAACTTCAATGTAGGTTATTGTTATAGCTTAAGAAAGATATATGAACAGTTTGAAGAAAATTACAGGAATAAATCTTTCTCAGCTGCCCCTAAAGCTCTGTGAATGGTTGAAAACAAAAACACACAAGGAAGAAAAAGGTATGGATGGTCCTGGGCTATTTAATTATTCAACTAGCAAGTCCTGTGAATTTTATGATATAAATTATCAGTGTCATCATTTGCCTTCATTAGATTCTATAGTGTGATTGACACTGAGTACAACACAGGTAAAGCCTAGTATCTCTCGGTAAACCAAGTATGTAATTTAAATGTTAGTAACCAATTATATTGTAGTGATCAGATGAGAGGTCTGAAATAATGCCATGTGTATCAAACAAATATTTCCAGATTATTCCTTGGGAGCAAGTCCCTGGAATTGTTGGTTCTGGAAAATTGTTTTCTTCACTTACCTATTGCTTTAATGATTCTTTCTCCTTTCAAGCTTTTGGGACGTGAATTTCTGATATTTTATTTTTAAATACTATTTTCTTAGATTGCTTTTGTTAGAGAAAACAAAGAAGAGCAACATTCTCTCAGTTCTTTACAATTATACAGTAAGGTCTATTTGGTTCCTTAGACAAAATGGTATTTCTTTCCACATATTAACTATGTTTATTACTTTGACCTTATATCTAAATTTCACTTTGTTTTCCCTCATTATTTTACTCACTCTGCATCTCATTTTTGAGTCTGGCTAATTGAGAATTACACGCTGATCCCAAATGAGCAAATTTTGGTGCTAACTGTCGCTATGGTTCTTACTATTCCACATTTGAAAAGAAACTTTGATGAAGGAGTATCATGGTAGTAAAGAGGCATATTTATTTTTTCATAAATTCCTTGCAAATTTTAAATTAAGGGCACAGAGTTTAATCTCCCTCTAAGTACAAATATATCACAGACTTTGACTCAGACTTATATTGTTCTGCTACCATCTAGTCAGAGAGGGTAATGATTGTTATACTGGTTAAAAAGGTAATTATCTTTTATCCTGTAACATTAAAAGCTTGTGAGAATACCATTTGCCATTACTCCAAGGCATAATCTTCACATAGAGATAGCTCTAAAAATGAACATTGTGGGCAACTGGTGGTATTTTAACAGATCATGTGCAACACTGAATCATATTATGCTACTAGAGTTCACATATATCAAAACATTCATTGTTTAATTTGCAAGAACAAATAAAGAGAGAGGCATTGGATTCAACACTAAGATGATATTATGGGAAATTCAGAAAACACGATTGAGATTCAGTTGACTTATTTGGAAAACGCATATAATACTGCATGTTCTCTGTAAACCAATGTGATTATCTCAAAAGCACTAACAATTGGATTTGATGTCCTTGATGGAAATAATATAATTTACTGTTTCCAAAAGCCAAACTGAATGATATATATAAAATCATTTGACATTTTATATTCATCAAACTCTTCTCCAAATATATGTCTCTAAGTAATGTTACTATTTGTTTTTGCCAGTACTAGGATTTGAACTCAGAACATTGCTTTCTACCACTTAGATCATACATCCAGCATGACTTTATTGAAGATTGAATCTCATAGCCTTTCCCATCTGGGCTGGCTTCAAATTCAGTCCTTTATATTGAAGATCAAATCTCATGGACTTTCTTGTCTGGGCTAGCTTCAAATTTAGTCTTCCATATGTCAGTCCTCTGTGTAGGTGGATTACAACCATGAGGTACAGGTACCTGGAGACCACTTGTTTTAATTGTACAAATTAACATTTCTCAGGAAATACTTCACATGAAATCTGTCTTAGATGTATTTCTATTTATTTAGATAGCATTAAAGGGAATAAATTATGATTATCTTGATTATAATTTCTAGTGGTGAGTAAAAGATATGACCTGATAGAATAAAATACATTCAAGGGAAGGAGTAAAATATATCTTACCTGCTCAAAATCATTAATTTTATGGTAACATCATTTTATATAATAGTATGTTTTATATGAAAATCACCTTTTCAGAAGACTCGGATTAAACAGAATGTTTATCCATGTACTAAGCAAATTGACTCAAATATACACATGTACACAAATACTCTTAATGTTAAATCTAACACAAATAGAGGCTAACTTTTTATAACCATGATTGTTGTCAGTTTTTCCTATAACTTACTGCTGGGTTTATTCTCTATGTGAGTTAGGTTTTTGCCTCTCTATTGTCAGAGAGATCATTCCTACATGAGAAAACACAAACTTTTCAATCTTCTAGTTCTAGTTTATGGCATACATTCCTTTAAGGGAGGTTAGGGTATTTCATAATACAATTTCTTTGTAAATATCACCACAAATACAGTCATTTCTCAATATGCTTTATTTTCAATATAAGGCACAAAGATGGTAGCATATAAAATTCTAACATATTTTTAAATCCCTTTGTGTAATGTTTTGGGAAACATGTGCTTTGACTGTCATTAGCTGTGCATCTGCTCCAAAACCCATCTTCATGCTGGTTACTGAAAAAGGAAGTTTTCAAAACTATAACCCATGACTCAGTGGAATATTGGTAAAGTGTTTCAGTTCCTCACTGCCATTTAAAATGTCCATATGGGGTTGTCAGTACAGCTTTTGAAATGTAACAAATTAATATATTTACTTCATTTTAATTTGTGGACAGATGGTATGAATAGGACTGCACGATTTACTGAGCTACCCCTCAGCTATTCAGGACCAACTTACAGCACAGAAGTCATTCTCTGCTCTCCCATGGCTGATTACCTGCTTCAGTTAGAAGGAAGGAATTTAACTCCTGGTTTCCATGCTGATGAGTCAGCAGGTCACATATCAGTCATGTAGAAACAGATCCCCCAAAGCCTCCCGCCTGCAATTTTTAATTCTAACAAGAACAAGTAAGAGCTAAATTGCTTTATAGCACTCAAGAGATAGAAGTAATTATTTTAGTCCATTAGTTAGAATAATAAGATTTAAGAAAGGAATGAAAAGATTTATTTCCTAGTATAACCAAATAAAGACACCATTTAAAATGTTGATTTTTTTCTTAATATTCTACAGAAATACATGCCTCATAATTCACCTGGTTTACAGAAGATTCAATGCTGCTGGATGCTAGTGGTTCACCCCTAAAATGGTAACTACTCAGGAGGCTGAGATCTGAGGAGTGTGGTTTGAAACCAGCCTGAGCAGAAAAGACACTATGAGACTCTTAAATTAACCACTTAAAAACCAGAAATGGTAGGGCACTACCCTTGAGCAAGAGAGCTCAGGGACAGTGCCCACGCCCTGAGTTCAAGCCTCAAGAGCGACCCCCTATCCCTAAAAAAGTTCAGTCCAGTAAGCATTTCAAATCCATATGTTAGATGTCATTTAACATTTAATTGAAGAAAAGCTATAAATTCAAAATTATCATTTGAAAAGCATGCTTTGTAATTTGAAATATCGCCATTGTTGACATACCTGCTTGTACTCATGATAATATACTATTTCCTACTAGAGTAGCTTTAGTAAGGTTAATAAGGATTTTTCTTGATTTGGTAAACTACCTTAATGCTGAAAAGGGAAATGTATGATTATGACATGCATCTGAGGAAATTTTTTTTTAAAACAAACCAAAGTGTCTCAATACAGCCCAGGCTGGCCTTGAACCCATGATCCTTCTGCCTCAGCTTTCTGAGGCCTATGTGTTTATTGAAATAATATTGTTATTTAGACAAATAAACTACCTCAGGTCAGTGGGACAATAACTATCAATGAAGATCACCATAGATATTATTGAAAATCAACAATCAACATATTAATCTGACACAGCCTTTCATAATATTCAACTCAATGTTGATCATAATCCTAAATGTAAATAACACAACAGTAAAACTTTTCTACAAGATAACATAGAACACAAAATTAAATGACCTGGAATTGATAATGAGTTTTAACTACTCACACAACAAACCATGAATGAAAAAGAAACTAAGTGAAGCTGGATTAATTTAAACAAGCTTCTAAAAAAGTTTAGACACTGATAGAGTGAAAAGACAAGCCACACATTAAGAGAATCTATATGTGAAATGCCATCTAGAAAAGTACATCTATTCAAGATATACAAGAAACTCTCTCTCTCTCTCTCTCTCTCTATATATATATATATGATAATTATATATAAGAATTATATATATTTGGTCTCATATATAAATATATGAATCTTTCAAAATGTAACAGGAAAGAAATGAATACAACAAAAACTGTGCAAAAGACATAAACAGAAACCTCACCACAGAAAATATACAAAGAAGTCTGGGAAGGTGGCTCAGTGGTAGAGTGCTTGCCTTGCATGCATGAGGCCCTGGGTTTGATTCCTCAGCATCACATAAGCAGAAAAAGCCAGAGTGGTGCTGTGGCTCAAGTGGTAGAGCACTAGCCTTGAGCTGAAGAGCTGAGGGACAGCGCCCAGGCCCAGAGTTTAGGCCTCATGACAGACAGAAAGACAGACAGAAAGACAGACAGGAAGAAAGAAAGAAAGAAAAAAGAAAGAAAGAAAGAAAGAAAGAAAGAAAGGAGGGAGGGAGGGAGGGAGGGAGGGAGGGGAAGGGGAAAGAAAGAAAGAAAGAAAGAGAGAGAGAGAAAGAAAGAAAGATACAGACAGCATATGAAAAAACATTCAAAATTACATCATTAGAGAATTTCACAGTTATATCAGTCAAACACTGCTTCACAACCAATAGAAGTGATGAAAGCCAAAACCATGACAGCAGTAGATGCCTCTTCCTTCACTCTTGGGGCTGCAAAAGGTTCCAGTTTTCATGCTACTATACTAGCTGTATAGTCTTACCAATTAATACAGCAGTTACATATCTTGGCCCTTAGCAAAATGTCTTAAAAAGAAAACTGTCTTCATAATATCATAAATGTAAATATGAGTTAAAACACTTCAAAGCATCCCTAAGATATGTGAATGGGTACAATATAGTGGTATGCACAGACAATGCACAGAACAACACTTACAACAACCCATCAAGTCAAAAATCACAAGGGAGAGCCTGAAATAGATGTTGTTAACTCAAAAAAGTCAGTCTGAAAAGGTTCTGTGTTTCTAGTATTAGATTTTATAATCCAAAGAGGATCTCTTTCCAGAAAAAGTAAAACCATAAAGACAATAAAATGACTTGTGCTTGAAGAACTCATAAATGGTTAGCACAGGGCAAGCCCTAAACTAGATCCTGAATTGAAAATTACATATCCATATAAACTGAGGCAAAATAACAGGTAAAATTGAGGAAGAGTGGAAGGATGATGGCAGTCTTTGCATTTATTTTAAAATTTTACTGTAAAACTATCCCTGACCTGAGACTAAGGTCAACATTTCAGAAAAATAAATTAGAGATAAGTAAAATTGAATTGAAACAGGAGATAATGTTTTTGTTACCACTGTGTGAACTCAGGTTCTTGCTCAATTGACCCTCTACCTTTTGAGCTAAGCTTTCAGTTTAGCTTCTTGGTAGTTATTAGGGAGATGGAATCTCTCAGACTTTTCTGCTGAGACTAGCTTTGAGTCATAATCCTCCTAAACCTAGCCTCTTGAGTAGCTAGAATTATAAACTTGAGCCACAAGCACCTAGCCAAAATGATTTTCAATCCAGAGCAATATAAAACTAATATTATAAAGCATTCTTTAAGGAGTGATGATTAATCACAGGGGTTCGGTAAAATTTTATATTAAAAAATCAATAAAGAAATCAACTTCAGTAAAATTCTATTTGATCTCATTCAGTTCATCAGGTAAAATTTTGAGCCAACAGACATAGATCTTTGAGTTACCTCTAAGTTTTTATTTAATGACAAAAGGAGACTAAATCAGTAGACAAATAAATATAATTAAATGCAAAGGTTGTAAGTAGACCCTTGATAAAAATGAAAATGTATTTTACTTAGTGTTAGCTTCCAGATAAATGGGGCATTTACATGGAAAGCTACAATCATATGAAGATATACCTAATACAATAGGATACTGAACAATGTAGGTAGTTATGAGTCAGTTTGTATCTTTTTCTATATATTCATGCATTGGGTAGAAAAGCTTGATCAAGGCCTGAGATATTACATATTCAACAAGATATTGAGAAATTTCAAAACACTGAGAAATGTCAAAAAAGGTTTATTGCATATTAAATGAGTCTCTTGAAGAAGTAAAATTGTAATAATTCATAAATATTGCCCATGTATGCAATCAAGCTAGGAATGTGGATGGAGCACAAGGACTGAGAAATAAAAGCATTGGATAATGGATCCCAAGATGCAGGGAGGGAGAAACAATTCTAGTATTATACTATTTAATTTATGAAAACACTAGAAAAGAGGAGCTGGAACTATCCAAACACAAACTACTGATAAGGAAATAGAAATTACCTGGATATGATTGTACTGTACATATATACTGGAATATCAAGTTATTCTGCATTAGTCAAAACATTTTTTAAAATATTGAAGAAATGAAGTTGGGCACCTGTGGTTAACGCCTGTAATCCTAGCAACTCAGGAGGCTGAGATCTGAGGATCACAGTTCAAAGCCAGCCTGGGCAGGAGAGTTCATGAGGCTCTTTTACTTTTCTTTTCTATTCTTTTCTTTTTTCTTTTTTTTTTTTTTGGTCATGGAGCTTTAGTTCTGAGCCTGAGCACTGTCGCTCAGCTCTTCAGCTCAAGGGGAGCACTCTACCACTTGAGCTACAGTACCACTTCAGGTTTTCTGGTGGTTTATTGGAGATAAGAGTTTCACAGACTTAACTGCCCGGGCTGGCTTTGAACTGTGATCCTCAGATCTCAGCTTCCTGAGTAGCTAGAATTACAGGCATGAGCCACCAGCGCCCGGCTATCCATGAGACTCTTATCTCCAATAAACAAGCAGAAAGCCAGAAGTGGCACTGTGGCACAAGTGGTAGAACACTAGCCTTGAGCTGAAATGCTGAGGGACTGCGCCCACACACAGAGTTCAAGCCCCACCACCAACCAAAGAAAAAAAATTTGAAGAAATGAAAACACTAATTACTCTGATTTGATCATAATACATTGGTATACATGCATCAGATTATCACAATAATCACACTACACTCCATATACGGGTATAAGTAAAATAATAATTTCTAAAGATCACAAAACTAAGGAGGTTGACAAAATTAAAAACCAACAACAGACCCCAGAACATTTATTTATCATTAAAACCACAAATACTTAATGAGATCTTTCCAGGATGAAGTCAGTGCAATGTGGTCGGTAAACAGTACACTCTCCTCTCTTCACAGAGATGACACACTCATGGATGCAATAAAAATAAATATCTAGATAAAATTATGACACTAATGAGCTATGATAAATAAGAACATAAGCATAATAAATTCTTGGAAATTCTAATTGTCTTAGTTCCTAAATCCAGTCTAATTGCCAATAATTACCTTAATTAGGCAAGTTTTGTCTCAAGGTAGACAAATCTGATTATCTCACTAATAAAGATTCTTCCCTCCCTGAAACCTTACTTCATATATTTCTGTTTTTCCCACATTCCTTTCATATTTTAAAATAAACTGTGCTTACAAAATCAAAATAAATAAAAAATTAAAAGCAATAATGGAAAGAACTATGTCAGGTGAACTAAGTCAAGTACAGAGACAAAGGATGATGTTTTCCCTTCTATGTAGAAGGTCAAGTTAACTTATAAAATTATAAGTAAATATGTTGGGTGGCATACAAGTGTATATAAATGTATTAATTGAAATATGATAGATTCAAGGAGGTCTCAAATAGTGTAAATCCTGAAAAATGAAAAAATCATAATTCAGTAAAATAAAACACAAGGAAGCTGTACTCAAAAGGAGTGGACTGGGGTCAAGGGGAAAGAGGTGGACCAATGAAGAGGAGAAGAGAGAGAGATTGCAATTAAGATTCCAATGTATATCCTACAAAATTAAGAGTTTCAGAAGGTTTAGGAAGGGAGAGATGGGTGAGAACATAGAAAGGGGTGAAATAAGTCAAGACATGTATTCATAAACTGCTTTGTTATAAGCCAACTCCTTGGGACTATCACTTAAAAATAATAACAAAAAAATAAAACAAAGAAGACTCTGAGCTATTTAAGTTAAATAAAAGAAAGAAAACATTTTTAAAATGAGTGGGAGTGAGGGTAGTAGAGCAGGCTTGTTAGAGAGACCACCATGTTTACCTTGGAGAATAGAGATACACATGCCATAAAATGAAATTTAAACTGGAAAAGAAATGTGAAAAACTAGACAAAATAAATTAAGCTAAATAGAATCCAGCTCCAATTTAGGAAACAGAAATGAAATAACAAATTCCCAGAGAAACAACCACCCCATTAATAAGTTGGCTAAAGAATTAAAAAGAGAATTCTCTGGAGAGGAAATAAGAATGACCATCAACTGGCTATCAACATCACTGGCTATCAAAGAGATGCAAATCAAAACCACATTGAGATTCTACCTTACCCCAGTTTGAATGGCCATCATTAAGAAAACAAATAATAACAGATGCTGGTGGGAATGTGGCCAAAAGGGAACCCTACTACATTGTTGGTGGCACTGTAAGCTGGTTCAACCACTATGGACGGCAGTATGGAGGTTCCTAAAAAGACTAAACATAGAACTCCCCTATGATCCAACAATCTCACTCCTGGGCATTTATCCAAATGATCTCAAGCTAGACCACACTAAAGCTACCAGCACAACTGTGTTCATTACAGCATTATTTACCATAGGTAAGATATAGAACCAACCCAGATGTCCCTCAATAGATGAATGGATCAAGGAAATGTGGCATATTTACACAATGGAATTTTATGTTTCTATCAGAAAGAATGGCATAGCCCCTTTTGTAAGGAAATGGAAAAACTTGGAAAACATCATATTAAGTAAAACTAGCCAGACCCAAAGAAACATAAGCGCTATGGTTTCTCTCATGTGTAATAATTAGTATAAGCCTAGGTTAGTCCTGACAGAATCATAATAGCTCAAGAGCTATGAACATATGATATAAAATGATACTAATTGAAATGAACTCCAAGGCATAGAAACAACAGGCCTTTTTTTTTTCAGTTGTCAACCCTGATGTTGCTAATATACTGTATGTAGTTCTTTCTTCTTACTTTATTTCATTTTTATTTTTCCATGGTTTATTCCTGGCAATCTCTGTCTTTGATTCTGGTACCCTCCATCTTGTATATGCATTATTCGATTGGGGAAGGGAAGGGAAACAACAAAAGGCTGAAAGAAGTACAAAAGATGAACCATTGCAACAATGATACTCACAGGACATTATGTTAGAAATGAACTTTACAAATTTGTGTAGGGAGAGGAGTTAGGGGAGGGAAGGGAGACTGGAGAACAACAATGGAGTGGGTAAAATTGTTCAATGAGAAATGTAACTACTTGTGTAAATGTAACCCCTCTGTACAGCATCTTTATAAGAAACGAAAATATACAAATGTTTTCCCCAAATGGCTATGGATCTATCCACCTATAATTCATTGTTAGTATTCCATGGAGAAATCAGAAATACCTACTTACAGAGTCATTTTGAAACTGAATGAAAATTGAACATGTCTGAAAAACTTTCATTCCTTCCTGCAACATAGCACCTATATGCCCAGTAAATGTTGCTATGTTTATTTAAAAATCATATTGTCAAAGAATACACTCTTAGAAGAGAAAGATAAAATGCATTAGGATGCACATCTTATACAGTAGAATAAATTGAAAATCAGCATATAAGTCCAGAATTATAGAAAATATCTGAAAAATCACAAAGTCAAAAATCATACCAGGAAATTTCCCATGAGCCTTTTAGAGATTGATGAAACATTCATTAAACCAGCAACAACACCTACTCATCTTCTAATCTTCTATTTCTTGGAATACAAGACTGTATAGCAAATAATCTAATATAATAATCTGATGACCAAAGGCTATTTATACTTTGCAGTAAATTAGGTTGGGAGCAAGAGGGATAGTAAATATATCTTACAGTAAATATTTTCCATTCCAAAGGGTACTCACTCAGTGATAGTTTTTTTAAAATTTTCAACAACAAAGTACTGTTAGGAAACATATATTAAATTGAAATGTGTTGTGATAAGAAGAGAGTAAAAATATTTTTAGCATGAATTAAGTCATTATTCCTAAGAGCATGACTCAATAATTTTAAGTGCTAAATATCATTATAATAAGTTGTGCTACAACAATACCTCCAGGAAAATATAATTAAGCAGTTATGATATGGAAAACATAGAAAAATAAAAAGGAAATACCCACACATAAAGCAGAAAAACCTACTTTATTAATATACCTGAGTAGAATATCTATGCAGTTTCCAACACCATAGATTCTTTTTCCTCTCATCTATTTCATCAAATCAGTGACACAACTATAATGAACTAACTATGCAGCCTGGAGTCATGTGTCCATCTGAAGTAATGATTTAGTCTGGAAATCCTTAACTAGCATAGGTCTACCAAACCCAAGGCGGTATGTTAGGAGCCCAGAGATATGAACTACACTAAAAAGACAAGTTAAACAGAGAAGAAAAAAAGACTAAGCTTAAGTTTTCAGTAGCTGCCAAGATTTGAGTTTCAAAATCAAAATTATTTTGACTTCAAGGTTTTCTTTTTAATACAATATTCCTTTTCCCTTAAGTGGACTGAACATCTTCTTAATCAGACCCTTCTAATTGGGTCAGAAAGAACAGAATTAGGCACTGGACTGACACTTTCCCTGAAACTTGATTCCAAGGTCTGAAAATTTGAAACATCTGGTAGTGTGAGAGTAACAAAAGTCCAAAATAGTAGACAAAGTAGCAAACAGGGTTTTGACAAATCCATTTCCAATGCAAGCAGTACTGGGATTTGTTTCACTGTATGCCATTCCCAAAAGTTCTGCTCTCTTCCATCCCCACCTTGAAATTCAGCATGCCAGTAGGTCCAAGATACCACTCCCACTTAACCAAACCACTCTTTTGGTTGGGTTTTTTATGCTACATTGAAAATGTATATGTGTCCTTCCCAACTTGAAGGCAGAAATGAAGCTTTTTGTGCCTTGTATCCTTCTGAAAAAAAATACTTATTTTATAAGCATCACTTTGTACTTTACTTACATGACAAATAATTGTTTGTTCTTTTGGAGATAGGTGTTTTTGAGTTCTTTCACACACCTAAAAGAAAAATGGGTACTGTGTTACCTGGTGTATATCTCAGAAAGAAATGCTCATGCACAGAAAACCTAACATGGGTAGGTTTAAAGGTTAAGTACTGGAATCCATTTCAGTTCAAAGACAAAAGGACCTGAAGTAAATGCAATTAAAACTCCAATGTGTATACTTCAACATTACGAAGAGTAAGGGTAGGGATAGGTGACAATGTTGAAAGATGTGATTGATCAAAATATATTGTATACATAACTGTTTCCCTTTTTTTGCCAGTCGTGGGGCTTGAACTCTGTGTCTGGGTGCTGTCCCTCAGCTCTTCAGCTCAAGGCTAGCACTCTACCACTTGAGCCACAGCACCACTTCTGACTTTTTTTCTGCTTATGTTGTGCGAGGAATCAAATCCAGGGCCTTATGCATACAAGGCAAGCACTCTATACTGACCCACATTCTCAGCCCAAATTGTTAACTCTTAAAGGACATACAGTATATGACATTTATATGTGTGTATTTTCACAACCTACTATAGTCTAATGCATAAATTTCACTGGTACTTTTTAAATTCTTCTTAATTAGGAAAGAATAAATATTAATACAGTCAACATTCAAAATATCATACCCATAGCCATGTTAGCATCTTATCGAACAGGTTCACATACTTAATTATTCACATTTTATATAGAGGTTCTAGTTCCCTAAATTCATGGCTAGGAGGTGATGTTAAAAAATATAATTACATGGTGAGGGGTCAGCAAAAAAGAGAAAAACAATATTGTTACAAGATATAAAGTGCCAGGGTTCATACTTTTAATCCTAGCTACTCACAAGGCTGAGACCTGAGGATCATGGTTTAAAATCAGTCTGGACATGTCAGTCCATGAGATTCTTGTCCCCAATTAACCACAAAAGAGCCAAAAAAGCATTTGTGGTAGAGAACCAGCCTTGAGCAAAAGAAGCTGAGGGATAATTTCAAAAGCCAGGCTTAGAGTTCAAGCTCTAATACAAAATAAAAATTATTACAAGAGTACCATGTGGACATTGGATAACACCTATCAGTTGAGAACTTCTTACATGAAACTTCACAATCCAAAAATAGAGTGAATAGATTAGGGTAGAAATTATACATTATGATAGTTTGTAACATATTCTGAGGAGACTAGCATCATTACTTCTATTTTTAGTAGATAAGAAAGATATTTCAAAGACAATAATTTGCTAACTTACACAATCAACTAAGTGGAAGATTTGAAATACAAAATATCCTGTGAGTGATTCATTGGAATTTAAATCTTGTTTTTAAATCCAACCTTAAAATATCCTTCAATTCTAATATCATTTAGAACATCAAAATATAATTATTAACAAATATGCATTCAAGTCTATTGTCTTGATATTTAGTTTCTTTTTTTCCAATATGCTCACTTATTTTTCTTCAAAGAGACTTTTTAAAATTTAAATTGAGAGTGATGTGGGCACCAGTGGCTCATGCCTGTAATCCCAGCTACTCAGCAGGCTGAGACCTGAGGACTGTTATTCAAAGCCAGTTCAGGCAAGAGTGTCCTTGAAACACTTATCTCTAACAACTACTCAGAGGAAGTCAGTGTGGCATTATGGTTCAAGTGGTAGGGCACTAGCTTAAGCAAAATTAGTTCAGGGTCAGAGCTCTGGCCCTGAGTTCAAACCCCAGGACTGGCAAAAAATAAATGAAAGTGAAGAACCAGTAGCCAATGACTGTAATTCTAGCTAGTCTCTAGGTTAAAATCTGAGGATGGAGATTTGAAGCCAGTTCAGGTAAGAGTCTATGATTCTCAGATCTCAACCTCCTAAGTAGCAAGGATTGCAAGTGTGAGCCACTGGCACCTGGTTTGCTTGTGCAGTAAAATTATTGGCAGTCATAATAATTTATTATCTGGCAATGGTTTCAGCATCTGACATTTGATTCAGAAAATTAAATAGAACAAGTAAATGAAAATATCAATGGTAAGTCTTGAACTGAATTTGGGGAGCATATTTATTACACTCTTTTCATTGAAGAGAAAAGGATAGAAGAAACAATATAAGGCATTATTCATTGAACTGTAATAATCAGAAATTTAGAAATTTGAGAAGTTTGACATAGTAGGCAGTAAAACTGACAAAAACTCTGTTAAGGTATTTGTAATGTCTTCCTATGAGTCTTTATGGCTATACAATCTGTGATATTTCAAAATTGTATTTCCAATCTAATAAAATGGTTGTAAACCCCACCTTAAGTATACTTGTAGTATTATATTAGCATTGGAAAGATGTAAAAGTTACATAAACTATAGATGTAAAAAACACCTCAAGAGAAAGTTTTAGCAGTTGTGCCAGAAGACAGGCATTGCTGTAGAAAATTCCAGAAGGCCTACACATCCTAGGGAAGAGAGTAAAATAGGACAAGAACTAGATTTTCATCCCCCATTACAATCCCATTTAGATGGTTCTCCACTCGATTCCACATACCAGAGGGCATTTTAAGCAAGTACTCTGGAAACAAGGTGAGGTATACTTTCTTTCTGCATGGTGTCCACATAACTCTTTTCTAATGCTTTCTGAAGAATCTTTGATAGGATTAACTAACTCAAGACAAAGTGACATTGTGTGGTACTTGGAAAATTCACAGGAAAAAAATCTGAGCCCAAAAAATCTGAGCTTAGACTCATGGGCAACAGGAAGGGACTGATACCTCAACAACACACAGTATTGATAAGCTGGGAAATGTTTTGAAGGCTGTAAGTGGTGACCCAGCAGTTTTCTTTGATCAGAGTGAAAAACTAATCCTCTCAGCTTGGATAACATCTGCTAGGAAGACCTTGAGCCACCATTGTCCTATTGATAGAGAAATCAGAAAGAGGATGGAAGTGTTCACAAAGGTGATGCAGGTGGCCAGGTAAATAAGACTAATGGTCAACTTCCTTAATCATGCTCCACCAGCTTGATTCTCAGAAGGGATTTGTGGTAGGCCTGGCTGGCTGACATCCAAATGGATCGGTCTTGCTGCCAGATGTGTTTTGGATCACAGAGAGATAGAAAGTTAAACATGCCTTACAAAATGCGGTACTGTACTTAGACAAGGCAGGCTGTTCAAAAAATGTCAGACACACAGCGCTGCCCTTATACTTCCACATGTCAGCCAAGCACCTGTCACTGCTGTGAGTGACATACCATAGTGGTGGCTGAGCCCTCGCTCAGGGCTATCCAGGTTATGTGGAATACTCACGGAGGAGAAGCATTCATTAGCTTACCTTCCTCTAAAATTGGAAGAAATAGTACTTTAAAAGAGAAGAAAAATTTCTTTGAACAAGAAATGGTGTAAGGGCTAGGACTGGGGCTCAGTGGTAGAGTGCTTGCCTAGCATGCATGAAGCCCTGGTTTTGATTCGTCAGTACCACATACACAGAAAAAGCTGAAGTGGCACTGTGGCTCAAGTGGTAGAGTGCTAGCCTTGAACAAAAAGCAGCTCAGGGACAGTGCCCAGACCCTGAGTTCAAGCTCTAGGATTGGCAAAAAAGAAAAGGAAATGGTGTAAGTTGATGCATAAACAAGAAGAGATAGTAGGTAGAGGGTTACAAGCTGCAATGGTAATGGCAACGACTCACAGGAACTGGAAGGTTGAAGTTAAGACTGGGCTTTTATAAAGCCTTGATGGCCCTGGACCATCTGACCTCTTTGAATCTTGGTTTCTATGTTCAATAATTAATACTAACATTCAAATAATAATCTAATAATATTAGCTATCCAGTAAAAATGATCTCCAAAGTATCATCTTACTGGTTTAACCCACCTAATATTCAAAATTATCCTTTAGCATCTATGCTTTTATCCATGATTTTATCATAACCGCAGACAATACAGTTTGCCTATGTAACAGTTCATTTTTTATTTCTACTCCCCACAGAGAAATAAGTTCTTCAGAGGAAAGTTCTTTCTGTTGGCTTCATGAAAAATTATCTCTAGGGCCTAGATCATTACTTAACACATTGTAAGTGGTCATATTTTATTTGTTACATAAATCTCTCTCTTACAGGTTCATGTAAGAGAAAAACGGAATACGTTATGGACGAGGTTGAGTTTCTAGTATCATGGTAATGTTAGTTTCTTCTTTTGTATTGTTAATAAATCTTTTGTCTGTAAGAGTATCTGAGGATCTGGCTCTAAGCCAGATTACAAGCTCTGAGGACACTCATAATTATTTTGTACATTTCTGTCACTCCTGGTAGAGGGTCTGGAAGATTAGTAATCAATAACTATTTAAAGAATTAATAAGTGAGTATTATTGAAATAAGCATATGATCAATAAATGATTGAGCAGAACAAAGCATTTGAGCTACACTTAAAGGCTCAAAGTACATCATTCTAATGAGCAAGGTGATAAAACCATTCAGGTTCTTCACTAAGTAATATAAATTTTTCTTCAGCTAGTTAGCAAGTCAGAGGAAAGCATTGCATCTTATTTTATGTCATGTTAACCATGTTCATTTGACCCATCTTTCCCTAGAAGACAATATATTTATATCCTCTCATGTTGATCCCATAAATATTTGTCATAGTTCTTTTTCTGTATTAGGTATTTCTCTTGTATGAATGCAATCACAATAGCTTTTTATTAAGTGACGTATTCTATTTCTTTGAACCAATTTGGTGAGAATAAGAATAGAGAGGGAAGCTGTAATTCAATAGTAGAGCACACACACAGATATATGCACATACATACCTGTATATTACATACATATATATGATGTTTAGCATTGAGTTCTATACCAGCAACCAAAGGAAAATCAAAATACAGTGAGTTAAAACCATTTTATCAACCTCCACATGCTTTCTACACATCATAATTTTAATTATCAAAGAAGAAAGAACTGGATGACCTTGGTTTAATTTAGATTTATTTCAAGTTAAGACTTTCACACTCTTACTGGCATAGCTGAAGAAATCCTAGTCTCAAATGAATGAGGTAACATAGATGATATTCCAGATGTTTGGCATATCAAGCAAATAGATGGTTAATGTAATGAGCAAAGCATTAAGATAGATTCAAGTCTCAAAAGTTCCCTCACTGGTTCTTAGCTTTAGAGAATGACTGACAGTGAAATGTAACAAGATTTGGAAAATGAATAATAGTGAGGTCTAATATCCATCAACAAGTATGCTAAGTGCAGAAATCTAATTTGGATGGAATATGGAATTAAAAGGCTGCATAGATGTAAGACAGGTAAATTGGAAAGATAATGACATGATCTCAAATTTATAAGGGCATGAATCTAAATAGTTCTCTATGAATAGGAAAGAGTGGGGGGTGGAAATGAAGAGAAATCTAGCTGTCAAAACAAAAACCCAATTAGCAGGACTCAATTAAAAGAACTCAATTGGCAGGAATCACTCTACTGATTCCAAAAAGATCTTCAGGTTTTTAGGAATCCTTCATGCTGATTTAAGGCCTAGAAAGAACACAAAGTAGAACTAGCCACAGCATCAGAATAGACTCAGCAAGGATCAGGAGTCATAAATGTGAGGTCCAGCAACCTTAAGAGATACTGCTCAATTAAAAAAATATCCTGGCAAGAAAGAGTTCCTTACAAAAGTGTGGATTTCCAAATAATATGTTCAGGTTGAGTATTTTTTTTATCCTAGATGCTTCAGAGCAGATGAATTTCAGACTTCAGATTTTTTTTTTCAAATTTGGGAGTTTTGACAATTATATAATGAAATGTTTGGGGGGATAATGAGACCCAAGTCTAAATGTGGACTATGGTTATGTTTCACACCTACATTATACACAAAATAGTTTAATAATTGTGTGCATGAAATAATGATTTTATATATTGAACTGTGAGACAAAATATCACCATCTCAGCCATCCATGTGAGTGTTATCCATGGTTACTTAGTATCACCAGCATTCCTGAATGTGATTTTCTATGCCAACAGGCAATAACATTTTACACTGATTTAACCACGCTTAACAGTATAAAATATAACATGCATCGACACAGTACAACATACTGTGTTGAAGATTACTGATCAACACAGCAATATCACCAGATTCCCTGTGTCAAATGCTGAAAGCCAGCAACATAAACTGGCAGCTTTCAACTTTCCCCTGTGACACTATGTTTTATTAAAAGGGGACTGTGTACTCTGTTTTACACTTTTAGGTAAGCACAAACTTCAAAAGTCATTGAGGTACCAGGAAATAGGCCCTGTAGGGATGAGAAAGCATTTCACTACATGGCCTTTTAAATGTTTCCTGCAAAGCCATGGGCCTCATGAACAATAGCGCGTGTGTTATTCATCTCTGCTTGATTTCATAAGCAGACATGATTTCTTGTTGTGTTGGGAATGCATGCTGCTGCAGTCTTTCAAGAAGCCCATTCCATTCTATGTACTGGCTCTGGGTACTTTTCCCCAGTGTTGACATCCCAGTGGTCAGTGCTGTCATAGTTATCTTGGTCACAATTTTTTCCACTTCATTATCGGTTAATCAGTGAACAATGAAAGCCCCACTATCAAACTTAAATCTCCTTTGGTATATTTCAGCTTACTAAAAAGCTGTGGGTATATTTTTACATATGTAAGGAGGTCATATACCATTCTCTTTCTCACTTCAAATGGGAAATCCTTCTATCAGTCTCCACCATTTTCATCATCACTAGAAGTAGTTACAGAACAAAGGTTGTACTAACCATATACCATAATGTAAGTGGTAACCATATTTCAAGTGTTACCAGCAGCCTACCATAGCCTACACAAGATCTTTCATGCAAAACACATTTGAAACCCTCATCTCTGCTCACTGTCTGGCATACTATACAGAGAAGTGTTTTTCCTTCTCATGAATCATTGGATACTGTAGTCACATGGTTAAATTAATAAGACCACATATGGAAGAAATCCTGCATAGTAAACATTTAAGTTTGAGAATGAGTAGAACAGGTATCAGGGGATCACAATTACAGCCCTAGCTTTCTTTTTTTAATAGGTTTTATTGTAAAATTACTGTACAGAGGGGTTACAGTTACATGAGCAAGGTAATGAGTAAATTTCCTATCAAGCATTGTTGCCTCCTCCCTACCATCCCTTCCCCCCACCTCTTCTACCTCTCCCCTCCCCCACCTTAATTGTAAAATTCATTTTTCAACATTGTTACAATGGGTCAACTTGTATCCCTATTTAAACATTTTGTTTTTTCCCTTACCCTCCCCAGATTAGACTGACATCAAATACAGTGAAAACAGGGGTTACACCGTGGGGGAGGAACATACGAAGCAAAAAAGAATCACATAGTACATTATAAATATGTTAGAAACAATAGCAAGAAAGAAAAAAACACTTGCATCCTAGCTTTCTTGCAGCTAACACATAACACTGGTAGAAAACATGTGTGGCCTCAGAGAAATTATCCTTGGGGATTCATGTCTTTGATTACTATAATAATAGATTGAAAAGAAATTAACTTCTTCAGAAGCAGAAAGAGGATACAAGTCTTTGCCTATCTTTTGTACAGAATGTTGCTGCACTATATTTTGTCCTTGACATCCCTAATGCCTAAGGGCCTGGCTTATCAGCTGGAGTCAGTCCTTTCTGTTCAAGAATGGTAAAATAGTGATGTTTCAATAGTATTATACGCTTGTTATGATACATTTTCTTTGGAGATGACTATGGCATCTCTGTTATGGTAAGCAGATTTTGTATGACCAAAAATCTTTAAAAATGTAATACAAAACCTTTTTATTCAATTTCTGAAAACAGGCATCAAAGTTCACAGTTCTTTTTAATTTCTATATCATCAACATAGAACTGGGCCCATTTCCTGATGACCACACCATTCAGTGGTGTATTTTCACCAAGACACCAATGGATATACTTGATGTGATATTCTCCTGTTTTATTTTTTTAAGTTATATTTGTTACAGAGATCACCAACAACTTATCTTTCTGTTTCATTGAGTCACACGTGGAGGTCACCGTTGGACTGTCCTCGGTGAGATGTCGTACTTACTACTCTCCAGTTTCTCCAACAACTTCATGTGACATAAATTTAAACTTTGACTTATCTTTTTATTAATTCCTTTTCTTTTTCCACTTATTTTCTGCTAGTACTGAGTGTGGTATTCAGGGCCTTAAACTTTTATCTGGCTTTCTTGTTTAAGGATGATATGCTACCATTGGAACCATGCCTCCAGTCTGGTTTTGCTGGTTCAATGGACCTGGAGTCTCTTGAACTTCAGAGATGTGGTTGCCTTTAAAGCTCCAGATTTTAGCCTACATATAACAGGTGTGAGCCACCAACATCTAGCTCTTTCTCATTTTCTTATTCAGAGGCCTTAAAATTTTTTTTTCCAGCACTACTGTTAAGTCACAGAGCAAAGAGAAAAAATAATGCCCATTGTGATGTGTTAGAGATCTGCTGCTAATGCATCCTACTTGCACAGAGCTGCTTGTGGATGTATTCCTCTGTGGAGCGCTTAGCATGCACAGAAAATATAAATTGTGTCTAAAAAAGAGTGAAGGGGTGTATTTTTCCCCAATGGGGACACTGAATAATCTGTGTTCAGTGCCTACCCATGAGTAACCTGTCACATGAAGTCAAGTATGGAATTTTCTACTGAAAGCATCAAGACAGCATTCTGAATGTTTTGGATTGAGGGATATTTTGGGATTCAGATTTTCACATAAGAAATATGTAACCATACTTCAAATTTTCAAAATAAAAATTTATAGTTTCAAATTGTAAAAAAAGACACAATTTTAGTATAAATAACTTTTCTTCTGTCCTTTGAGCCATGATCTACTGAGCCTTCATAAGCTAAGACTTTAGTGTGTAACTTCTATAAAGTTATTATTCTTTAGGAAGACAATAAACTAGAAAAGCCCAAAATTAACATTGTTGTAATATTACTGTCTCAGCCATAGACCTTGATCAACTATTAATAATAGTCTCAATAAAGCATTTATAGAAAACAAAGCCATTCACAGAACCTTCATTTGTTCCATTCCATTGATTTGTTACATTTCTTTATTATACTCCAAATTCAAATGTGGTTTTTGTCATCCTTGACTTTGAGGATTTTGAAAAAATTGAATTTTATGCAAATTTGTTTTGAAAATTCCTCAGTTTTGACATCTATGCTATTATTTTCAGGTTAAGCATTTTGGGCCACATTTATAAAAGATGCAATGCTGTCATTTTGCCTTATATCACATCAACAGGCAGGTGATTTCAATATGTCCTGTTAGGTAAGACATTTCAGTCTAAATAAGGTTTCTTGTTATTTTTATGATAAGTTTAAAGTCTCTTTCATAGTATTACTCTTTTTCTAATTATACTGAGTACTCTGATGAGACATAAATTAAAATTAATAATCAAGTTCTGCAAATCACAAAACTTACCTAACCATTATTCTGATAATTTTCTATTAGAAACTTTATAATCTTATTATTTTTTCTATATTTATTTGTTGCATTTTCATTTTGTAGATTACCTTTATGTTCATTACCTAATTTATACAATAGCTCATGTCAACCATACCGAGAAACCAAATACATTGTTGTTGTTTTTTTAAATTTAATTTTATTGTCAAGGTGATGTACATAACAGTTACAGTTAGATGTAAGTACATATCTTGCCGAACTTGTTACCCCCTCCCTCATTTTTCTCCCACTTTAGCTCTCCCCCAATTCCACCTCCCTTGAGTTGTGCAGTTCATTTCCAACATAATGTCTTCTGAGTATTGCTGTTGCATTGGTTAGCTCTTTGTCTTTTGTTTCATTTTTTTGCTCTCCTTCCCTTCTCTAATTCAGATAAACATATATACAATACCTAGATTACCAAAATCAAATACAGTGACAACAGGGGATAAAACATAGGGGAAAAAACACAAAAGAAAAAAGAAATCATGTAGTAAATTTAAAAATCAACAACAACAAAGGGAAACTTCTTGTTTCCATATCTTGGAGTTCATTTTGCTTAGCTTCATCTTATATAGTTATGTGTACATAGCTATTGAGCTATTCTGCCTATCTGCTAGGGCTATCTTAGACATACACTGTTACAAATGAGGGAAACCATGGGATCTATGTTTTGTTGGGTCTTGGACATCGCCCCATTTGTTTTTTTTAAATGTTTTTATTGTGAAAATACTGTGCAGAGGGGTTACAGTTACCTGAGCAAGGTAATGAGTACATTTCTTATCAAGCATTGTTGCCTCCTCCTTTATTTTTTCCCTACTATCCCCTACCAGCCCCATATGTAAAGAAATGGAAAAAACAACTACATTGTTACATACTAAGGATAGCCAATAGACACATCCAGAAATGCGCAACCTCCATAGCCATAAAAGAAATGCAAATCAAAACAAAATTGAGATACCATCTCACCCCAGTTAGAATGGCTATAATCAAGAACTCTAATAACAACAGATGCTGGAGGGGATATGGACACAAGAGAACCCACTGCATTGCTGGTGGGAGTGTAAACTTGTTCAACCACTCTGGAAAGCAGTATGGAGGTTTCTCAAAAGACTCCACATAGAGCTCCCCTATGACCCAGCAATCCCACTTTTGGGCATTTACCCCAATGTTCACAAACAAGACCATACTAAAGTTACCAGCACAACTATGTTTAGTGCAGCATTGTTTACCATAGCTAAGATATGGAACCAACCCAGATGCCCCTCAGTAGATGAATGGATCAAGAAAATGTGGTATACCGTTACAACAATGAGAAGTACAAGTTGTCATGTCGAAAATGAACTTTACAACTTTGGTGGGGAGGGGGAGGGTTGGGGGGGGAGGTTGGTAAGGGATGTGAAGGGTAAACAAAGGAGGAGGCTGCAATGCTTGATAAGAAATGTACTCATTATCTTGCCCATGTAATTGTAACCCCTCTGTACAGTA
>NW_012267219.1:5120195-5152203 GCF_000151885.1 Dipodomys ordii
TATCTTGCCCATGTAATTGTAACCCCTCTGTACAGTATGTTCACAAATAAAAAATAAAAATTAAAAATAAAGAAAATGTGGTATATATACACATGAATTCTATGCCTCCATCAGAAAGAATGACATTGCCCCATTTGTTAGGAAATGGAAAGAGTTGGAAAAAATTATATTAAGTAAGCCAGGCCCAAAGAAACATAGGTCCCATAGTTTCCCTTATTTGCAATAACTAGTATTTGTCTGAGACAAGCAGAAATGGTCAGTTAAGTTGATGTTAAGCGAAATGAACCCCAAGTTAAGGACTCAAATGGTTTTTTTTCTTGCTTGCTATTGTGTGTAACATATTTATAAGATATTTCTTTGTTGCTTTGTATGTCCAACCCCTACAGTATAATCCCTGTTTTCACTGTATTTGATGTTGGTAGAATTTGTGGAGGGGAAGGGGAAAAAAAACAAATTGTTTAAATAGGGATACAGGTGGACTCATTGCACCAATGAGATGTACAAGATGTTATGTCGAAAATGAGCTATACATCTTTGGAGCGGGGTGGAGGGGTGGTGGTGAAGTGGTGGTGGGGAGGAGATGGGAAGGGATGGGAAGGGTAAACAAAGGAGGAGGCAACAATGCTTGATAAGAAATGTACACATGACCTTGCCCATGTAAATGTAACCCCTCTGTACATTATTTTCACAATAAAATACTTATTTAAAAAAAGATTTAGACAGGCCTAGAAGATGTATATACACAATACTTTAGACACATTTTCATATTCACATATTGAAGAGTTGATATCAATGTTTCCAACTCCTATCCAAACCTAGTTGTTGAGAGCCTAGTTCCCATACTCCCTGCATAATTATTTAGAAAAGCAGACTCAAGACAATTTAATCAGGTAGAGAACTGACATCACTTTCCCTCAACCCATGGCCTTTCCCCCTAAGGACTCTCCCACTCACTGCTTGAACTCGAGTATTGACTCTAAGCATTGCCCATTCCCTACTGTTCCTACTCTCCAACGGATACCTATTTATCCCAGCCCAACTTAATAGATTGTTGGCTAAATTATTATTTTAAAATATACTCTTTCTCTCTCCCACAGTCTGGTTTAGTCTGAATGAATTATTCTCTACTAAAACTTGTCCTTGACTTTAGCCAAAATTCAGAGTTCTGGGGAAACCTGGACTGACATTCTGAGTGGTTAATTTCTTTTCTCTTATCTTCCTAAATGAGCAATGCTCCTTCTTGTAATCAGTGTACACTGAATAAAATGGTATTCTTTTTGACTATTGCAAGTGTGAGAACTAGACAAGCTATGGGTCATGTGGCCCAGGATCCTAATCTTGGTCAGAAAGTATAGAAACTAATTTTGCCTCTTATCTATCAAAAACAAACTCATCTTTCTCCACCAATTATATCTTCAACATCTTAAATACTAGCCTAGTTTTACCCTCTTGGTTCTTAGAATTAGAGCAAGTTATAAACCAGGATTTTCATGCAACTTGTATGAAAAGTTTACTAAACCTAGTTGATTTAAGCATTTAAGTTTTTTTTTTTTTTTTACCAATGAACAACAACAAAAACCTTTGCCAAACTCTGAGCAATGGTCTTCTCTCAAGATTTTAAAACATTGTCTACCTCACTAAAAGATAATTTCCCAAGGAACCATTAAAACTCCTTAGGCAAAAATGCACACATGTGCACACACTTCCCCTCAAACACATCTAAAATGACAGAGCAATTTATTCTTGCTTACTTCTCACACTGCTAACTCAATACATGTATTGAAGACTCAAATTCATATGTTACCTACTAAAATTTTCTTTTAAGAGGTTCAAAGTGATTATTAATTGGATACTTTATAATATTTTGTCACTACTAAAGTTAACAGTTTGGTATATTAGTAAGTACTATCTATTAATGAGTAAAGAGAAGTATACTATCCATTAATTCCCTAAAGAGGAAGAAAAGAAATGGTCATTTATTTGTAAATCACACACATAAATACATTTATAAACATAAATATATATAGTATTATATATACATATATATACACATGTGCACACAAAACCATTAGTGGGTTATGGTATTAAAAGGTTCTAGGGAAAAAGTGATTAAAATAATTTTAATATAAAATATTTTAGGATAAAACATTAAGAAAACGCTATGAGACCTATTGCTCTACACTTACCAATATCAGGAAAGCTCTCTGTTATGGATAATGAAATACAAGGCTGAATTTCACCAAGGCCCAATGCTCTCTTTCTCCAAAAGTTCCTTGAAGTGTGTCTGAGAGTTATAGGTCACTGGACTGGTTCATAAGTATAGGAGTGTTTGGTGTCAAAGCTATCATACTTAATCTTGATAGGCCAGTGTTACTTCAATTATTAAAGAGGTAGCACTCTGCTAAAAGTTTTTCTTTTTTTTTTTTTGTGCCATTCATGTGGCCTGAACTCGGTCTGGACCCTGTCCCTCAGCTCTTCAGCTCAAGGCTAGCACTCTACCACTGGAGCCACAGCGCCACTTCCAGCTTTTTCTGTTTATGTGGTGCTGAGGAATCGAACCCAGGGCCTCATGCTTGCAAGGCATGCGCTCTACCACTGAGCTACCTTCCCAGCCCAAGTTTTTCATTTTTTAAAAAAAGAAATTGTCAATTAATTTTGTTTTGACAATTAATTTATTATTGCTTTTGATTAGCAGAGAGGTGCTTGATGAGAGCTACAAGTTAAAATAATCTTTTGAGAAAGATTGTAGAGCACACAAAACAAGAATTAAATTTCCTAGTGAAATTTCCTTTCCAACAGAAAAATATAAAATGTGTTCTCTTCAGAATATAGATAAGCTCCCCTTTAATGCTTTGGATTTCAAGTGTCTTTTCTTTACAAATAATTTGAATCTTTTCTGAGACTACAGTGTATGGGTCTGAGAATCATAGAGTACTTTAAATCTAACCAGTAAAGCTCAAAAATTAAAACAGACAAAAGTTTTATATTGTGTCATTTTAAACTGCTTAAAACTCTGCATTTGTATTTTCTTCTAAAACCCTTGCTTTGTGCCTGATCTTAGTATCCAAAGAGTTTGCCATATAACTGACTTCCTTCAGAGTTCAAGACTTACATAATTTTCTTATTGTTATGGGTGAAAAAATGAGATTAATAAATCTTGAACCAGAGAATAAAATATCCATGAGTCTAAAGAGTATAAAAAAGTGAAACAATAAGTATATGTAGAAAAAAAGAGGAGTTCTGCAGTGCAAATCCAAAGAGTTCAGAAAAGGTAATACTAGCTGCCAGATTCAGAAATCATTAATGACAGTAAACTATTAAGTGAAAACATGAGAAATAGAATAGATGAAAACCATCAAAAATTCCATCACATCCTAAACATTCTTTATTCATAAACTGTTTTAAGTGGCAACTCCTTTGTACAACTACTTAAACATAATAAAAAGTGAATTTTTAAAAAATTACAAAGAAAAGAAAATAGTAACTTTAAGGTAACAAACCCCATAACATACTATCTGAAGCATATTATCAATGTCAAGGTGAGTAGAAATCAAATGTGTTGACATTTTGTCTCCTCTGGTTTAAAGCATGGAAAGGGACATTCATCACTTGTATGGTACTCTGGCACCCTCTGCTAATCTGTATATTTCATGATAAGAACACATCAAATAAACCAAAAAATGGGGAGCAGTCTACAAACTCACTGCCCAGTACTCTTCAACAGTATCAGGATCATGATAAATGCATATAAACAGAGGGTTGTCACAAATTAAACATAAAGTAAACATGAAATATAAATGAAGTCTGAGATCCCAGAATGAATTCTAGTTCAGGGCCAAGGGAATTTGTGGATAATTTCAATAATGTTAGCAAACTCTTTTAATGGCATTGAACCAATGTTGGTTCTCCTGTTCCAATAACTGTACAGTGGTAATGAAAGACATTTTCTGTAACTATAAAATTATTATTGCAAAATAGTAAATAAGTAAATAATAATTATATGTTCACATCTTGTGAAATGATTTGGTATTTGCTAAAGAATTTCTCCTAAGAGCTTGTGAACTTTGAATGTTTCATTAATTTATTTAGTTATTTACTTTTTGGGGAAATACACACACAGAGAAATAATTATAGTTTTCCTCCCTTACCTTTTCTTGGAAACTTTTGTTACCCTTTATAATATAACGAAATCATCAGTGCTATGCAGCTAAGCCTGCTTAGTTCCCTAATTGAGAAGTAGTTTGATTTACATCAACGCTTACAGTTGTTCTAGCACTGCTATTGTTTTTCATTGGGGTGAATTTTGTCCTGAGAAAACATTTCAGAGTTTCTGGAGGCTTTTGTTACAACCCGAAGAAAGTAATATTAACCTCCAAGGGATGATGTTAAAACTCTGAAAATTCCCAGGGCAGCCCCACAACAGGAAATAATTGTCCTGTCCAAAATGTCAATAGTAACCAAGACTGAGAAATAGCCAACGATTTCTTCATTCTTTGAGGTGTTTCATGCAGCTCCAAAATTGAACATATGAATAATATGCACTCACTTTGATGTCACGCTATCTCAAATATAAGTGCAAAATCTAATGTGAAGTGTACAGATGTGTTGTATGGTGAGTGAACAGAAAGAAAAAAATTGAATTGGATTAGTCTTTTAAAAATATACATGAAAATATACATAATGTATAACATTATGCATGTATATGTATGCTTTATTTATTTACATTTCCTTTTGCACATCTTTTTATGCATAGCAGAAATGTTGCACTTCAGTGAATATAATATTATAAACCAAATGATGAAGAGAGCATTCAAATCCTAAGATAATAATAATAATAAAACAATGTTGCAACTTCTTTGTTTTTAGTGAGTCTATGGTTTTTGCTAAGTTCAAGTTACTGATTCTTCTGGAAATCAGAAGCATATTTTTCCAGTGCAAATCCAAGTCGTCCTTTGAAATCACTCCTCTCAGAAAGCTGAAATGCGTATGTAATGGAATTACAGTTTGTGGATTTGATGTCTTAGTTTTTACTCTTTCTCCCTGCATTAGCTGTACATTCTGGCAAATCAGCTTTTATGCACTGTTTTCCTCAAGTATGAAATAAAAATAATAACTATTTTTACTTCCTGATGTGGGTGTAAGGATTACAACTTGAAATATGACCTGGCAAATGAAAATGATCTTTCTCTAGGCCACACATACAAATTAAAGTTGTTTTTTTTTCAGGTTATCAGAACCCATATATATTTAATGCCTTTTCCTCACAAGACATTTTAATCATTTTATTCTCCTAGACTCCTAAGGTGTAGAATCCCTGCAGACCTTATACCCAGACTTCCACTTGTTGGAAATAAACCTTTGCCAACTCACACTTATGATAACACCATTTTGATGGTTATTGCTTTAAACATAGCATAACTATTGAGAATGTTTAGTGCTTGTATGTATAATGTCTTACATTTATGAGACTTGACCTCAACTTCATTGTTGCATAAAATTTGGACCAGAAAAGATATTTAAAGTTTTATTCCCATATTCTTTTTAATTTGCTTCCAAGTTAGCCAACTTCAATCTTCTCTCTGCCTAGAAATAACCCCCATTTACCCATTTCCAAATGAAGACAATTGTTAGAATCTTTTTTCTCAGGGAGCTCAAGTCTCTAAAATGTGATCTTGTCTTAAAAGCTGTAATTAAAGTGCAATTATTCTGGTCTAAAATAGTATGTATTAACTGAGTGTGTGCATTTTCATTTTGTATCTTATGTCCAAACGAAATCAAACCCTATATTTTAAGTTAAGCCTCTTTCTATTTTTATACTTCAAAATACATTTGCCTTTATATCTTGACTTGCTTTTGTTACCTAAGTTGATAGCCTGTAATTACTATTATTTCCGTAAATATTTTGGAGAATTTTATAATTTCAAGTATTTGCTGTAGGACAATAATTTTCAAAGTACATTCTAACTAAAATATTTTATTTTAAACTTCTAAATTTTATTAGTCTCATAATGCAAGTCAGAGATCAAAGCAGGAAAGAGTGCACATTAGCAAAGGATAAAATTATTACCTTCATAGGAGTAAGTATATAATTTTTTCTGTTTAATGTTAGTACCTTAGCAATGCTCCTTAAAAAATACATTACAGACATATTCTGATAAGACAGTTTTTATAACGTGAATAAATGGTGGATGCAGAGCACAGATGTTTAAACACTGAAGCACAGTGGTGTTCAATGTATAATAGTTTTATATTTGACATTTTTAATCTTTGTAGTTAGGAAAATCATGTAGACTAGGTGGGCTTCATGAAAATCTCTATAAAAAGTATAATAAAATATAAAATGTAGCCAAGCCATCTGTCTAATTACCATCCATCTATTATCTGTCTATCTCAGATTTAATTAATTTTTTAGAGAAGAGTATGGTTTCATATATTTTTTGTATGAAATATCTGATAATCATAAAACAATCTGTGTCACATTAAATAATACATAGCTTCTCAATGACACTTGTTCGTCCAGATATTTGTGTGATTTGATGTCATACGTCCAAATATCAAAGCCAATTTTTTATTTCTTTTCTGGTTTTAGGGCTTGAAATTACTACCTCATACTCTCACTTGGCATATCACTTCAAGGCTGGTGCTCTACAACTTAAGCAACACTTCCACTTAAGCCACACTTGCACTTATAGCTTTTTGCTGCTTGATTGAAGGTAAAAGTCTGTTCAGGATGACTTGGAAATGTGGTTCTCATATCTCAGCCTCCTGTGTAGCTAGGATTCTAGGAATGAACAACCAGTGCCTGGCTAAAGGACATCTTTGAAAACAATAATAGTGTTTCATTTGTTTTCTTATTACATAGTCTAAGTCAGTTGTTCACAGATCCTAGCTGGAATAACAAAGAAGTATAACGTATAGTCTTGGTGTTTCTTCCTTTATGCACTACAAAATGAATTTCTTCCCAAGAATTGTGTAGCGCTATTAGAGACAGTACATTTTCCCCATCTATGTCTCTAGCCAAAGGCTATTTGGAAAATTTAGATAGAAGTGATGCTGGAACCATCCATCAATATCTTCTCTCTACAAGGGAGGAGAAGCATAGAATAGCATAATAAATTACCAATGCTACTATTTCCTTATACAAAGCAGATCCTTCCATCTACCTGCCCATTTAATAAAAGTGATGAATGAAGAGCAGAGACAGTGCATAGGGAAAAATTGTATTATGATTATCTGCAAATTAAAACTTTACAGCTGGAATAAAGTTAAACAGTCTCTGAACTGAATGTACCACACAGAATCAGTATAGATAATTTGAGATAAATCTATGCGATGACCACCTCTAATTTGAAGATTAGATAATGAATTCTAGCAAAGCTCTCAGGGGACAAATCTTTGGGCAGCTTGTGTTTCTGATCAAGACAATTATCCTAGTAACAAGACTGTGAAGTAAGAAACTAATGACAATGAGTTTGTTAATCTTTAAGTACAGGACATACTATTGCTTATAGACTGATTTACATTTTGGTTAAACTACCACATTACAACCATTGGAAAAAAATCAAAGTTTTTTACTTATACTATGAATACTGTTTAATTAAAACATGATTTTTGTAAAAATATTAATCTTATTGTCTATATAAAACAAATTTATAAATGATTATAAAAACATTTGAAACTAATCCACATGATTTTCAAATAGATTCATTTTTGAAATGCTTGTACAAATACCATAGGAATTTTGAGCAATTGTTTTTATTGTTTAAATTCTAATTGTAACAAGGTGTTTCATATAAGGACCTGGCTCTGTTATTTAGAAGTTTTATAGGCTTTAAAATATTGAGATAAATTATTTTGTTGAAAAATTAATATGCATAATCAAAAATTAAAGAGGTTTGGACTGGAATGTAGCTTAGTGGTAGAATGCTTGCCTAGCATGCGTGAAGCCCTTGGTTCGATTCCTCACCACATAAACAGAAAAAGTCTGAAGTAGTGCTGTGGCTCAAGTGGTAGAATGCTAGCCTTGAGCAAAAGAAGCACAGTGCCCAGGCCCTGAGTTCAGTCTCCAGAACTGGCAAAGAAAAATGTAAAGAGTTTCAAGTATAAAAGAAATGATTGATAAAGGAAAAAAAAGGAAAGAAATTACTAAGACAAGCCTGTGGGATCATTTTAAAGCATAAATTATGAAAAAATATGAAAGTTGTGAATGATCTGTGAGTCTAGATTTTTCTTATAATTAAAAATTATACATCCACAAGTCAAAACTACACTATATGGGAAAATATCACTATATATTTGTTGAAACAACTAGTGGTCCGTGGGCAACACTATGCTCAGAAAAAAGTGAATCAAGTCCCTGGGAAATTCATTACACATTATTAAATGACAATACTGTGTGCAGATTCAAGGCATTATCTATACCTCAACATGATGGAAAAGTAAAAAGATGAAAGAAAAAAATGATTTTTTTCAAAGAGAGGAAATAATGGAGTAAAATAATGACAAAATAATTATAAAATTAATTAAAATGGCTATATTGAAGGACTTTAATTGTACAATAACTATCAGACAATCAGGATATGAATATTTGAAGACATTCATCAAAATTGCATAAAAGTATACTTTTAAATTGCTTATTATTATTTTATTAGTATAAAATATTGTTAGTCTATAAAAATTTCTAGCACTAATAGTTTAGGAATTACACACATTATAAACCTTTTCTTTCTTCTTTCCTTGCTTCCTTTTTCTTTTACTTTCTTCTTTCCCTCCCTCCCTCCCTCCCTCCCTTCCTCCCTCCCTCCCTTCCTTTCTTCCTTCTTCCTTCCCTCCCTCCTTCCTTCCTTCTTTCCTTCCTTCCTTCCTTCCTTCCTTCCTTCCTTCCTTTGCTCTCTCTTTTAGGTACAAGTCCTACAGTTTCAATTCAGGGCCTGGGTACTGTCCTTGAGCCCTTTTGCTCAAGGCTAGCACTCTCTCACTAGAGCAACAGCTCCCTTTAAGCTTTTTTGCTGGTTAATTTCACAGACGTTCTTTCCCAGGCTGGCTTTGAACTACAATCCTTGGATCTCAGCCTCAGCCTTATAGGTATGAGCGACAGGTTCCTGGTCCCTTCATAATTTTTTTCTTATTTACCAGCCCTGGAGCTTGAACTCAGGGTCTAGACACTGTGCCTGAGCTTTTATGCTCAAGACTAACTCTCTACCACTTCAGCCATAGTTTTCACTGCCACATTTTTTTTTATCACAGTTACCAAAACCTATTTTTTCTATACTGTTCCTTTGTTACTTTTAGCCTTCTTTGTAAACTTGATGATTCCTGCCCACAAAGACATTATCTTCAGGTCAACTGATCAATCAAAATAGAAACTCCAGTAATAAAAACTCCATCAGTATTAACACTCTTAAAACTTTTAGAAATTTCTACATTTTCTATTCATAATCTATATTATAGTTCAGGAGTTCCTGGTGGCCAAATTTTCATATGCTCTTCTGAATCAAAATATGTGTTCTTTCTACTATAATCTAAGACAAAGTTGTACCTCATTTATTTATATCAATTAGAAAAATTTTACCTTTGTACATTTGTTATCATCTCTCCCACAATTGTCTGTCATTTGTATGTATTTGTGTATATGTTTCCTGTCAATTACCAAAAATGTTTCCTTATACTTTGAAAAGCACAATGTGAAAGTTAAGAGAATTTTAATTATCAACTTTTAATATCAACTATTCTATTTTATAGATGATACAATATTTAAAGCTATTGCTATAACTTAGGACTTAATACTGAATTATAAGTTGTAAAATATTTTACTCATCATTCAGTCCAAATTACAAGCCATAGTAGAAATACATTTAACAGCTTTCCCTAACATGAAATTTTCACAACTTCATAGTTCATCTTCTGGATTGTATTTTGGATCCTACTGTTATATAGTATGAATTTTTAAAAATTATATATCTTCTATTGAAATTTAGGAAACTTTCCTATATCCAAATTTGCATAAAATGAGTGCACAGTATTTAATATGATTTAAAATATTTATGATATTTATATGCTAGACACACAGTAAGATTTTTATATTTAAATGCTAGACTATAATTACCTTATCAGTTCAATATCTACTGGCTTTCTGAAAAAATATTACTGGAGTTACATTTGCTTAGTTTTAATAAAAGGTCATTTAATAAAAATGTTATCATTTGTAAACTCACAATCAAAGGCAGAAGGCATGACCCATGCTAAAGACTACTAAGGAGTTTAGGTAGACCTACAGACAATATGAAAGAAAGTCCCTTCTATGGAGAAACGTGGAAAGGTATAAATCAGTAGTATTTGAGACATTAATGTGAATTTTCTAGATGAATAGATGAAAAAAATAGAAGCTAAGAATTGTTCAAGGGAAATTCAAGAATTCCCACCCTCAAAGATGTAAAAATAAATGCCAGGTACATGCAGGGACCCCAGTCCACCTTGAAGGCTTCCCATCACAGCTGGAATGACAGATGCAGTTCACCATACTCAATTTCTAACTGCAAACTGTCCTGAAAATGAGGTCTTTCCATTCTCAGCCTCTTGTGAAAGAAAAATGGTAGGCTCACATGACTGAGAAAGTATCTGTACAGTATTTTCACAATAAAAAACTTATTAATAAATTTTTAAAAAAGAAGGTATGTTGTGAACTTTTATGACTTGGATATCTTGAACCACAAATCTCCCATTCGTAGCTCCTTGAGTCAAGATTAAAATCATGACCTTCCAGGCTAGAACCAAGAATTTTTGCACTTAAATCTCAACTCTTCATTCTACAACACCGAAGATGAAGTAGCATATCCACTGAGAAATTTGCTGAATCACTTAAAAACTGTATAAAGGAAATAGTTTCAAAAAGTCTTTCTGCTTCTGTTTGCTCTAGTTTCAATAAAATTATCAAAGTGAAGACTTTTATATAACTTTCTAATTATAATCAGAACTATTTTTAATAAATTTCTCTAATTTGAGCATGTAAACCATGAAAATACTCTCAGTTTTTTATATCTTTAGTTTTACAAAGGTGTTTCATTTTAACATGTCCATTAATGTGTACAATGCATCATTTTAAAAGCATACTGCATATTTATTTAATCAATTATTGATCTTTAATATTTGTCTGTAAGTAGTTGTATAAGGGGGTTCAGTTCAGCATGTCAGTTTGTGAGTGGAATGCATCTTGATTAATGTCATCTCCTTTCATCCTTCTCCCTCAAAATACCCTAAAACACTGTATGTCAACATAAATGGCATCAGTCAGCTAATAAACATAGCCATTAGCTGTTTCCTACATGCTATGTAATAAACAAACACTTCAGACTTTTTAAAGTATGTATCATTCTATAACTAATCTAATCTCAGGAGACTTTTCATTCTTGCTAGGTAAGAATTAGCTGGGTGGGAGTTCTGGCTTCCTGAATCTTTCTTGGCTCTAACTGACTTTATGTTTTCCAGTTGAGTGGTGAATGATTGATTGAAACAACAAAGTCTTTCTCGGTGAACAGACTTCTTAGGAGAATCAAAACAATCATATGGGCAAATGCCAACTTAACACTTAACCAGATCACTCAGGAAGGCCATCCATTGTGCTACTTTAAACTTTTGAACTGCACTAAAAAGCAAAGTTGTCTTACCGATGTTGCTTTGGTGTGCCTTGTTTTCAGAGGCAAAATAAAATTATTTTAAGTAACATTCAAACTCGAGTCTAGAAAATAATGCTATATTTGAATATAAAGCTACCTAATTTTAAAGTGTTTTCATTAGGTCTTGAATTGCTACATAATTTACTCTAGCCTTACAATTATAGTTTAGGCTTGTTTATAAAAGATGATCCAGACTGGTGGATCTAATTATTGAACGATGGTTGATCCTGAGGAATGTACACTATTTTCTTGGCATTATTGAGCAGTGATAGAAACTTTGAGGTGGAACTTGGTTTAAGGACATAGGTTCCTAGGGGCATATACTTGATAAATGTTTCTTATCGAAGGAATCTCTCTCCATTTCTGCCTTATACCTACCATGAGGAAAGACACTTTGATCTTCCCCATCATTTTCTGCCACATCACACACAAGTCCAGATTCCATGTAATATGGAATAAATTTTCTTTAACCATGAGTCAAAATAAGTCTTTCCCTTTTAAATTGTTTCTGTCAGGTATTTTGCCACTTCAACTGAAAGTAATGAACATCCTTTCATAAAAGGGAATGTAAATAATATCACTAAGATATAGGAAAAATAGGTTAGGACATCAACCAACAAAATCATTTATGACTTTCCTAACAGGTCAATTTTCTTTCGATGGACAGGAGTATCAACATGGTGCTACTGAGTAATTTGCACTGGTCATGATTAAAACAGGTTACAAAGGTGGGAAGTGGTCTTTCTTATTTGAAAGCATTTTTGTGGGAAGATTTCCTAAAAGAAACTGTTATATAGTCTGTTGTCCAATGTAGTTTTTTTTTCTTAAATCCACTGTCCCATTTTGCATTCAGGATTCAAAGAATAAATTGTGAAATATTATAAGAAATGAGTCTCCAAGACAGTGACATACTCACAGGTATACTTATTTTTCATGTAAAATATGAGCAGATTCAAGAAAGTGAGGATGTATAATCTAATAAAAGATATCCTAATACACTAAAATAAGGCATAACATTGCCAACATTAAAAATGTTCAACATTATGTATTTTTGTCTTTACTAATAAATAATAGATAAATTGAGACTTGTTTGATTTTGTTCTAGAATCAGTGTAATATATTTTAAATATTAAAGTGATATTTTTCAGAATGCTGTATTTTGAAAGCTAAATCAATATACTTCAACCAAGAGGCAAGTCAGATTTTTAGATAGCTATCAGGTGTTGCTAGAATAACAGTATACATCTTGGATTTTGTTTATTGTTAACAATTCATGGAAACATTAAGCTGTAGTGGTTTGCAAACAATCAATGTAAACAGTTTGATTTTTGGTTGACTAATATTAAAAGAAAACAGTTTAAAATAAATAACTATTTTCAAAAGTCATTGTTAAAAATTTGTATGCGATCAAAATTTAACCCAAACTCAAAATCATTTCTCATTCTTTGAATTAACTTGAACTTACTCACTGGGACTAGACAAATACATTGAATGGGAGTACAGAAAAGTTGGATTAACAAATCTAGAATTTTTTATATATAAAATTCTTAAAAATATTATTTTCTATTTTGTAGCCTGGGTAAGTTACTTGAGTCAAATATTCACTTGTCTTCTCTTATGGTTATGAATAATGAAACATTCTAAACAGCCTGATTTCAATAATTTTATTTTTCCTGTATATAGTAAATGCTGAAATGAGAGTCTGTATCCATTTAAGAAAGCATTGTCCAAAAACTACAAATTTACTTTTTAATATATGTAAGTCAGTGTTACTTTTATTTCATTACTGTAAAATATACCTGAAATAACAACTTAAAAGGAGGAAAGGTTTGTTTTTGGCTCATCAGTTCAGAGGTAAGCTCACTCCTGGTGTAAGCCATTGTTTTCATGGTAGTTAAGAAACAGCAAGAGCAACAGAGGAAGGGGCTTAGGAAAATGTACAGATTTTAAGAACAAACATCCAGTGACCCACTAAGCCACATCAATAATTCTTCCAAATTTTAATCTTAGTGAAGGCATAGACCTACTGAGCTATCACTTCCCCCAAACTGTCATTTCTGGTTAAGTGTTTCATTAATGACTAAGTCTTCAATAAATCAGCTTTGTTGGTTAGGAAGAAAATATCATACCCAAAATTAATAAGAATAAGGTGACTGGTACTTTTCAAATTATCACTTCATAGATTATCGCATTCTCAATACAGTGGATTAGCATATAATGGTAGAAGGATGTTAGAAGGATGAATGACAGTAAAAGGAAAATGTTACTTCCTCATCCATTTTCTTCCACACAAAACAAGATTCTGCCAAAGAAGTCTCTCCTTCTCAGAAAAGAGAGCTCCAGCTTAGTAGGATCATTTATTTAAAGTACAAGCTGAAACAACTTCATTCCCTTCATTTGGAATGAATTCCAGTTCCATAGTGATCCATTTCCAAAATGATCCATCTTTTCCTTTTGATTATTTTTAGCCTCCATATTATTCCTCCTAAAACTGATGGCACTATTGGACACTCTACATGGAAGTTCAGTTATTGTCATTTATTTTCTTTTGCTTTAGGCTTTCATTTGGAGTGAAATTTTCCAAATTAGCATACCTTCCTCTTCTCATTGCTTGTAGCTAGAGCAAGAATAAGAAAAGTGAGTTCCAGAAGGGATAAACGAAGATAAGTTTGATCAATATAAACCTCTAGAGGTCTAAAGAATTCAACTAAACCAATAATTGATAATAAACACCAAATTAATAGGGAAAACTGAGCTCATTCCAAAGGCCTCTAGGTGACTATGGATTTGGAAGTATTGTCAAACCAAAAGTGGCCAAATGAAGTCTATTAGTTTTGAGATCTGGAATAGAAGATGTAGGCTTATGAGAATGTGTGTGTAGGTGAGATACACTCAAGTTACTCCTGAAGTAGTTTGTGTGTGGGGTGTGTGTGTGTGTGTGTGTGTGTGTGTGTGTGTGTTGCATTTCTTCATATAAATCATCTAAAATGAGAAGGTGGCTCAATGGTAGAGTGCTTGCCTTGCATGCATGAGGCCCTGGGTTCAATTCCTCAGCACCACATAAACAGAAAAAGCCAGAAGTGGTGCTGTGGCTCAAATGGCCTTGAGCTGAAGAGCTGAGGGACAAAGCCCAGGCCCAAAGTTCAAGCCCCTCTACCAACCGGGGAAAAAAAACGGATTATAGGGTAGCAGATGAATGGTTTTAGAGGCGAAAAAGGTAAACTGACTTATACTTTCAGTAATAAAATATTAAGTATGAAAAAGTTAACTTTTATGTAGGTTATTCTTCCTTATTTGTTTTCATTATTTCTCTGATAAACCCATGGTCAAGTATGATTACATATGATTACATTGAGACCTCTTCCCATGCAGAATATCAATGCTCACATCTGCACTTCTTTGGATGTATTAATAACTATGTCTTTTCTGTGCTTTATCAACAAGCATGACAAATGTTTTGAGATATCCTGGATTTTCTCACAGAACTTAAGAAATAAAGAAGTAAAATATAAAGTTAGTTGTTTGCAGTATAGTGATATTTAAATTTTCCCACCTGAAATGTATTATATTTACAACCCCATCATTGATAACCATGAGACGTTATACCAACAGAACTAAAACTCTACTAAAATTCCTTGAACATCAAAGATGAAAGTATAGAATTTGTTTGCTTAACTCCTTTCTAATAAGTTTGTTTTTCTAAATGCAGAAAATGAAATTAATGTCAAGGACAAAATTTCCTAAGACACTGGCACAGGAGAATGAAACCATTTTTTAAAAATCTGAACACATATAATTGTTGATTTAAGCAACAGTGTAGCCCTCAGATATTCAAGATTATTTGATTCTGTGAACATGATCCACCAATTTCAGAATCATGATGTGTGGTAAAGGTCCGATTTGTATAAGGCAAGCTGCAAGAAGCTGTAAGGCTAAAGCAATTCTATTATCTTCCCTCAACTATAATTTCATTGATGCTTTATTCTTTTGGCCATTACTTATGCAGCCACCCTCCCCAGAGAGCATGTTATTACATGTCTAAAGCCCAGACATTACATAGTAAAAGAAGTATACATACAAGATATTCCTTATCTTCTACATTGTAGACATCCATTAGAATAAGAATTGTTTTCTCTATAATCCCATCTATATTTAACGATATCAAATATAGCTCTGAAAGCTTAGCACAAAGTTTTTTTTCATAGTCCTGGAGCTGAGAGATTCAAGGATGATAGATCAGTAAGTTTGGTGTCTGTTGGGAGATGGCTTTCTGGTACATAGATGGCTATCTTCTATCTGTGCCTTCTGTGGTGGAAGGTATGAGGGTGTTCTCTACAGCCTCTATTACCTGGGAACTAATCCCATTCAAGGAAACCTCTGTCCTCATTTTCTGCCCCCTCCCAGAGGCCCACCTTTGATTACCAACACATTAGGATAGAGTTTTCTACATAATTTTAGAGGATACAAGCATTCAGTATACAGATTTATCTTACCAAAAAGTACATTTGGAGCCTTTTATAAGATCACCATATTATTACACATAAAATATCACACATGAAGGAGAGAAAAAAATGAGAAGAAAAAACTATGATGAAACTAAAGTTAAAATATACAATCAGAAATCTATGCCACATAAAGTTTCTACATATTGGGAAATTTTAATCAAGTTAAATTAAGAGGAAGTATAGGTGTATTTTTGAAATTTATCATCTCCATGGCAAGAGATTATACAAACTCACTGAAACCAGAGAGCAGAATCAAGAAGGAAAACACTTCAATTTATTTTGCAACTTTCTAGGCATTTTTTTTCTCCTTCAGAATATAAGCAGTTCTATTTTAATCTTATATATGTTCTCAGCTATTTCCTATGGGAAAAAATAAAATTATTATCACATCATATGTGATTTTGCCTATCTCCTGATTAACATGTATCCTACTTGGATAGGAATAAGAATATACAGAATTTAGTCTATAAAACATATAACTTGTGTAGAAAGTGCACTAATGTTTTGAATATGAGGCCTCAGATAATTTTCTCAAGAGTTTTCATTTTTAATGCATAAGTAGGATAGATTTTACAAATAAAAGTATACTAAAAATTCAAGCTCATACTATTGTGTTCATTAAACGATACCTTAGTATCATTAGGTGATAAAACCTATAGATTAATTGTCACAACACTCCTTATTCATGGAGGAAAGTCTACAATAGTTCTTCATTGAGCAGTAAGGCTTAATTGTTTTATGAATTATTTTACATAGATAATAAAAGATTTTCCTAAGAAAATTTATACATACACACATATGTATATACGTATTCTAAAATACATAAATATATATTCAAACACATGAATGTATTTACATGTTTATGATATAGATCATATTAACCAATAGATTCATAATAAAAAAATCAGGTTAAAATCTACCTTATTTTAATACATAATATAGCAAAATAACCCATGGGAACTTCAAATATTGATAAGAATACACCAAGTCTTTTTAGCACTATTATGTTTTTCTATATAAATCAGTTTGAGTTATAATATTTTGTTGCTAATGAAGCTGAAATGTTACATCATTACATGGAACTGCTTCACAGCTAATTACCAAAGGCTGTTTTCCATTAGATATCTTTTTAGTTAGACATGACATCTGCTTGTAATTGCACCACTCCACAAGTGCGGCAGAATTACCAGTTCAAATCCTAGCAAGTTCATGGTCAACCTCAAATACATAGCAAGACCCTGTCTCAAAAAATAAATTTTGTATTCCAAAAACAAGTAGATAAGAAAATACACATCTCCATATAGAAAAAAATCATTCAAGAAAAATATTTAAAACATGTCATTTTAAAACATATGTAAGAAATATTGCATTGATAAAAATGACAGTATTGTGATTATGTAATCAATAATGATCATAAAGAAATTATTAATCTATTCATTAAGTATCCTATATAGTATACATTAAGCTATTTTAATACTTGTGTTTAGAAAGGAAGAGTATTAATTTTTATTAAATAGAATATAGGCTTCAATTAGTAATCATAAAGAAATAAGATAAATTATACATTGGAGGTTTTAGATAAAGCACTAATAGAATGTTACTAAAATAAATAACTTCCTGGAAATCCTTGACCAATGTTTATAAAGAAAAGTCATGAATACATTTATAACTGTCTATTTCAGTGGGTTATAAAAGAACATTTGAATATAATTTTAAAGTTGAGACCTCAAATTAAGGATGACTTTCCATTACTTCTCAATTAGCTCACAAAACTCAATCATTATCGACTGATTTGTTATTCTTACAATGTATAGGCCACATTGACTTAAAATAACTATATGGCATATTAAAATGCGGAGTTCAACTGAATTGAAATACTTTTCCTCTCAATTTACTAAATAGATTTTATTTAACACATATTATGGCTTCACATTAGTGTTATTTTTGACACCCTCGATATCAAACAAAGAAAAGCATAGGGATTCCCAGTATCTGGGAAACAACTATTTCTTTAAACGGTATCTAGTAGAATGTATATTCTTAGCATGTAATTGTTGTTACACAAATGTTTATTAGTGCTGGAGACAACTTAAGGGGATAGTTTGAGGCTAGCTTTAGAGCTTCAAGAATGAGATAATTCTACACCTTTCTTCCATGATATTTTTTGGTAAGTATAATGATAAATATATTTTAGCATGTAGAATATAATTACATATAGAATCTAATACATGCCTCAGGTATATAATAAATTTTGTGTGTTCATTTTCCTTTTAAATATGTATTTATGTGTATGCTTACATATGCTTTTTGTAACTGTGTATACATACATACATATATTTATTTATTTATTTATTTAGCATGTTAATTATTTTACACCTCACGTGAGTGTTCCTGTCAAAATTTCAAACCAGGAGCTTATTTTTTCAAATTTTAATTTGGCATTATTTTCTGACATAGTTTTCCATCTTTCTCAAATAGCTCTAATTTGAAATTAAAGACTTGTCTCTGTAAAATGGAAACTCATTTGTACAACTACTTAAAGATAATAAAAACAGTTTTAATTTGTTATTATTGCCAAGGTGATGTACAGAGGGGTTATAGTTACATACATAAGGTAGTGCATACATTTCTTCTAGAACTTATTACCCCCTCCCTCATTTTTCTCCCACTTTCCCTCCATCCCTTTCCCCAAGTTGTACAGATCATTTCCAACATATTGTCTTGTGAATATCGCTGTTGCATTGGTTCCCCCTTGTCCTTTGTCTCACCATTCTGTTGTTCCCCTTCCCTTCCCTAATTCATGATAAATGTATATACAATTCCAAGATACCAAAATCAAATACAGTGACAATAAGAGATATACCACAGGGAGAAGAATATAAAAAGAAACAGGAAATCACATAGTACATTAAAAACAACAACTACAAAGAAAAACCTCTTATGTCAGTGTCTTGGAGTTCATTTCACATCATCTTATATTATACAGTCATATGTATGTAGCTACTTGGCTATTCTGCTCATCTGCTAAGATTGTCCTAGACAGGTATTAATTATTGCAAATAAGGGAAACCATGGGACCTATGTTTCTTTGGGTCTGGCTTACTTCAGATTAATTGAATTATTGATATAAGTTAGTCATTGAGTTTCCCAAAACATAGGCCATAACAAAGAGAAAATTAAAAATAGATCAGCAAAAATAGAAAGGAAAGAGAATAAAAATTCAAATATTGGAGATTATATGAGCTGGAACAAGTCGCTGTTCCTTTCGGAGTACAGGTTACCTTCATGCAAAGAGAAAAGTTAGCCTTGACAATCCCTAAGGTTGCTGGCAGTGCTAACATTCTATAATTTCACGATTCACTAGAGACTATCATAACTCAGTGCAGGGACTCACACATGCCTCCAGCTTCCGCTGCACTGTCCACTTCTTTTAGGACTCTGCAGCTATGTGCCTATAGACAGGAAGTCAAAGTGATAAAGTGGTTTAATTCAGCATGCAAATTAGCCTGGCTCAGAGGGTAAAAGAAATCATGCTGCAGGCAGGTAAAGGAAATTGGAAAGATGATCCACAACTCTACCATATGTGGGTTCAAAATAAATAATATTCTCATATATTAGATGTGTAATCTCCATTAAATGAAGTAGAGGAAAACAAGCAGGTCAAGAAGTTATTCTATTATGCATATATACATATGACATAAATAAATTAATTCATAGTTTCCCTTTTTATTTATTGCTTACAAGCATTGAAGTATAACACTTTTGTTCCCAGTTTTCACACGCACATGTAATTGGCACATGTCATCTTAAATGAAAGTTTAGTTCCATTATATTCAAGAGATTTGCTGTGTTAGTGGGAGTTGCTGTTATTCTACTCTAATAAGACTCAAATTAATCACTAAAGCATAACAGGATTCCTTAATAATTAGGCTAGGACAAACCCCCAAAGTGCCTGGAGAAACCTAGGAGGCAAATTTGAAGCATTTTGATGGGTACAATAAAATAATACAAAACAAACTCAGTGAGCTTACCATCTTATTCCAGCAACACCTGTATTCAATATCTAAGATTTCCCTGCACAGAATGGAATATATATCAGAAATACTCATTCTACATCTGGTTTGTCCTTTTTCCATATGTTATAGTTCTAATCATGCAATCAAGATACGCAAAATACCTAGGTTTATCCTTGACTCTTCAAATATGCTGTTCATACTTAGAATTAATTACGATACCTTGCCAAGTATACCTTGTGATCATCTCTCAATTTTGTATATTGTATCCCTTTTCTGCTTTTATTGTTGATCAGGTTGATACCACCTCTTATCTAGAACATGATAACTAGACTTCATTAACCATGAGTATATAGTGGTAAAATTTACTCTGAAATAACTTCTAAAATGTTTACAGCCAGTATATAAATTATGCAAGCAAACTTGTACCATTCTATTTTTGACAAACAGTAATAAAACAGAAAGCACAAAGATAAGATTCAATAAGATAAAAAATAGATGGATAATTCAAAGTATTGTCTTTTTTACAAGGGTTGCGTGGGTTTATTAGCCCCTGGGGAGCAGGTGCTATACCTGAGACCATTAGCCTATATGCCTACAATAGCTACCTAGTTCATGGAATTTGAATCTTACCTTTTCACCATGCCACAGTGTTTCTCAAGTCTAAGTGTGTTTAGAGATTTCTTCAAATGGAGGGTCTGATGCATTCCTTTCTCCGAGAATGAATAACACATGTCCTAAGATTCATTAGAATGCCCCTTTTTGAACTGGTTGTTTACTTACTTCCAGTGTGGTCCTTTTATTCTGAGGCTGTGCTTCCCTCACCTCCTTAAAATACCGCCTTTGCTTTTGATTAACTACTTTCATATCCTCTAATGGGAGAGCCACGCCTTTTCACCCCATGAAGACTTTGAAAATGGGTTCAATGTTCCTTTGTTTTCTCATTAGCTTCTTTCTGTTAAATCCTACTTGTTACTGCTTTATCCTCACAGATTTCTTTCGTTTTGATTAGGGGCTTCCTGTAGGCCACCTTAGTGAATGAAACTTATCCTTATCTTAATCCATGGCAATGAATTTTAGTTGCCTGTGGCCTATTACATTGGACTACTGATTATTATATTTTAGGGTAATAGAATTTTGTGTAATAGAAATCACACAGAAAGCTTAAGAACAATTTTCAACCTAATTTCAAGATAGTTAGAGTCTCTATAACTAGGCTAAAGCCCAGGGAGTGAATTTAAAAACATCATTGATATGAAGTGTTTGTTATGTAGGAGATTCCTGTTTATGGCTACATCTTCTAAAATGCCTGGCATCTGATAGATATTTAATAAATATTTGTTGGACAAATAAATAAGATTAATCTATTTGATAAGAAAAATAACTGATTTCTAGGCAAAGGAAACAGTAACAGAAACAACCTAAGGGCATAGAATCTCAAGCCTGGCAGGAAAAACCTTCAGAATCAATCTACCTTCCCCTCCATTTCCTCAAAAGGACAAGTCTTTCAGAAATGGACAAATAGCATACTTCTAATAAATGGCCCAACCTGAATGTGTCTTATCTTTACTGTAAATAGCAAAGAGATTTCTGGCAGGAAATAATTAATTGTATACATAAGTTTTGGTACGGTAACAGAAGTGGCCAGGTTAGTAGACTCTGTATCTAGGTAGGAGAGAAAAAGAGAGAAAAGCTGGGCACCAGTGGCTCAATTCTGTAATCCTAGCTACTCAGGACGCTGAGATCTGAAGATTGTGGTTCATGAGTCCATGAGATTCTTATCTCCAACAAACCACCAGAAAACCAGAAATGGCACTGTGGCTCAAGTGATAGAGCACTCAACTTGAGCTGAAAAGTGCAGGGACAGAGCCTAATCCCAGAGTTCAAGCCCCACAACCAATCAAAAAAAAAAAGAGAGAGAGGGAAAACAAAAACAAAAAGCATGGGATATAATCAAATGATTGCATCAGTTCTGATAAAAACGATTAGTCATCATTCTAAAGATGCTATTTTGTTCCTTAACAACCACAGTGTTAAGACTGATCAGGGACTGGGCAAGACCATCAACAGATACTAATGCTTCAGAGCTGAGGATCTTTTCTTGTCTATAGGGGACAAGGTGCTTCATCCTTGGTTGCTCTGTAAGTAGTTGAAAAAGGAGGTGCCATATAACAAGGCACTTTATGAACACAGTGCATTTTGATCTCTTCCCTTCCTCTTCTTAATTTTGTGGTATATACAATGAATTCTTGACTGTATTTTCCTCCCCTTCCCCCCTTCATTCATTAACTCTATCCCTTGCCCCTGGCTGCCCTTGGATGTACCCACACAAGTAGTTACAAATGAATTAACTGAAGTTATAATAGACTTTATGGAGAACTCTAATTATCTTTTAGAAAGACTAGCAAAGCCCAACAAAATCAACACCAATAAATAGCTTTATTATTTTTAAGAGCAAGTTGAGAAACTATGGAGCTCAGACGTTCAGGAACAAGAGCCTGCCCTGAGAATAAATCTTCCATAACCCACTTACCTACTGCAATCGTGTGCTTCTTGCCCAAGAACCTGCATTCTGAAACTTAACGAACAGTAACAAAAAAGGCCATTCTGAGAATACAATCCATTCACACAGATAGATTTTCTGCACTCGAGGTCAGGAGGGTCTACCTGAGCATCATATGGGCAGTTCATTCTAGGCTCAGCACTCAGTGACATCACTCTGCTAACCTAGAAATGAGAGAAAGGCCAGAATCCTTATTTTAAAGAATGACCTGCTACTGGGAACATAGTGTCCTGCAGGGCACAACTATTTCAACAAGCATTCTTGTACTTTGTTGCTTTGGGTGTAAATTCTGTCCTCTGTGGCTTTCTCAGGTACAAGAGGCTTATTTCTCACACTCAAGCATAGGAATCATCAATTGCAATCCATACTCTAAACAGTGTCTCAAATGCCACTTTCAAATTTTCTCTAAAAAAGACACAATCTTTAAGATTAGTTCACAAATTTATAACCTGTCTGGGCAGCTGGTGGCTCACAACTGGAATCCTAGAAGTCTGACATCTGAGGATCTCAGTTCAAAAACCAGCCCAAGCAGGAAAGTCCATGAGAATCTCATCTCCAATGAACCACCAAAAAGTTGAAGAGAATCTCATCTCCAATGAACCACCAAAAAGTTGAAAATGGAGCTGTAGCTAAAGTTTTAGAGTGCTACTGATGAGAAAGCGCTGAGCCCTGAGTTCAAGTCCCAATATCAGTGCACACAAAAATGATAAGTAAAATAAAAGGAAATATACAAAAGACCTTTGAAAGAAGAGACCAACAGTCACTCTGAAGGGAATAACTAAAGAATTCCATATTGCTGCTAGTCCACCACCATTTATATATATAAATATATGTGATTGTTATTAAAGCCTTGCTCATGTTCATCAATAAACATCTAGGATCTTTAGTATACAATATTTTAAATAAGCAAGCACCTCTACCTACTTAACATTATATGCATATTGTAAGTTTTTAAGTTTCCCACTGATCTTGTTAGCCTTGTAGACAGACTGGCAATGTAAATATAGGTTCGAATGATGAAACTTTTTCAATTTTTAATTACAGTATCCATTCACATGGAAAAATTGGGCATTTATCCTAAATATATGTGACTGAAACTCAGGAGAGGTTGAGCAGGAAGATGAGTTGGCAGTCATTAGCATATTAATAGAACTGAAATCAAGGACAGGTGGGTGAGTGAAAAGATATGAATTATTTCAGAGATGTCAAGTAAGATAATTGTCCAGTGGAATTTGAAACAACAATATTAGGAATGGCATTACAAAGGCAATTTAGTAAAGTGAAAGGAGTAGAAGAGAATGGAGGAGTGTGAGAGTGAGGAATTTTTTCTGTAAAAAAAAAGAGCTTCATTCAGAAGCATGAGTGGGATGAATGAAAGGTAGAAGAGATTTATTTTTACCTTGCACCCACACACATACAGACGGACAGACAGACACACACACACACACACACACACACACACACACACACACTAAGCATACTTAAATTCTGAAGTAGAAGAATTTGAAGGTGAAAACAAAAAGTGAGATGTTTGATGATGGAGGTCCCTAAGGAAATCAAGGCATGAGTAGAGTTATAGTCTTGAGACAGAAGGACAAATTAGGTAAGGCAATTTGGGAGCTGTATAATGTAACCTCAAAATTATGTAAAATAAAAAATTAGAAGTTTCAGCAAAATGTATAGAAATTTTTCAAGAATAAAGCCTTGGTGAACATTTCTCTCAGTTGCAAAGCAGTCATATAAATGAGATTAGCCCACAGATTTTTGAATAAAACAAAACAAATGTTGCTTAAGAACAGATGCTTGGATTCTATTGCTTTTTTTCTGCTGATATTCTGTTGTTCCTCACTCAGATGGAAAGCATTAAAGATTTGTTACACTGGAGATACTGTTCAAGCATTTGTAGAAAGAATTTGTGATACATATATTCTGCTTGGTGGATCTCATTGACTCTTATGGTTTTAATCACTGAGTATGTGACTGTAACCTAACTGTATTTTTTTCTTAATTATGTGGTAGTGGGGTTTGAATTCAGGGCTTTGAGCTTGCTAGTTTAGTGTAATATCACTAAGCCCCATCTCCAGCATCACCTAAAGATTTTATTTTAAACTCCAATCTCTTTACTAAACCTTATACAAAATTAATAACTTTCTCATTTCGAATATTTTTTAATGATCACATATTAACATTACAATGGGCATTTATTGTGACATTTCCACTCATACATGTATTGTACTGCAATCAAACTCACCTTATCCAACTCTCTCAGTTCCTCTCCTTGTTTCAAAAAGTAATTCCAACAGGTTTTATTGTTCTATTTTCATATACACATATAAAGCGATTTGGCTGTATTTGCTCTCTTTCAGTCTCTCCATCAACTCTCTTGATTCCTGATGTAATCTATCCCCAACCTAATCTATTTTGCTTTCCTGTCATTTGTTTTCTCCAGTGTAATTTAATTGCACAAATAGGCTATAGCCATTTACAAGTAAATATATCAATATTTAATCAGATTAACTTCATCTAGTATTCGCCTAGTACCCTCAATTTCTCTGACCCTTCTATCTTTGTTCAACAGCTTTGAGTTCCTTTATTCCATCTTCATATATAAACACCCCATGTTTCAATATTTTTGTCCTTCACCATTCTCTTTAGCCCCTCCTCCTACACTTCATTTCTCTGAACAGTCTCTCAGTCATCCATCTCTCTCTGTCTCTCCTTCTGTTTGTTTGAGCCCATATATCTGTTGATGTAAGTGTAGATTTCACAAATGAGTAAAATATGATGTGTTATATATTCATATATTGTATCATATTTCATATATTCAATGCCATGTATTAAGCACCAAGTATAATATATGCTACATATTATATGTCAGATATTTTATGCTATATTATATATTGTATTTTATATATTTATTCTTTATCTATTGATCAGTTGTTGAGCATCTCAGCTGATTCCGTCATTGGCAGATTGTAAACAGACTTTCAATAGACTTGAGTATGTAGGGATCTCTCTGTATATTGGTGTTTTCTCTTCTCAATATATGCCCAAGTGTGGTATATCCATCTCATTTTGCTAGTTCTTTTCTGTCCCCCACATCCTGTTTCTCCATTGCTCTTTTCTGTTTTTCACTGCAATTCCCACATTGTATCTGGGTACCTAAATCAGAAGCAGGAAAGACATCATTCACCTCCTCCTGTCTTTCTCTCCACAATTATTTCATCATAAAGTCCTGATAATTCTATTGTGGATATGCATGCACCAAAGCTTCTTTTCCTTTCCATCCTGACAATCAAGCCACTATCATCTCTCAGCTAGATTACTATAATTTTCTCTCCACTCATTCTTTTCATTTCCCGCACCTTCGTGGATTCTACGTAGAGGAAGCAGCATGAAGGATATTGTAATCATCAGATCTCTTCATGCCACAGAGAATAAACTTAGTCATTGTAATCCATCCTCATTGCATTTAAAGTCCAAGCGACTCAACATGTTCTGCAGATCCCATATGTTACTCAGAAGTTATTTCTCACCGCTATTACTGCATATATCACACAAATATAAAGTGTTTAGAAAAACAGTATTTAGGGTGCTTCATTAACTATTATTTTTATTATTTATTACTGTTTTATTAGCTAAACTAGTATTGCCCACCGTGTCTAGTGGAGGGACTGGTTCACAAGTGATAATAATATTAAATACTTGAGAAAGTTACTGGCAATTTTCTCATAAGATCATTGTTCAAGGCCTGAGAGCCTGTGTTTAGAGAACCTAGTAAAAGGCCTTGTACATTAGAGAAAGTAGTCAGGTTCTCTGTTGTTCAGCCCATATTTTCTTGTCCATCCACTCTAATTTGTTTCCTCATTTCCACAATATGAGATGTGGCTTAGCGGATCCCTCTTACCTTCATATTAGAGATAGCACATATTTGAGAAACACTTTTTTGTTAAAGGGATATGCTTACCCCTATGTCCTCAGTCCCTATAACCCATGTCAATAGGAAATCTAAAATAAGTACAATAAAAATGAAGACAAAACCAAACTCTGGAATTGCACAGAATGGGTGTTCATGTCCTGCTAGATAGGTTTCAATTTTAGGGTTGTTATTTTTAATTATTGAATGAATTATTTTCTGTTTTTGTTCATTAATATCATTGAGAACTGAGGAATGTACTGTAATTAAATATGGTATCACAAATCACAAGCTACAGAATCTTTTCTAAGAAGTAAATTCAATTCGTACATCTACAGAATCTTTTCTAAGAAGTAAATTCAATTCATATTATACTTTCTATCTTTCCCAGGTCATTACATATTCCTCAAGGCATGTCTTTTAATGCTTTTAAATATTCCTTTACCAGGGAGTCAAATGATTTATTTAACCAGCCTCATATTGTTCATTATTTCAATTTCTTCCACTTTTCTCTTATAAATAATTCTGCAACAAATATCATTATACATGAGTCTTTTCCTACATCCTCGTTTCTAGAGGATATATTTTAAAAACAGTATTAGTCCATCAATGGCCCTCAGTTCATACTGCCAAGTAACTTTTCAGAAAATTGAAATTCAACCAGAAGTGTTGATGTCAATTATTATAATTCATATAATTGTTGGTTCTTGATGGTTTTTAATCAGATCTCTATGAAAAGTTATATTTATACTTTAGAAGCCTAATTGTATATGCCTTTAGCTCTTGTATATTAGCATATGGTGACTTTTCCTTATTAAGCTGTAGTTCCTAATATGTTAAGTATACTTATCTTGTTTTGAGTTCTTTGCTTTTGTCTAGCTTTCATTAAAGTTATGATGTTTATAATGGCCACAAATGTATGGACTAATTATTTCCAAAGTTAGTCAAATGTATTAATCTTTTACTTGTGGGTTTTTTTGTTTGTTAATACCATATTAGAGTCATTGTATACAACCTAGTAAATTTTTGTAATTGTTTAACAATTTAATATTTTTGCATGTAACATTTTTAATTTATAAATTCAAATCCATTGGGTATTTCCTTTTGCTTTATGTATGTGAATGCTACTAGTCATCATTTTCCCAAGATACAGAACTGAAAAAGATCAGAGGAAGACACAGATAGAGAGGTAGAAAGAAACAGAGAAACAGGCAGACAGAAAGACTGAGAGACATACAGAGATAATTTATGTTCAGGGACTGGCTCATGCAATGATTGAGAGCAGGCATATCTGAAATTTGTACACAATTGGCAGGCTGGAAATTCAGGCAAGGGTTGATTGTGTAATCCTGAGTCTAAAGTCAGGAAGCTACGCTAGCAAGGTATAAACTCATGCATACTTTCTATGTTGCAGTGTTGAGGCAGAATTGCTTCCCATTTATGAACACTCAGTAATTTTTTAAACCCTAATTGATTAGATAAAGCCTATTGGCACTTCCATCCCACCCTTTTATTGCTGGTCCTGAGGCTTGAACTCTGGGCTTGAACTTTAAGCCTTTTTGTGCTCACAGCTAGCATTATACTACCTGAGCCACTGCGCCACTGTCAGCTTTTCTAAGTAGTTTATTGGAAATAAGAGTCTCATGGACTCTCCAGGCTGGGCTGGCTTTGAATAAGGATCCTCAGATCTCAGCCTCCTGGGTAGCTGGGACTACAGGTGTGAGCCACTAGGGCCTGACAAGCCTAACAACCTTATAACCCTGTTTCACTTAAATTTCAATTGCCATTGCTAATCACCTCCTCAAATGTTTTCAGAGAAACACAGTTTTTAGCCAAACAACCAGCCACCAGAATCTTGCCAAGTTAATTTATAAAATTTAACATTGTAAGGATCTAAATATACATTATATCTGTATTAGGATAATTTTCTATTTCTCAGTCATATCAACCTATTACTTTATAAGTTGTATCACACTTTAAATTCCTAATATAGGAATTCCTATTCTTATATATTTGATCTTTTCCACTTGCATACTTGCATGTTTTAACAAAGACACAAGTACTATTCACTGAACCTTTTAATGTAATTAATACTTAATAGGTTATTTCTTCTTCTGAGTAATTAAAGTCATCACTTCCAATGACTTTCTCTTTTTCTAAGAACTAAATCTTAATCCTTTTCTATGAGTGATTGCTGTCCAACTAACTTCAATACTTCATTCACTGTGGCCAATATATAATATCCCCATGCCATGGAAACTTCATGTTGCACTCATCATTTATTTTTTTTTCTTCCTCATCATTCATTTACTTACAAAGTATACTGCTCTAATTTCCTTCAGGGTTCTAAACAAAGCTAGATGTTTCAGAGTCCATTTTCAAATATGGAGGAAGTCTAATGGACAGAGAGAAAGGAGCTTCTGTGGAGATGTTGGATGAAAATGTAAGTTTCTAAAACTAGGAAAACAAATAATAATACTCAGAGAGAGAATATAATAGTGTGTCCTTCCTCTTGAGAGATAAGGCTAAAGACAACAGTAGATGCCAGAAACTACACAATGTCCCAAGTCATATATATATATATATATATATATATATATATATGACATATATGTGTGTGTGTGTGTGTATGTATGTATGTATACGTATATATATAGTTTCAAATTAGGAACCGTAAGAGATTAGCAGCAATAACTGACAATAAAGTACAATGACATATTGAATGTGGCCTCTTACTGATTCACAATATATCTGGTACTTTCACCTTTACATTGAAGATAAATCCTTTACGCTTCTCTTTGAAGCAGAAATTGCTCATACCTCTACTCCTGCATCATGGGGCCATCAGTACATAAAATAATGATTCCTTGAAAATAAGTACTGTGCTGTCACACAAGCATTCTGATATCAATCTAATAACAGACAGACACCCATGTGAATAACTGGTAGGTAGCATCCACAGGCTGGATTCACTGGCTAAAGGACTGATTTATATCCCCAGTCAGAATAGAACAGGATAGCCCAAGACTTCGTCTCACTACTCAGAGTGCTGTGCCATTTATAACTTAAGAATTGTTCACTGCTGTTGTTTTTTTTAAAAAAATCTTTATTTTAAATTTAATGTTATTGCCAAGGTGATGTGCCGAGGGGTTACAGTGACATACATAAGGTAGTAAGTAAATTTCTGTCAAACATTGTTACCCCTCCCTCATTTTTCTCCCAATTTCCCTCCTCCCAATTATTTGTTGCTGTTGTTTTTAATATACTATGTGAAGTTATTTCTTCTTCTCTCCTTTATTCTTCCCCCTTGTTATAACTGTATTTGATATGGTACCCTGTGTATTTTATATACATTTATATGAATTAAAGAAGGGATGGAGAACAACAAAATGGGGAAACAAAGGACAAAGGGTGAACCAAGGCAATAGCAATACCTACAAGACAATATGTTGGGAATGAGTACATATCTTTTAAAACACTGTTACCCTCTCCCTCATTTTTTCCCTGCTTACCGCTCCGTACTCCCTCCCCGCCAAAAATTGCATGGTTTATTTCCAATATAGTGTCTAGTGAGTATCATTGTTACATTAGCTCATCCTTTGTCCTGCTGTTTCTGATTTCCTTTTCTTTCCATAATCAGATAAACTTATATATGATACAAAAGGTACAGAAAACTAAAACAGAAAAAATAGAAATAACTGCATACAGGACATAATAAGAACTGTTTGTTTCTCATTCTTGGAGTTCATTTTGATACACTTCATTATATATGGTCCTTTGCACTTAGCAATTAGACTATTGTGTTCTCCTACTAAGAATATCATGGACAGGGCTGGGATGTATCTCAGTGGTAAAGCGCTTGCCTAACAAGCGCAACATCCTGGGTTCAATCCCCAGTACCAAAAAAGAAAAGACAAAAAAAATACAGTTAAAAAAAACCCAAACAAAAAGAATATCATGGACAAATTCTAGTTATTACAAATGAGGAAAACCATGCAACCTACTTTTCTTTGGGCCTGGCTTATTTCACTTAATATAATTTTTCCATTTCCTTATGAATAGGGCAATGTCATTCATTCTGATGGAAGCATAGAACTCCATTTTGTATATGTACCACATCTTCCTGATCCATTCACCTACGAAGGTGCATCTGGGTTGGTTCCATATCTTAGCTATGGTAAACAATTGAGACATTGTTAAACTAATATTTAAATGTTAATGATAGAAAAGAGACATTACTGGACAAACAAAATGATGTAATCACAAGGAAAACTATAAAGATCTATGGATAAAAACAGTTTTTAAGGAGTCAAAATGAACAGAAGTCCCAAAACATATCATATGTGTTCAAATAACAGGTCTAAAATGTCCAATGGAGTCCATCATTGAAATATCCATTGGTACTCCCAACAATATAATTACCCTACAATTATCAAGAAAACCAAGGATTCTAAATTTGGGAGGAATTTCAACAGCTATCAAGATTACTAAACGTCACTTATGCTTTATTTTTAGACTTAATTTCATAACTGAGGCTTACTATAGTGATACAGATTAGCAGATTGTGATTTCATGCAGTTATTGTTCCTGTTGCAAGAGGAGCTGATGAACTTAATAAAATGTCTGATACAGCACCATTTTCCAAATGTTTCATCCACTCCTAAGCCAATAAACCAATTGAAATAGTCCTATGATTTTTATATTCATTATGTTCTTTATCCTGCTTCTTTATTATTATTATTATTATCATCATCATCATCATCATCATCATCATCATCCTCAAGTGGTTGTACAAAGGGGTTTCAATTCAACATGTCAATTTGTGAGTCCAATGCATCTAGATCAATGTCACCTCTTTCTTCATTCTCCCCCATGTCTCCCAACCCCACTTGTCCTCTCAGCTTACTTCATTCCATTTTCATGTATGTACACTCAATGCTATGACTTCATTCAACCACCATTCTTTACTCTATTTGTCTACCCTGCTCTTGACCTCATCTATCCCATACACAGCACATGGTTTTTTTAATTTGAAATTTTTATTTATTTTTTTATTATGAAAATGATGTACAGAGGGGTTACAATTACATGGGCAAGATAATGACTACATTTCTTATCAAGCATTGTAGCCCCCCCTTTGTTTCCCCTTCCGATCCCTTCCTATCCTCCCCCCCAAACCTTCCCCCCTACCCCCCACCAAAGTTGTAAAGTTCGTTTTCGGCATAACTACTTGTACATCTCATTGTTGCAATGGGTCCACCTGTATTCCTATTTAAACTATTTGTTTATCCCCTTCCCCTCCACAAATTATACCGACATGAAATACAGTGAAAGCAGGG
>NW_012267219.1:5152929-5171116 GCF_000151885.1 Dipodomys ordii
ATTTGCATTTCTTTTATGGCTAGGGAGGTTTAGCATTTTTGCATGTATCTATTGGCCATCCTTCTTTCCTCTTCAGAAAATTTTCTCTTTAAGTCTTTAGCCCACTTGTTTATTGGGCAGTTGTGTCTTTGAAGATTTGTTGTTGGGGGATTTAATTTTTTGAGTTCAAGGTATATTTTAGATATGAGACCCTTGTCCGTTGTATGGCTAGTGAAGATCTTCTCCCAATCCATGGGCTTTCTATTGATCTTTTTAGCTATATCCTTTGCCATGCAGAAGCTTGCAATTTCATGCAATCCCATTTGTCCAACCTTTCTTTGATTTGTTGCACACACAACACATGTTACAGATTCCCAGTATTCATTTTGATTCTGATGCATTATTTTGTGGAATTAATGAATCACATGGTCCAATGGAAATGGAGAATGGAGTATAGCAACACTGTTAAAATGAGTGCTTTCTTAACAAATGAATTTCTTAGACCCTTTAGCAGCTCAAGATTTTTATGTTTAGTCATTAAATTACCATAAATGACTGTAAATATCTACATGTTGCACTGTATTAGCAAATTTACAAACTCTTCTTGGACCAATTATATTAATTTTACAGCATCAACTTCCTAACTGCCTACTAATTACACACATTAAAATATCACTCAAGTTACACTCTCTTAATTTTTTAAAAATCAGCATTTGCATAATGTGTTAATCTTCTCATCCATTTGTATAAAACTATAAGGAAGAAGAGAGATTATAAAATAATTGCAAATTTATGAAGGTTTAGCCCCCAAACCATATGATAATATAAACTTTGAATATTAGTAAGTTCTCAAAAAGAAACACAATGAAACAAATTCTAAAATGTAATAAAAATACATCATTATATAAATTTCTGGCTGTCTGGAGAAGTAACACTTTACAACATATAGTAAACCTTCATTATTCAACTACATTAATAATGTCATAGAAAGTATACTTTAATTAGTTTAACCTATGCCAAAGGTAGACATTTTGGGGCAAAGGGAGAGATCAAAAGCCAAACTCATATTTCTCCCTGTTCAAGTTGTCTTGGTATACTTTGTGGAGTGCAAGGGAAAAAACAAATTGTTTAAATAGGGATACAGGTGGACCCATTGCAATAATGAGATGTACAAGACATTATGTCGAAAAAGGAACTATACAACTTTGGCCAGGGGGATTGGGGGATGGGGAAGGGGGAAAGGACGATGTCGATGGGAAGGGATGGGAAGGGGAAACAAAGGAGAAGACATTTTTAACACAACATTCCAAAATCTTCTACCTCATGTCAGCTTAAGAATTTTTAAGTGATTGACAATGGCTTTTCTGTATGCCAACAATGAGAAAAGCAGGGCTGAAATCAGGAAAACACCTCCATTCATAAAGCCCCACAAAAAATAAAATACATAGGAATTAACTTCACCAAAGAAGTGAAGGACCTCTAGGATAAAAACTTCAAAAACCTGATAAATGAAATCAAAACAGAACTTAGAAAGTGGCAAAACCTCCCATGGTCCTGGATTGGAAGGATCAACATCGTGAAAATGGCAATACTTCCCAAGGCTATCTATTCAGTGCCATACCTATCAATATTCCAACCTCATTCTTCAAGGAAATATAAGAGGCAATCCAAAAATTCATATGGAACAATAAAAGACCCCAAATAGCTAAAATTATCCTTAACAGAAAACAGTGCTGGAGGAATATCAATACCAAATCTCAAACTCTACTACAAAACCATAGTAGTCAAAACAGCTTGATACTGGCACAAGAACAGACCTCAGGACCAATGGAAGAGAATTGAAAACCCAGAAATTAACCCACAGACCTATATACATCTAATCTTCGATAAGGGAGCTAAAAAAATAGAATGGCAGAAAGAGAGCCTCTTCAGTAAATGGTGCTGGCAAAATTGGTTAGCTAGTTGTAGAAAACTAAAGTTAGATCCTTATATATCACCCTGTACCAGAATCAACCCCAAATGGATCAAAGACCTCAGAGTCAAAGCAGACACTCTGAAAACATTACAGGAAGGAATAGGAGAAACCCTAGGTCTCCTTGGCAGAGGCCGAAATTTTCTCAATAGAGACCCAGAAACACAACAAATCAAAGAAAAATTGGACAAATGGGATTGCATGAAATTGCAGAGCTTCTGCATAGCAAAAGACATAGCTAGCAAGATCAAGAGAAAGCCCACAGATTGGGAGAAGATCTTCACTAGCCATAGAACAGACAAGGCTCTAATATCTAAAATATACTTGGAATTCAAAAATTTAAATCCCCAAACAGCATATCCTCAAAGAAACAACTGCCCAATAAGTAAGTGGGCTAAAGACTTATAGAGAAACTTCTCTGAAGAGGAAAGAAGGATGGCCAATAGACTACATGCAAAAATGCTAAACCTCTCTAGCCATAAAAGAAATGCAAATTGAAACAACACTGAGATACCACCTCACCCCAGTTAGAATGGCTAGAATCAAGAGTTCTAATAACAACAGATGCTGGGAGGGATGTGGCCAAAAGGGAACACTACTGCATTGTTGGTGGGAGTGTAAACTTGCTCAACCACTTTGGAAAGCAGTATGGAGGTTCCTCAAAAGACTCCACATAGAGCTCCCCTATGACCCAGCAATCCCATTTTTGGGCATTTACCCAAATGATAACAAACAAGACCATACTAAAGCTACCATCACAACTATGTTTATTGCAGCATTATTTACCATAGCTATGATATAGAACCAACCCAGATGCTCCTCAGTAGATGAATGGATCAAGAAAGTATGGTATATATACACAATGGAATTCTATGCCTCATTCAGAAAGAATGAGATTGCCTTATTTGTTAGGAAATGGAAAGACTTGGAAAAAATTACATTAAGTGAAGTAAGCCAGACCCAAAGAAATATAGGTCCCATATTTTCCCTTATTTGCAATAACTAGTATGTGTCTGAGACAAGCAGAAAAGGTCAGATAAGTTGATGTTAGGTGAAATGAACCCCAAGATAAGTATTCAAATATTTTTGCTTTCATGCCATTGTTTCTAACATATATATATAGGATGATTTCTTTGTTGTTTTATTTGTTCCTCCCCCACAGTATAACTCCTGCTTTCACTGTATTTGATGTTGTTATAATTTGTGCAGGGGAAGGGGAAAAACAACTTGTTTAACTAGGGATACAGGTGACCCATTGCAACAATGAGATGTACAAGTTATTATGTTGAAAAATGAAGTTTACAATCTTGGCCGGGGTGGGGGGAAAGGGGGATAAGAAGGGATGGGAAGAGGAAACAAAGTAGGAGGCAACAATGCCTTATAAGAAATATACTCATTATCTTGCCCATGTAATTGTAACTCCTCTGTACGGTATTTTCACATAAAAAATTTTAAAAAAGTATTTTTAAGTGATTGAGTAAAATAAGTGATAAATTTAAATAGTGATATTATTATGTTGCTTTTCAAAAATTTTACATTTAAAATTAGGAAAAAAGGGCGATATATAAAAATTTTATTTTAATAATGCATCATCCATGAGCACTTGGTACTCCTTATAAATGAAATGTTTGTCTGCTTTTAATTTTTATTACATTTGCAATTATTTTCATTTGAATTGATTTTGTTACTGATATATCAGAATTTAAATTTGTTTTATATTAGTGGAATACCATGTGACATTTTTATTTATGTGCACATTATATAATGTTGAACTTCTGTCAGACAAATGGATCTGAATCATTTATAACTCTTATTTGCAAACCACTCAAAATCCTTTCTTTTAACTTTTTGAAAGCTATGATACATAACTTTACCTATCTTCACCCAACTGTGCTCCAGCCCACAGAGTTCTTGCTCCTATCTGATAGTCACTTCCTGTCAATCAGAATTTCCCCCATTCTCTTTTCCTCGCAAGCCTCTGACGACCAACATCACACTCTCAGCTTACATGAAATAAGCATTTCTAGACTCCACGTGTGAGTGAAATCATTTAACACCTTCAGTACCTGTGTCTGGCTGACTTCATTTATAATCTTCCATTCCATCCATGCTGTTAAAATTATCAACATTTAAGCATTTTGTTTTTTCCCTTCACCTCCCCAAATTAGAGAAGCATATATACCAGATGCAGGGCACCAGAATCAAATACAATGAAAACAGGGGTTATACCATAGGGGAACATACAAAGAAACAAAAACCTCACATGTTACATTATAAACAGTAGCAAGAAAGAAAAAAATATTTGTGTCCCTATCTTGGGGTTCATTTCACTTATAGGGATACAGGTTAACCCAGTGTAACAATGAGATGTACAAATGCTGAAAATGAACTTTACAACTTTGGTGCGAGGGTAGTTGTGGAGGTGGGAGGGAAGGGATGGTAGGGGAAAAACAAAGGAGGAGGCAACAGTGCTCCATAAGAAATGTACTCATTACATTGCTCATGTAACTGTAACCCTTCTGTACAGTATTTTTACAATAAAAAGCATACAAAAATTATCAACATTTGATCTTTAATATGATTGCTTAGTCTTCTGTTGCATATATGTGCCATATTTTCTTTGTTGATTCATTAATTAAAATACACTTAAATCTGCTCAAGTGTCTCGTTTGTTGGCTACTGTGAACAAGACTGCAACTAATATGCATGTCCTGATGTCTCTTCCACCTACTGATTTGATTCCTTTGTATATATACTTAGTAGAGGAATTGCTAAATCATAAGGTAATTCTATTTTTAATTTAGTTGATTAACTTCCACCCTGTTTTTCATAAGGACTGAACTAGTTTTGATATATCAACAATGAGTGTGAAAAGATTTCAATTCCCCATATTCTTACCTGTATTTCCCATCATTTATTTTTTTTTGCTAACATATAATTACAACAAGGAGCAATGTGAGTTTGGCTTTTAATCTCTCCCTTTTACCCTAAATGCATACCTTTGGCACAGGTTAAATTCTTTAATTTTGATAAAAGGTAACAAATGATCATGTTGTTGAGAAAATAATAGGCAGTACCCAAATAGAGAAATAACATCCACCGCAAGCAACCTGCAGAGAGGAATCACACAGCTAAACTTCAGAGCAGCAAATCCTGGCTTGAAGAATTGATAATCAAGAGACAATCTCAAACTGTGGTTTTCAGTTGCATTTCCATTATTATTGCTTAGGTGAACACTAAGCTGCAGAACCTGAAAAAGCTGTTGGTGTTGAATGGTTTTAGGGGACACTCATGAACTCTTTGAATGCCTTCTTTGAAGACATGTCTATTTAGACTGATATCTCATGTCCTTGTGGTTTTGCAGGTGACTAATTGCTTGTCTTATATCTTCACAATAATACTTTCAGAATAAACTTCAATTATTGGGAAAATAGTTTGAATCTCAATCTGAATGTTGTTAGACTCTTACATAAAGTTGTAACAGGGAATAGTAAAGAGATAGTGTATCAGTATTTTGATATATTATTTTATAGCTTAATTTAAACAGTGGAAAAACTTATCTAAAGGCAAAGCCCTGTCTTTGTCATAATATGCCCTTCTATGTAGTACAAAATATTGAATTATCCATTTATGAACAAATAAGCATATATCTCTTTTAACACATAAAAGTTAAACCATTTTTACATTTTTATCAATGTCCTTAGATTTACTTTTAAATTTAAAGCCTTTTATCAGTGACACAGAAATTGTCCAAATATCCATCCCTTTTGCAACAAAATCATGAATTGCTAGCTCTATTGCAGCCATCACATGTTAGAATTCAGCTCCATCTTATGACCAAATACTATCATTTCCTTCAGAAGTGATGTCTACCATGGACTCCACTCCCAAGTTATTTGAGCTGATCAGAAACTCTGGCAAAGTAGCAAGGTATAAAATTAACCCTCAGAAATCAATGGCTTTCCTGTATGCCATTAATGAGAACAGTGTGGCTGAAATTAAGAAAGCAACCCATTTTGTAATAGCCCCACAAAAAGAAAATACTTACGAGTTAACTTAACAAAAGAGGTGAGGGACCTGTATGACAAAATCTTTAAAAACCTGAAAAAGGAAATTAAAGCAGAATTAAGCAAGTGGAAAAACCTCCCATGCTCCTGGATTGGGAGGATTGACTTCGTGAAAATGGCAATACTTCCCAAGGCTATCGAAAAATTCAATGTGATACCTATCAACATTCCAATCTCATGTTTCAATGAAATAGAAGAAGCAATACAAAAATTCATATGGAACAATAAAAGATCCCAAATAGCAAAAACAATCCTTAGTAGAAAGAACAATGCTGGAGGAACATCAGATCCAAATTTCAAACTCTACTACAAAGCCATAGTAATCAAAACAGCTTGGTACTGGCACAAGAACAGTCCTGAGGACCAATGGAATAGGACTGAAGAGCCAGAAATAAACCCACAGACCTATAGCCACCTAAGAAAGACAGCCTTTTCAGTAAATGATGCTGGTAAAATTGGTTAAACACTTGTAGAAAATTAAAACTAGATCCTTATATATCACCTTGCACCAGAACCAACTCCAAATGGATCAAAGACCTCAGAGTCAAAGCAGACACCTGAAAACATTACAGGATGGAATAGGAGAAACCCTATGTCTCCTAGGCACAGGCTGAAATTTTCTTAATAGAGACCCGGAAACACAACAAATCAAAGAAAGGTTGGACAAATCAGATTGCATAAAACTGCAGAGCTTCTGCATGACAAAGAACATAGCTACCAAGATCAATAGAAAGCCCACGAATTGAGAGAAGATCTTCACTAGCCATACAACAGACAAGGCTCTCATATATAAAATATATTTAGAACTCAAAAAACTAAATCCCCCAACAACAAATCCTCAAAGAAATATCTGCCTGATTAACAAATAGGCTATAGACTTAAAGAGAAACTTATCTGAAGAGGAAATAAGAAAGGCCAATAGACACATGAAGAAATGCTCAACCTCTCTAACCACAAAAGAAATGCAACTCAAGACAACACTGAGATTTCACCTCACCCCAGCTAGAATGGCTATAATTAAGAAATCTAGTTACAACAGATGCTGGAGGGGATATGGACAGAAGGGAACCTTACTTCATTGTTGGTGGGAATGTAGACTTGTTCAACCACTTTGGAAAGCAGTATGGAGGTTCCTCAAAAGACTCCACATAGAGCTCCCTTATGACCCAGCAATCCCACTTTTGGGCATTTACCCAAATGATCACAAATAAGGTCATACCAAAGCTACCAGCACAACTATGTTATTGCAACATTATTTACCATAGCTAAGATACGGAACCAACCCAAATGCCCCTCAGTAGATAAATGGATCAAGAAAATGAAATATATATATACACACACACACACACAATGGAATTCTATGCCTCTGTCAGAAAGAATGACAACACCTCTTTTGTTAGGAAATGGAAAGACTTGGAAAAAATTATATTGAGTGAAGTAAGCCAGGCCCAAAGAAACATAGGTCCCATGGTTTCCCTTGTTTGCAATGACTAGTACATGTCTAGAACAAGCAGAGGAGGTCAAAGGCCATACATCCATCCACATGAGATAATGTTAAGCAAAATGTACCCCAAGACAGGGATACAAGAGGTTTTTGTTTTTGTTTTTTCTTTCTTGCTAGTGTTTTTAATGTATTTACAATGCACTATGTGATTCTTTTGTTTCTATTGTATTTTTTCCTCCCATGGTATAACCCCTGTTTCACTGGATTTGATGCCTGTGTTCTGCACCTTGTATATACATTTTTTGTAATTTGGGGAGGGGAAGGGATATTGCAGAACATTTAAATGGGGGTGCAGGCTGACCCATTGTGACAACGAGATGTACAGGACACTATATTGAAAATGAAGGTTACAATGTCAGAGGGATGTGGGGTGAGTTGGGGAGGCAGGGGGGAAGTTACAATGGGGGAAAATAAAGGAGGAGATAACAATGCTCGCTATGAAATGTAGTCATTACCCTACTCATGTAACTGTAAGCCGTCTGTACAATATTTTTACAATAAAAAATTACAAAAAAGAAGTGATGTCTAGATTTAAATTTCGCAATAAGTTCTGCAACACAGTGAAGAATCAGACTTACAAATCTGTGCTATCACGTTTGCCTCACACGCAATTTATTCTCATCATTTCTGTACTCCTGAGTATTCCTGCTGACCTCACAGCACTAGGTCTGTAAATTACCATGAAGGCTGGTAAGGAATAAGTCAAGTACAGTTGAGGAATGTAGGAAAGCAGTTGCTTCACAGACATAATTAATCAAGCTGCAGCTAACATTGATCCAAATGCATTAGCTAGAAGAAAAGAAGTCATTAACAGATCAAGTGTCATCTTAGATGTTAGAGTTTTTAGCTTCACAGGAAACTCTAAGTAAACTCTCAGCTGCAAAACCTGAAAAAGCTGTTTTATACACCCCTGAGGACCTGATATGAGACAGACAGACAGACAGACAGACAGATAGATCGATTATATCCCATAACCACATTTCCTAGAATATCATTGAGAAATCTTTCAAAATTTTCTAGAGGCACATTTTCCAGCATCTTAAAATAAATATATGCCAACCTGCAAATTAATAGTCATTTTTTGTTTTAGAACTTTAGTTTGGATTTTAAAATCAAAATCATGTCAGCTTCATTCAAGTAAAATATAACACAGGGAACAAAGCTTTCAAACCTCAAAAAGAATTTTTTTTCCAGATCTCTGCCACAATATATGATTGTTTTTACTTTAGAACAAGTTAAATCGCATATCTTAAAGGACAAAGTGGCAATGTATGGTGAAGTATCCTTGGATCTATGTAGTTAAAGTTAATAACAATACCTCCTCAATTTTACATATTGCAAGATGATCACTTTGTTGGGAAAATAATAGGCAGTAGACTAATAGAGGGAGAAATAATTCCCATCTCAAACAACCTGCAGAGAGAGGAATCACACAACTAAACTTCAGAGCAGCAAATCCTGGCTTGAAGAACCGATAATCAAAAGTGCAATAATAGGATGTTTAAATATGTTAGCCCTACGCTGTCCCTTCAAGTCTTTTATACACTCTGCATAATGTCTGTCTCCTGCAGGACTGCCTAACGTACTAGCTTTCAATGGGACAGGTCATAAACACTGTCCTGCTGCTTTATGCTTTCCTGAGGTTGAGGGTAATTGTGTGAAGCTTAAAAATATATTGGTAGCATGACCCCATGCCCTAGGAGCTCAACATGAAAAGAAAGTGATGAACATAGAAAGTTTCCTTTTTATTTGAGGGTCACAGAGGACAAGAAAGGGACAACAAAAACCCCTTGGCATATAAAGATGATCTAGAAACTATTTTGCTGAACTGTCTGTGTCTTCAAGGAAGGAAGGAAGTTAACTTTCCACCTATTCTTAAAATGATCACATGCAGAACAACAATAACAACAACAACAACAACAAATCCTCTTTCCTTATACTCTAAGATGTACTACAATTGTTGGTGGGAATGTAAACTTGTTCAACCACTTTGGAAAGCTGTATGGAGGTTCCTCAAAAGACTTCACATAGAGCTCCTCTATGACCCAGCAACCCCACTTTTGGGCATTTACCCAAATGTTTACAAACAAGACCACACTAAAGCTACCAGCACAACTATGTTTATTGCAGCATTATTTATCATAGCTAAGATATGGAACCAACCCAGATGTCCCTCATAGATGAATGGATCAAGAAAATTCTATGCCTCCATCAGAAAGAATGACATTGCCCCATTTGTTAGGAAATGGAAAAACTTGGAAAAAATTATATTAAGTGAAATAAGCCAGGCTCAAAGAAACATAGGTCCCATGGTCTCCCTTATTTGCAATATCTAGTATATGTATGAGTCAAGCGGAAAAGGTCAGATAATGTGATGTCAGGAAAATGACCCTTAGATATGTATTTTAATGTTTTTTTTCCTTTCATGCATTTGTTTCTAACACATTTATAAGATTATCTCTTTGTAGCTTTGTATATCCCTCCCCCACAGTATAACCCCTGCTTTCATTATATTTGATGTCAGTATAACTTGTAGAGGAGATGGGGAAAATCAAGTCGTTTAAGGATACAGGTGGATCTGTTGCAACAATGAGAAGTACAAGTTGTCATGTGGAAAACGAGCTTTACAATGTTGGTGGGGGGGGATTGGGTGGAGGTGGTGGGGGAGGCTGGGAAGGGATGTGAAGGGTAAACAAAGGAGGAGGCTGCAATGCTTGATAAGAACTGTACGCATTAACCTGCCCATGTAATTGTAACCCCTCTGTACAGTGTGTTCGCAAAAAAATAAAAATTAAAAAAAAATAAATAAATAAAAATAAAATAAAAAAACAAAAAACAAAAACATAGGCATAGAGTTAATCAACTGGGTTCAGAGACACTTTTATTCCCCCAGCATCTCAATCATATTATTCTTTTCAAATGGAAGTTAAATAGAGCTGGTTTCCCAAGAAAAATTGTGTCCACGGACAAAAAGTAAATGGAAAGATGAAAAATGAAACCTCACTTCTTTCTGTAGAGAGTTTGTCAACTGGGTGACAGAAATCAAACGTCCAGTTTACCCCACCCCACAGGCATGGGCTCAGCCTTCCAGAGTGTCAGTTATAACCTGATTTTTATTAAATACTAAGTGCTAAATAGTGAACCAGAGTAGTGTTTAAATGCATTTTAGCATCCTTCCCTTGCATTCAGGAAAAAAATGAGCATATGTCAAAGAAAAGACAAATATAAAAGGGTGTCTAATGATGCCTTTGATTATCTAACAATTGTCTGCCCTTGTAAAATCCATTATATGTGCTAAGATATCTTTAAATAGCCCTTCAGGGATTCCAAAACTACTTAAGAAAGAAGCCAAGAAATAAGAAATGTACGTATTATCCTGCCCATGCAATTGTAACCCCTCTGTACAGTATGTTCACAAATAAAATAAAATTAAATTTAAAAAAAAAATATATAAATTAATCATCATAGTAGACAAAAAAAAAAAAAGAAAGAAGCCAAGAAAAAAAAAATTTAAAGGCAGATGAAAATTCAAATCAACACAATTTTGAGTCACTTAGTAATAGCAGAAAAATATAATTTATGAATTAAAAATTAGTAAATTGTGATAAACTTTGTTTTATGTAGGAAAATACATCTTTCTTTGCCAACTATCTATCATCTATCATTTATCTACTTTCTATCTATATATTTTTTGCTATATATTTGTATATATTTCCTGTTTGCTGAAAGCTAACATAATGCATGTATTACTGTGCTAAAATCCAAGAAGGCTCATGATGCTATAGTGCAGAATAAGGGTTCTAGTACTGTCACTTTCTTTTAGGAATTCTCACAATAAGGAAATACATTAAGTGATACATTGTTTTTCAGTACTGGGATTTGATGTCAGGGCCTGAATTTTGCTAGGTAGGCATTCTAACACTGAACCTCACTTCCCACCCCTTTTTTAAACCCTGATTATTTTTGAGATAGGTCTCCATTTCCTGCCCCAGAACTCCATTTTCCAGCACAAGATATGGCTATTTGCGGCTTCAGCTGGAATGACAGATGCATGTCACGCCACACAGCTTTCCATTAAGAAGAGGTCTGGCATGTGTGCCCAGCTTAGTCTCAAACCACAGGCCTCCTGATCTCAGCCTCCTAACTAGCTAGGATTATGGGTGTGAGCTACCAGTGCCTGTCAGTCTAACAACTGAATAATTCTTTTTTTGTATTTCATATTTTTATTTCTTTTATTGTCAAGGTGATGTACAGAGGGGTTACAGTTATATAAATAAAGTAATAAGTACATTTCTTGTCAAACTTGTTACTCTTTTCTTCATTTTTCTCCAACTTTCCCTCCCTCAAGTTGTGCAGATCATTTCCAACATACTGTCTTGTGTATATCACTCTTGCATTGGTTCCCCCTTGTCCTTTGTTTCACCGTTCTGAATAATTCTTTATAAAAGCTACTGATCAGGAAAAAAAGCAGGGCTAGTAAGCAGGGAAAACAGGGCAATTATCTCACAATAAAAGACAACGAAAGCCTGAAACCACAACTGGAACAATCCATAAAATAATGTGCCTTATAAAGGAAGACAACCATGACTTTGGGGCAGAGACTGTAAAGGCAGATTCTATATCCTCAGAATCGAGACAACAGAAACATCCAAAGAATATGATCATTTTATATCAGTTCTCAAGGTTAGCTTTAAGAAACATTTGTTTAAGAAACCATTTGTTTCTTCTATAACTTCACGTCAACATATTGACTAAAACCAAAGGCTCTGGAACTAGAATGCTATGACTATAACTGAGTTTCATCACCTACTAGTAAGTTGCCATTCTGTCTTGTTACCCTTCTTTTCATAAACAGGATAGGAGCAAGAGTTGTGACTGGATCATGGAATTGTGGAAATCACATGTGTCATACATTTCAGTGAATGCCTGGCAAACACTAAGTACCATGTCAGTAATGATTAAATATTAGATTTTTCCACAGTGTCTGTTTTGTGTGATAATCTTGTATATACATTTTTCTAATTTGGGGAGGGGAAGGGAAATAACAAAATGCTGAAATAAGGATATAGATTGACCCATTTTTACAATGAGATGTACAAAACACTAAGTTGAAAACATACTTTACAACTTGGAGGTGGGGGGAGAGAGGAGTTGGGGAGGTTGGGAGGAAAGGATGGTAGGGGAAAATCAAAGGAGGAGGTAACAATGCTTGATAGGAAATGCACTCATTACCTTACTCATGTAACAGTAAAAATATATACAAAAAGACAATGCCATAACTATTAATTTACTGTTTTATGTGGACCACCAACTTAAAAACACGTATGTTTATTGCTAAAATGAAAACATACACTAATTCTACAATGACATCAGGTCAAAAACTAAACACCAGAAAATGGTTACTAACGAGAGAGGAGGTGGGGCAAAGGGAAGAGGCGTGGAGAAATGAAGGGGAAGTTGGGATAGAATGCACTCAGGAATGAAATGTTTATACTACAAAATTAAGAAAAGTAAGGGAAGGGGTGCATCAAAGTGGATGTGAGAATGTTGCAGTGGGAGATACTGAGCAAGATGCATTGTGTTCATAAACTATTTGGCTTATGGTTCAATGGCAACTCCTTTATACAACTAATTAAGGATAATTTTAGAAAAAGAATAAAGAAGTGAAAATAAAAGATCAGTGATAAATGCTTGCACTTAGAACACACTTTTAAGGAGAAAATTGCCCTATTTTTCCCCCCCCACAACAGCGCATCTAATATGCATACTAAGGTGTTCTCTGTTGACTTTTCATTCTTGATTTTGTAAATGTTCAGGAGGAAAGAAAATCATATCCTGTTCTGCTTTTCTAAAAAAAATAAATAAATAAATCTTTAGAAAAATACTGCTTTGTAATGGTAAATGATTTCATGGCACTTTTAATAGATTTTTTTTGAGTTTGATTTCCCTTGGTAAATAATTACTTGGCTGACTTAGCTACATATCAATGAGATTGGATTAGGAAAAGTATGTGGGAAAGAACTAGAGAGCTCTCTCTCGCTCTAGTTCTTGTTCTTGCTCTCTTGCTCTCTGAGACTGGAGTTGGAACTTGAATTACAACCCAACTCTCTTAACTGGTTACTTCGCTGATAGTGTCTCATACTTTTTCTGAGGTTGGCTTTGTCCCATTCTTGTCTTTGTTCGTGAGGTAATGTGTCTTACTAAACTTTCATGCAGGCTAGCCTCAAGCTTTTTTCCTTCTATCTCTACCTTCCAACAAGTTTGACTATAAAGGGTGAATAGCAGCCCTTCAAATAAATTTTTTTCAAGTCAATCAAATACTGTTGGCAGAGTTAAAAACTTTTCAGATTTTTCCCACAAAATACTGCATTGCCAGGCAACCTTGACTTTCACTTGTAATTCTAGCTGCTCAACAGGCTGAGATCTGACAACAATGGTTCGAACCCAGCCTGGGCAAGAAAATCCATGAGATTCTTGTCTCCAATTAATCACAAAAAATATCCACATAACTTTAATTCTGGTAAGCTCACAAAACTGTGTAATGACAATTAATGTGGTACCTAGAGATAAGTTAGGTTTAATCAAAAGCCATCTTCAATGAAGTTTACTAAAAGACATATAATAGAAAAACAGCAGCCTAGGAATATGATTCCTTAAAATACTGGTAATTTAACTCACCAAGATAACAGAAGTCAATTTCTTCTTGTCTGTTATTACTCTAAATGTGAATAAACTCTCATCTCCAATTAACCAACAAAAAGTCAAAAGTGGAGGTGTGGCTTGAGTGGCGTTGAACAAAAAAAATCTCAAGAATTATGCCCAGTCCCTTAGTTAAAGCCCCACAACCAGCAAACAAAAAGAGTAATGAAAATAAGTCTCATAAACATGCTGACTTCACACCATGATCTTCAAATCTCAGCCTCTTGAGTAGCTATATTCTAAGTGTGAGCCTCCTGCACATGGCTTTTTAAACTTTCTTAAAACAGCAGTACTAAGAATGTTAGGCTTTTGACAGGAAATATTCAATAAATGCTGTTCAAAATCTGCTCAAAAGCATGTTCACTTACAACATTTCCCTGTTTTATATGAAGATGTTAATCAGTGAAGAAAATTAGATTTTACCAATTTCTGAAATGATTTGTAAATTCTGGATATTTGTACAGACGATTAATTAGTACCTTACTTTATGATCTGTAGATGAAGGTGCTGGTGAAATCATTTTCATCATTTCAAAGTAGAATTTTAATGTCATTTCTGAAGACCAAACAAAACAAAAAAGATATTTAGCTAGACTATGGTTTATACCGGGCCCAGAAAATTCAGTCCAGTGAGAGGCTAGAAAATGAAAACAGTAGTTGGGCCTTATCTCTCTAACATCTCTGGATTTGGATTTTATTGTTTCAAGATAAACTACATTTTTTTTTGGTAGACAACATTTCTATTTTAACTCACAAGGTGAAAGAAACTTGAACGTGTACTAACAACAAGTGTTTCTTAGAGATGAGCATACATTACAGTCACCTGGAAGACATTAAAACACTCATTACCTAGATGCCCTGGAGAAGTATTTTGTTGTGTGTGGGTTAGAGAACACACACTTCTAATGAATATCAAAGTGTGTCAAAGGTGTAAGCCATGGGACTATACTTTGAAGTCTTCAGGACTAAGCCAATATTTGTTAAACTTCTGCAAGTGTTAGACTATTGAAACAATTATTAATGAATGCTGTTGACATTCTCGTACATGTAAAAGAGTGTTTACCTTCAGGTACATACATACACATAAATATATACTCAAAATATAGCATATAAAGTCAGAGTTATTGTAAACTCACTGAATTTGCCCAAATTCACTGAAGTGCATTTTTGAACTGTTAATTCAAATGTTTGAAATGATAGCTCTTGATCTAAATAATTTTTGACATTTTCATTTAGCTGACTGTATAATTTGCCTTTGGGAATAGTTTTTTGTTTGCTTGTTTTTTTACCTTATATTGATGCGTGAGACTACCAATATAAAGATAACATAATTTTCAAATACACAAAATGAGATGTGAAGTTTTAGATTCACAATTAAAATTGATATTAACTGATTGTCCCTTACTATCACATTTACTTATGTATTTTATTTTATTTACTTTATTATCTTTAAGTAGTTGTAAACGGTATTGCCATTTAACAAAGCAGCTTATGAATACAATACATTTTTGTCTCCTTTGGTTCTGCTTAGTAACTTTATGATAACTATTCTTCCATGAAACTTAAGATTTCTATAGATATCCTTATAAAAACCAATCCCACATTTCCTTATTTGATTTAGATTAATAACATTTATGGATGATGATTCATAACATGCCATCGACATCATGGTGGTGAAGATAACACTGAGAAATACACCTCTGTAAGTCTGAGTATGTAATTTCTTAGTATTTTCTTGTGTAAAAGAGATTTTGAACTTCCTGTTTTCTTTCATTAAGCTTTTAAACTTATAGCACATACTTCATGCCATAGGAAAATTATTTAGATCATTTGCCTAGTATTATGCATTTTTGTGTCAGTATAAAATAAATGTTGAGAAATTTAGCAACAGGTGGGGATCACTGAGCCTGGAAGATATAATAAAGGTAGATATTATAAATGCTTCCAATATAATTCAGAATTCAATTCTTAACTGATGTTATGTTGAATTGTACAGCAAGAATGCTCCTTTTATTTTATGAAATGAAATTTTGCAGTTATTGAAACACATTGTGTAATAAAGATAGTATATAAATAGGTTTCAAGATAAATTCATGTGTAAGTAGTAAACAGTGCTCAGAAAAATGCAATTGCATAGTTAAAGTAATATACCTGCTGATACAGTCTTAATTAGAAAGATGTTCTGTATGACACACTGCCAACTTCATTTTAGAAAGGTCTAAAGATTGCTATTTTGAGATTGATAAATTATTCTTTGTTTATTTAGCTTTAATTTTTATTCACACAGACTCAGTATAACAACTCACTGTTATCTATTGTTCTTTTATTTACTTTAAAAATTTTTTGGAGGAACAAGGCACTAGTTTCCTGTCAGCTTAATACATTGTTTTAGTTGAACTAAATTGAGTTATTCTATAGTAGAGTACAGAACATAATAAGCACTGTCAGAAATGCCAATATAAGATTAAGCCATTAATTTTAATCATTGTGCTCTCCTTATATTATGTAAAAGAGGTTCATAATTTATTTTCAGCACCTGAGGAATGCCTAAGTAAAATAACGTCTTTGGAAAACTTAGTTCCATTTAACTTCTTAGCAATTATATTTTAAATTCTTTTCATGTTTATTTATTAGAATAAGGAATGTCTAAAAAAAGTTATTTCTTAGACTTTTTTACTCAACTCCCTCAGAGTGATATTTTAAATTTTATCCATTATTGTTTATTAGACTGTAAATGTGAGTGGCGACTATGTACATACTACAATAGCTATGTGCATATGATCCTATAAATTGATGCTTATAGAAATGAACTTTACAAAAACAAAAAAGAAATGAACTTTACAAGCGAGGGGGTAACAATGTCCAACAAGAATTGAACTCATTTTCTTACTTGTGTCACTGTAATCCCTCTGTACATTACCTTTACAATTAAAAAAAAAATGGAAACAAGAGGTTTTTTATTGTACTGTGTGTGGGTTTTTGTTTTTGTTTGTTTGTTGTTTTTTAACTGTTTTTTTCCCTTATGTCACTGCTTTTGATTTCTGTGCCCTTTGTCTTGTATGTAAGCTTATCTGATTTGAGGAGGGGAAAGGGAAACACAGAAATGGTGGGATAAAGGGTGAACTAACTCAGCAGTGATACTCACTAGATACTAGGTTGGAAATGAACTATTCAACTTGAGGGGGTGAGGGGAAAAACTGGGAGAAATTGAGGGAAGAGGTAACATTATTCAAAAAGAAACATACTCATTATATGACTACTGTAACTGTAACCCCTCTGTATATCACCCTTAGAATATTTTTTTTTCTGTGTACAGTCTTAATTTCAAATACTTGTTATAACGCCAATCTTAATCCTTTAGGACATGAACAAAGATCATCTCCCCGCAGAAACATCACAACTATGTACAGAACTTTTACAGAACCAAGGCAACACTTCAGTGTTAGAAAAGGAAGGAGAAACTTCAGCTGCCATCAAGCATTATCTTATGGTGGTCATAAACTATACTCGTTTTGGAAAGTTTGGATAGAGCACAGGAATTCCGATTGTCTACTTGGTTATAGTCCTGGCTGAGGTGCCATTAGATCAATGTCACTCAAATTCCTGGCCAGCCAAACTCCCGCAGCAAATAGTCCCAAATTGAGGATCAAGTTCCTCCGAAAGTCATTCCTATAGGTGGCAAAGCGGTAGACGCCCCCGAGCCAGTCTCCCACGTTGTCTGGAATCTTGGGAGCTTCATTTGCCTGGCCGGATATGCTCACCACCACCCTGCTGGAAGCCCTAACCGGACTCGCAGCCTCCGCACCATAAATTTTTAAAGTCAGCCAGGGATGCTGCAATCCCAACTGAAACTAATATATATATATATATATATATATGTATATATATATATATGTATATATATAATATGCATATGATATAATATATATAAGAATATATATATATATATAATCTCAAAAGTAGGAGT
>NW_012267219.1:5172061-5181223 GCF_000151885.1 Dipodomys ordii
GACCCGTTGCAACAATGAGAAGTACAAGTTGTCATGTCGAAAACGAACTTTACAACTTTGGTGTTGGGGGGGGAAGAATTGGGGGGGAGGCTTTGAAGAGATGGAAAGGGGAAACAAAGGAGGAGGCTACAATGCTTGATAAGAAATGTACTCATTTTCTTGCTCATGTAATTTTAACCTCTCTGTACAGTATTTTCACAATAAAAAAATAAATAAATCAGCAAAAAAAAAAAAGAAAATTCATCAGAGATGCATCTTTAAGAGCACTGGTTTCAACCTTAGTGTATTTTATCTTTGCAGCATACTTACTGGTGGATTCTGTTATTGTTAATGCTATTTGTGATTTGTGTCAGCAAATAAATAAAGATTGTTGGGAAAACACAAATATATTGTATGTGTAAACACTGGGCTATCTTCACCCTCATGTGCATACAGAGAAAGATGAATAAAAGCCAACCCCACCACCCCAACCCACTCCTTCCAAGTACCCACTTCTTGGTGTTATATTTTGCTGAACTTTGACTATGCCTTTCTAAAATATTACATTATTAGAGTCTCCCCTTGAATCTACTGTATGTTAGTTAATACATTTGTATACACAAGGGGAAACAAGTGGATCCATAAAGAAGAGAAGAGAAGGAGAATGAAGTAAAAACCCAAGGTATGTCCTACATAATTAAGAGGATGATTGAAAGAGGTGACATTGATCAAGATATATTGTATTCATAAATGGCTTTGTTAAATGACAACTCCTTTGTACAACTACTTAAAGATAATTAAAAAATACATACACTAAACAATTACAAAAACATTTCTTCAGAACAGTAGAAAACAATAACCACATACACATTTAATGCTGATGGGACCATAAATTGTAGAGGTTAAACATGCAGAGGCACAAGAATATAAACTCATGTCTTAGCTATAATATAGACAGCCATTAAAACTTTACACAATATACTTACATTTTTGACTTTCAATCATCTTTTCATATATTTGCTCTCATATTTTCTTATTCTTTACTTGAAATTAAGAATTAGATGCATTAACATGATGTGGACTATGTACCTGGAAGAAGAGACACTATAATATACAAATTACCAAATGTTAAGATGCATATATGATTCTTTGAGCTTTAGAGCACTTTGGAATTTCTGTTTTGATCCATGTTTTCTGTGTGCTACCCTGTATTACTCTTTTAAATGGATTCATAATTGTCCCAGGGTATATGTATGATTGACAATCATTTCTAAATATTTTTCTTATCTCTGTATAATGCTCTTCTTACAGTTAGCAGATACTACTCGAGATAAATTGGCTTTATAATTCTACTCCAGCCTGACATATTAAGTATTTGTTCCTACAATCTGGATACATGCCAATAAAGGTGTGTGTTTTATGAACAATACAATCATCACAAGCCAGCTATAGAACAAACAATAGTTCAAACAAATCGAATTACTTTTCTAAAACTCATTTCCTAACTCTTGAATTGCTCCCTGAAACCAAAAATGTAATAATCTAGTTATTTTCATGCATGCACAGTCAAATTAAGTTAAATATAATTCCAGATTTAGCCAATGAGCTGAAAAGAATATTTTAATTAGAATTATTCAGAACTCATTTGTTTCCAACTAGTGCCACTGGTGGTTAAATTATAGAAATTTAGATATAGAGAATGATCATTTCTACTACCTTCTCAGATTTAGTACCCTATTGGGGCTGGTGATATTTCTCTCCTGAAGATAAGAAAGTGAAAACTTAGAGAAGGAAGCTAGTTTTCTTCTCTTCAACTATAGAATTTATTATAGAAGCAGGTAGACTTTTGAAATATAAAGTTTCAGTTTTCAAAGTTTTTCCCATAAGAAGATAGTTTGGAGAAAATGATGCCCCAGAGACTACAGTGGTCATTATAACTTGTTTTTAAATAATATTTTAGAGCCTTAAGGTATTCCATAGATTCCTTCAGGGTTAAAACTTATGAAGGAATGAAAGAGGAGCAGGAAGTATTTTTAACCAACTCTCATCACCCAAACCACCATGCTTTAAATGTTTCCAATGCTAAAGATTTCACTAATAAATGGTCTCAAAAGTTTGAAAATAACTTCATGCAAACAATTTATGAAAACTTCAGCATGAAGAACAATCGATATAGTGGATATTCATATACATTCCATCTAGATTCTACAATTAAAATCATGAATGTCTCTACTGATGTTATTACAGTAGTTCGTCTTGAATTAGCACTGGCATTCAATTAAATGCACATCTTTATTATATCATTCTCCATCACTATTATAAGGAGTTATGTACACTGAAAAACTGTAAGAACTACAACTTATAACCTACAACCAAGACACAACAACTAACATTATCCCACCCATGTTATTATATGTTAATGTATCTAGCCAAACTTATTCATTCTAGCATTTCTTTTATTCAAAACTTATGATTTCCTACTTAAATAATTACACAATCTCTAGACATTATTTTTATTCCTTTAAAATTATATGTATCCATACACACACCTGTTTGTACATATACATATAAATATATACATGTGCATATACATCTCTTCACATTGGTGAAGGCTTCAGGGTTAAACACAGGTGGTGACACTGGTAGTCTTCTACAAATGTTTGTCTAGCATAGGCATAGATATGTATATATGTTTATTTATGTATGTACACACATATTTGAAAAACAATTGTCTATTCCATGTCTCCATGTGTGTGAAGAAAAGGAAAAAACAATAGGAAATGACAACTAATGTTTATAGACTTTCTATCACAATAAAATATTCAAAAACTAAGTGTAATGATGGTCACACAATTCTGTAACATACATTAATCACCATCAGAATAGAAACTATAAATGGCTAAACTGCATGACCTGTGAAATATATCTACAAAGATATATTGGAGCTTTTTTATATAGTGGAGCTTTTTTAACATCTCAGTACTTTTTTCTCTCCAGCCTAACAATAGTTCATTATGGATATATGATATATACATATATATATATATATATATATATATATAATTTGTGTAAGTCATGGGGCTTGGAGACAGGGCTGGGTGCCAATCCTGAGCTATTTTGCTCAAGACTAGAGCTCTACCATGTGAGCCACGACAACTCCATTTCTTGCTTTTTGGTGGTTAATTGGAGATGCAAATCTTAATGGCTTTCCTGCCTTGGCAGGCTTTGAACCATGATTCTAAGATCTTAGCCTCTTGAGTAGCTAGGATTACTGGCATGAGCCACCAGTGCCAGCACTGAGACGTATATGTTGAATCATCCTTAAATCTCTGGAATGAAACCAACTTGATCATGACACAAGATCTTTTTTTCTTCTTATTTTTTTAAAATTGTTTTCATCATTCTTATAAAGGTGATGTATAGAAGGTTTATAGTCACATAAGTCAGTTAAAGAGTACATTTCTTTTTGGATAATATCACTCCTTCCCTCTCTCCCAGTTTTTCCTGTCCCCAACCTACAAGTTGTATAGTTCATTTTCAAAATAAGGTATTTTTAATATAATGTTGAATTCTGTTTGCAAACATTTTATTAAGAATATTTTCCATTGATATTCTTTGAAAAGAATGTGAGGTGTTTTTGGTGTCCTTGTCTGACTTTGGAATAATAGAATGAATTCAGTAGCCTTTAATCAGCCTGCTGGACAAGTCTTTCATAGGCAATTGAACTCATGTGCACATGCTGGTCTGGTCTAATCTATGTATTCAGTTGCTTGATTCTGTGCCAGGCTTGCTTCAGAAAAAGGGGCACAGATGTAGCACAAATCTCATCCAACTTCCATGAGAGATTTTTTTGGACCCATTTCTGAGCAAGGGTTTTTTGCTTTGTTTTGTTTTTGTTTATTTCTTTCAGAGATTTAAATTTTAGTAGCTTGAAATTTTCTCCAGCCATTGTCGGAATAGAGATGCACTGATGCCTTCTCCTTGCTTACTAACTTGCCTGCTTTTCCTTGATATCACAAAACTGTGGTTTTATTTCTGGGTTATTTCTGGAAAGTGGTGTGTTGTCAGCAGTCCACCATCTTCTCCATTCCACGCATGAAAGCATTGATCTATCTTATTATGAGCAAGTTAAAACTTTTCATGTACTCTGAAGTACTTCCAGGGACATTAAATACATCTACATATTTGTAACTGATGTGACATAAAAATTTCAATTCGTCATCATTTCAAACATTCTACAGTAAACATTTTACAGAAAAAATGATACTGATGGATTCAAATTTTGATAAACTATTGGGAAGTGGTAAAATAACAAAAAGCAGGTCCTGGTTGGATGAAGTGGGTCCCTAGGAGTATTTCCTTAAAGGATAAGTATTAATCTGTTCCTTTCTTGCCTTCCCCCTCTCCTTCTTTCTGGTTTCCAATTGGTAAATGTTTGTGTCCACCAATCCCTCACCCTACAATGGACAGAAATCTGAAACCATGAGCTGCAATGGATCTTTCCTTTCTTAAGTTGTTTGGTTTAGCTATTTTGTCACAGTAATGAAAAATGTCTAATGAAAGTAAAATGGTAAAGTGTCCTTTATGATGCCAATGGAACATAGGCATGTACAGTATTTTTGTGATCTCTTGGATGATGACAGAGGTCTATTACTCTGGAAAACTAGGTTTCAATGGGATTCAATTCTGACATAATTATATTCAAGTTCCTATGTGCAAAATTCCCTAATGAAGAAAGCATTGGGAAATGGTCAGAGAAATTAATTCTCCCTTCAAAGAAAGGAGGAAGATGCAGTAATTCCACAGGAAGATGAAATGATCAAGATCATCTCTACTTGTCATTTTTGTAGTTTTAAATGTTTATGCTGGATTTTCAATGTTGTATGGACTATGATAGATTGTATATTATATACATGTTATATATATATATATATATATATATGTTTGTGTTTTTATATGTACCTTACTTGGACCTCAAATAGTACACAGTAAAAGACACTGCTATTAAATTAATCTAATTAATTTAAGTCACATAGACATGGTCGCACTTCATAGCACTTAGTTACATCTTGTTCCAAAGCTTGAACATTTAATAATTATTTCATATTTTTATCAAAATAAATACAAGAAAGTATAATCTGCTTGAACTCAAGAAAAATATGCAAATTAAACAAGACTGTATCACTCTTCAGTTCAACCAACAAAGATGTAAGAAAGGATAAAGATGTAGTCCACACTGCAGTTGGAAATATGAATTAAACAGCAATTAGGCAACACCCACAAAATGGATTCTCATATTCTACAAAGAGACATACATAAGGAAGTTAGTGACAAAGCTGTTTGTCAAAGTAAAGCATTGGAAATTACGTAAACCCTAAAGGAAAGGGTTTTGATTAGATATATGCTAGCACATCCACAGAGCAGAAATACAGAAATACATCAAAATAAATGGGTGTATGTATATACTGATATAGGAATATATGATAAAGGAGTACTTGATATAATCTCAACTGAAAGGAAGAAACTAAATCTCTAAGACTAACATACTTTTAAAGTTTGTGTCAATGACATATGCTGAATGTATATAGGAAAACTCGAAGTATTTCTGAAATATTAACAGAGGTCAGGTTGATAAACTAAACTGGGAGAACCTTTCCTTCCTAAATTTATTTGCTTAGTGTGCCTCTCTTTCATATTAAAATAATAAGATAATGAGATGATGTAAAACTCTAACTTTGTTTTAATAAATATTAAGCTGATAATAACCAGCATACATTGCTCAAAATAAATATGTGTCTCATGTGTGAGACTCAAATCCAAACCATCTGCCTCAAGAAGAGTGTTTATTATATTCAAAAACTAGTTTCTGATGTCCGGTATCTACAGAATTTCCCCTGCCAAACAAATTCTGATGGTATCCATTTTGTTCAGAGCTCCTCTGGGCTTTTCTTCTTGCTACTTACAGTGGCAATTTTCCAAAGCCACAGCATAGTATACATTTCTGAATTTGCTGTTAGCTTCTAGCAAGAGAGAGCTCGGGTGGCATTTTCCTTCTCTCTTTGACTCCTAGTTGTGTGCATTAATGGATTTCTCTGTTTCCCCTGAGGACTCTTATACATATACCATCTCTTTGTTGAGAACTTAAATTGATTGACCACATGTCATCAGACTTTCCACGGGTACCATGTTTCTTCACTGTTATCAGTAGAATTTAGTACCCACAAGAGGACATCAATGATAAAGTATTTACTATCCAAGAATAAAAGCTTTTCTCTACCTTAACCTTTTACCAAGCCAAACTTCTTGACCTACACCATTTCAGAAGGAGTTTACTCCAACAGAGACAGAAAACAAACAAACAAAAGAAGATATGAGCCACATAAAAAGGACCGTTTTACATGTAAACAAAAAGAATGTTTTGCTCATTTTCAGAAGAAGTACATTACTAAGAAAAGTCTTTCATAGAAGTCTACACAAAAGTTCGTAAAAGAATCGCAAGGTACTGGGCACTGGTGGCTCATGCCTGTAATCCTAACTACTCAAGAGGCTGAGATCTGAGGGTTGCAATTCAAAGCCAGCCCAGGCAGTAAAGTCCAAAAGACTTTCTCCAATAAAAAAAAGAAGTGGCGCTGTGGCTCAAGTGGTAGAGCGTCAGCCTTGAAGAGCTGAGGGACAGCGCCCAAGCCCAGAGTTCCAGCCCCACAACCAGCAAAAAGAAGAAGAAGAAGAAGAAAAGAATGGCAAGAAGAAGAAGAAAAGAATGGCAATGAAACTCAATCTGTAACAGAGAAAGAGATAACCAGCAAGCACCGGAAAAGTAGAAGTCCCTGGTTTTCTGTACATATGTTTTCATGGGTTTGTTAAAGAACTTGCTTGTTGTTGAATACATCAGTGATTAAGAATTATAATTACCTATTTAATTTATCTTCCAGGACAGAATATTTTTAGAGTTAATAATTATTGCAGGATAGTCAGGCTCCAGTGGTTCATGTGACTCAGGATGGGAGACTGAGGATCGCAGTTAGAAGCCAATCTGGGGAGAAAACTCTGTGAGACCCTTTATCTCCAATAAACTACCAAAAAACAAAAAAGCTGAAAGTGGGACTGTTGCTGTTCACACAGCAAAACCCTGGATTGCAGTGTCTGGTAGAAAGAAAGGGACCATACCATGCAGGTATAGACAAATTTATTAAAACATCATACGCTGGTGTTAAGTGAAATGAACCCCAAGATAGGGACACAAATGGTGTTTTCTTTCTTGCTATTGTTTCTAACGTATTTATAAAGTACTATGTGATTTTTTTTGTTTCTTTGTATGTTCCTCCCCCATGGTATAACTCCTGTTTTCACTGTATTTTATGTCAGTACCCTGCGTCTCGTATATACACTTCTCTAATTTGGGGAAGGGAAGGGAAAAAACAAAATGCTTAAACAGGTATACAGGTTGACCCATTGTAACAATGAGATGCACAAGACACTATGTTGAGAAATGAACTTTACAATTTGTGGGGGGAGGAGAAGGGGAGAGTATAGAATATTATTGTGAAGGTGGGAGGGAAGGGATGGTAGGGGAAAACAAAGAAGGAGGTAACAGTGCTTGATAAGAAATGTACTCATTATCTTGCTCATGTAACTGTAACCCCTCTGTACAGTATTTTTACAGTAAAAATGTATTAAAAATTATATGCTTATATAGGGTATAGGAGCATAGAAGGTAAGTCTGTTGTGATGGGACAATCTCGGGACAGAAAGTTGACCTTAAATAATTTTGGGGGGAATGTGGACAATTAGCAACCTTTAATCAGTGACCTGGAGGAGTTGTTCCAGATAATAACAGAGGAAGCAAGATGCAGGTGGGCCTCCATTAAAAAACACAAAAGGAATCTTGAAGCGTTGTTCTACATGGTTAACTGGGAAGAGCACAAATGGCACTTCCTGAAAACCATCACCTGAGTCTGGTGCAGGGCACAGGATCTTTACCCTGCATGGAGGAAGGGGTGTCCCTCTTCCTTCCTCAGAGGGAATGCATGCCAGCATGCACCCTCATGGCACACACAAAGTCAGACGGGGTCACAAGAGTCAGTACCTCCGACATGCACTGTGGCTCAAGTGGTAGAGCGCTAGCCTTGAGCACAGAGAGGCTCAGAGACGGAGTCCAGGCCCTGAGTTGAAGCCCCAGAACTGTCCCCAAAACAGAAAACAACAACAACAAAAACTATTGTAGGACAATGGACATAACTCTGGATTCTTCCATGGAAGAATCTGAACATGGAATCACCTTGTTAAAAAGAAAATGTAGCCTGGGTAAATTAGCCTCAACTTTGGTTTACAGTAGGACTGTGCTTTAATCCCAATTCTGTATTTCTAGGACAAACTGTTTATATGAGGCTCAAAGTTCTCTTTTAACAAATTGTTTTAATACAGCCACCTTAACATTGTAGGAATAGAATATTAAGATGTCACTATAAAGCATATGTTCTTTCATAATAGCCCTGGGCAAAGAATAAGTTGGTAGAACCTAAATAAGAACTTCAGCAAATTGAAGAACTTTTTGAAAAACAAATAGACACACATAAATCTTAAAAGTGAAAAGTTCAAAAAGTCTTTTTTTGTATAACAAGTATTATTCCCAAACCTCAACAGCAACCTGGGCGTGGCGGCACAAGCCTATAATGTCAGATACTTTGGAGGATGAAGTTGGAAGATTGAAAGCTTAAAGTAATGGGGCTGGGGAGGTGGCTAAGTGGTAGAGCGCTTGCCTTGCATGCCTAAGGCCCTGGGTTCGATTCCTCAGCACCACATAAGCAAAGAAAAAAAAGCCGGAAGTGGCGCTGTGGCTCAAGTGGTAGAGCGCTAGCCTTGAGTTGAAGAGCTGAGGGACAGCGCCCAGAGTTCAGGCCCCAGGACCGGATCCCCCCCCCAAAAAAAGAAAGAAAGCTTAAAGTAAGTTTTGGCAACCTAACACAAATTTGTCTCAAAATAAAATACAGAAATAAAAGACTAAAGATAGAACTCCAGGGTTGAGCACTAACCCACAATGTTAGATGAAGTGGGTTCAATGCACAATATTGCAGAAATAAAAATGGAGCTTAAAGGCAGACTTTTCAACATGTCACATTCATATCAATCAAAAATGAAGAAGAAGAAGAAGAAGAAGAAGAAGAAGAAGAAGAAGAAGAAGAA
>NW_012267219.1:5181273-5183584 GCF_000151885.1 Dipodomys ordii
GAAGAAGAAGAAGAAGAAGAAGAAGAAGAAGAAGAAGAAGAAGAAGAAAGGAGGAGGAGGGGGAGAACAACAAGTGGAGGCACAGATCGCTTTGGTGATTTATTAAATGATCTTGCCATTTATATGACCTGTATATACGAAGGGGAAAAAATTAAGGTTAAGGGTATAAAAGTCACAATAGAACATTTCTCTAATCTTGAGAAAAATATGGTCATTCAGGAAGTGTATAGAGCCCAAATATATGTAGCAAGAAAAGATCCTCAACAAAAAAATTATATATTATAAGCTGGGCACCAGTGGCTCACACCTAGCTACTCAGGAGGCTGAGATCTGAGGATCATGGTTCAAAGTAAGCCCAGGCAGGAAAATCCATGAGACTCTTATCTCCAATAAGCCACCAGAAAAACAGAAGTTGTACTGTGGTTCAAGTGGTAGAGTGCTAGCTCTGAGTTGAAAAGCTGAGGGACAGCGCCCAGGCCCAGAGTTCAAGCCCCAAAACCAAAAATATAACAAAAACAACAACAACAAAAAACAGCAGCAACAAAAATTAGTCAGATTGTTACACACACAGGAAAATAATTTTAGAATAAAAGAAAGCTCTAGGTTGTTCCATATCTTAGCTATGTAGATGAATGGAAGAAAATGTGGTATTTATACACAATGGAATTCTATGCCTCCATCAGAAAGAATGACATTGCCCCATTTGTTAGGAAATGGAAAGACTTGGAAAAAATTATATTAAATAAGCTAGGGCCAAAGAAACATAGGTCCCATGGTTTCCCTTATTTGCAATAACTAGTATATGTCTGAGACAAGCAGAAAGATAAGCAGATAAGTTGATGTTAGGAGAAATGAACCCCAAGATAAGAATTCAAATGGTTTTTCTTTCTTGCAATTGTTTCTAACATATTTACAAGATGATTTTTGTTGCTTTGTATGTCCCTCTCCCACAGTATAAACCCTGTTTTCACTGTAATGGATGTTGGTATACTTTGTGGAGGGGAAAGGAAAAAGCAAATCATTTAAGTAGGGATACAGGTGGACCCATTGCAACAATGAGATGTACATGTAGTTATGTTGAAAAACGAACTTTACATCTTTGGCGGTGGGGGGCGGGGGGAGGATGGGAAGGGATGGGAAGGGGAAACAAAGGAGGCAACAATGTTTGCACCTTGCTCATGTAATAACCCGTCTTTATGGTATTCTTACAATAAAAAAACTATCAATTATTTTTTTAAAAAGAAAGTTCGAAATCACATTTAAGGGCAAATATATCAAACAAGCAGCAAACTTCTCAGCTCAGCAGAAGACTTTCAGAGAACGAAGGCACACAATGACATATTCTGCATACTGAAAAAAATAGCCATCAAACAAGATGACTTTGGGCAGCAATCTTATCCTTCAGACATGAAACCAGAATAAAAGCATCCTAAAATAAGAAAATGGGGGCTGGGAAGGTGGCTCAGTGGTAGAGCGCTTGCCTTGCATGCTCAAGGCCCTGGGTTCGATTCCTCAACACCACATAAGCAAAAAGAAAAAAGCCGGAAGTGGCGCTGTGACTCAAGTGGTAGAGTGCTAGCCTTGAGCTGAAGAGCTGAGGGATAGTGCCCAGGCCCAGAGTTCAGGCCCACAACTGGACCCCCAAAAAAAAAGAAAAAAGAAAATGGAATTCATGACCTGAGCCTTGAAAAAGGTGCTGAAAAGGATTCCATCTGGAAATAGAAGACAGATGACTACCCATGTAAGGGTGATTCCACTAGTAGAGTATATACACAAAGGAAAAATAGCAAAGAAACCTCTGTTATTAAGTAACCAAACCACAAAGATGAATAAGAGAGGAACAATTGAAGAATATTTAAGAACAACTAGAAGAAAATCAATACAATGAAAAAAACAAAGAAAGAAAAACGTGGAGATTTGAAAGAAATAGCAATAGTTTTTAAATGAGTTAAGCTCATTCATGCCCATGATGAGCTCTTGAATGAAAGAACCAAAAAGGAATGAAAAGAAAGGTCTCTCCACTCCTTTTCAATCTAGTATTAGAATGCCTAGCTACAGCAATAAGACAAGATGCAGACATAAAGGGGATCCAAAAAGGGAAAGAAGAAATAAAACTCTCCCTCTTTGCAGATGACATGATCTTGTATTTAAAGAATCCCATAGACTCCATGCCCAAATTACTCAAGCTGATTCAAAACTTTGGCAAAGTAGCAGGGTATAAAATTAACCCCCAAAAATCAACGGCTTTTCTGTATGCCAACAATGAGAAAAGTGTGGCTGAAATTAGGAAAGCAACTCCATTTGTAATAGC
>NW_012267219.1:5185471-5213755 GCF_000151885.1 Dipodomys ordii
AAAAAAAAATAAAGTAAAATAAAAAGAAAAAAAAGAAAGGATTAGTACGAATGTCTAAAGGAGTTGCTTTGAGATATTTTAAAAGGCTGTAATTGGGGTAAAATGCATAAAGAGAATGCCAAAGGTCTGTTGTCAGGAAGGGGCATATATAATGGATCTGTAATTAAATATTCAACATAATTTACACATTTATGGTGCAGTTTATATAGCATCTGTATTTATCTTTCTTTTTTATTTTCTTATTTATTTATTTTTGTCAGTCGTGGGGCTTGAACTCTGGGCCTGGGCGCTGTCCTGGAGTTCCTCAGCTCCAAGGTGGGCACTCTACCGCTTGAGCCACAGTGCCACATCTGGTTTTCTGAGTGGTTTACTGGAGATAAGAATCTCACAGCTTTTATTGCCTGGGCTGGCTTTGAACCATGATCTTCACATCTCAGCCTCCTGAGTAGCTAGGATTACAGGCGTAAGCTGTCAGCAACCAGCTATATTTATCTTACAATGAAAAGGAACAAAATACGTTTTCCTTGATCTTACTCCCATGGATTCTTACTTCATTGCTCAAGCAGAACACTGGAAATACTGTTACCTCTCCATAGGTGATTTTATTGTGTGTGTGTATGTATATAAACCTATATATATATATATATTTATATACTTATTTTTTTTCTTTTCTTACAATATGTTGTGGGAGTGAGAAATAGGTCTTCACTTTTGTGAAGCTTATGTTCTATATCAAGGTAAAAGTTCTTCTATACCATATTAAAACATTTATATATATATATATATATATATATATATATTAGGTAAATATCCCCAAGAATTTTGGCCTAGTGAGATTTAATTAATTAATTAATTGTCACTCATGGGGTTTGAATTCTGGGTCTGGGCGCTGTTCCTCAGCTCTCAGCACAAGACTAATGCTCTACCACTTGAGCCACAGCACCACTTCTGGTTTTCTGAGTGGTTTATTGGAGATAAGATTCTCACAGACTTTTCTCCTGGTTTGGCTCTGAACCGTTATCTTCAGATCTCAGCCTCTTGAGTAGCTAGGATTACAGGCATGAGCCACTGGCACCCAGCTGGTATTTGTTTTAGAGAACTATTTTCATGAGCCTGCTTCTTTCTCCATCAATAATTTACTAGTTGAAAAGTTTCCAGTTATTTCCAGTATTTGCAGTTGCAAGAAGCTAAAGCCAAACCATTCTTTCTTCCTTTTAATATTGTTATGCTTAAATGTAATGAATTGCTAATAACATTGTATATATACATATATATTTTCTGTAATGTAACATCAAATATAAACTTTATTGATATTTTTATAGTCTCTACTACAAATCCTTTCTTAAATAAATGTTGTCCACACATTAAGATTTCATATTTCTTCATCATTTTCTAGATTTCCTTCCTTGTAAATGTTTGTTCTTAAGTAAAAGTTTTTCTTAGCCTCCTTGAAACTTACAATCTTCAATATTTTATTATCTTGGGTCTTCCCAGTTTTATATTTTGTAAGTGATCTAGACCCCATGAATCTCTTTTTTTCTTGTTTTTCTCATTCTTATTTATTGGCTTTTCTCTTATTTGTTTTGAAACTTCCTCCAGAGGCTAGTTTAGAAAAGAAAAACTAATTGGCATCTAAAATCAACCTAGTCCATGATTATTCCAATTTCTAAGTTCTGTGAAAACAGTATACATAAACCTCCTGCATTTCTGGGCATAAATAGCCAGGCTCTCTCTGTGTAAGCTGATGCTAACAGGCCACCATTGTAGGAACCTTGAATTTAAGATTTCCCAATTCCGAAAATGGTCTTGAACTGCTTTAATCACACTCTGAAGAAGTGGTAGCTCTTAAAGGTGCCATGAAACCCAGGTAATTGATGTGTTAACCTAGTGTAAACCAACCTATTCCTTGTCATTACCGATACATGAGAGTAAATTCACCCGTTAATAATAAAATGGAATTCTGCTCCTTAAAGGTACAATTTCTTAATATATTTTTTAGACTTTTATTTAAAACACATTAATCCCATGGCCCAAAATAATCTAACACTGCATTACTTGTTTAATCTTGCCACTTTAATATAGCTATCATCAAAGAGTAACAATATCAATATATTCTACTACATGCAATCCAAGCTAAGAGTAGCCTTCATGTGTCTTGTCCACAAGGGTGGACACATGGCTGCTGACACTGGAAGAGAAGGCAAGCATCCAAGAGCTAGGCAGGCTACTTTAACTCTGTCATACTTCAATTGTGCTGCAATGCCATTATCAGAAGAAACTGAATCTTGTAAATTCCTTAATACTAGCCTTGTGCTTTCTAAAACTTTTAACCTTAAATTTTCTTTTCTTTCTAAAAACATTCTGATCTTTAAAGGTAAAATAGTTTCAAAAGACAAACTACTGCACACTTTAGTTGAAATACATTTTTTAAAAAATGGTTGATCTTTAATGAATGAATCACAGATAAAGTCAACATTCAGGAAATACAATAAACAGCATTACAATTCACTACCAACAAAACATATATTTCAGATAGTTGTCTTTGACTGGCCAAAGAAGATAGCTTAAAAAAGAAAATAGAAAGATCTGAAGGGTTTTGTAGCTCATATCAAATAAACAGAACATCCTACTGCAAACATTTACTGCATTCAGCAAAACTAAAATATTTTGAAATATGAATGAAAGAAGTTTCCAGTTACTATAAATACTCACAAATAATTTCTATATTATCTGATGAAAATGCTAAAATAGCACATAATTCTTCCTTAGTAAACAGAATATACCAGTACAATTTATGGTTTTGGGTGATTCATGATGACTTTAAATAGGAAATCTAGTCTAGATACTTCTAGATTCTTACATTCTGAGGTTTCTTTTTACAAAGGTCTGTAAATCTCTTTGTTCTCATAATTTATTGTCTAACTTTAGCAGACTTGCCCTTAAGCTTTAAGTTTGCTGTAGATATTTACACTCAAACTAACTGAGCTACTTATGAAAATAGAGATTCTTGCCTCACACCCTTGCTATGCCTAAAGTCATTACATTTTATCAGAGTATCTACCTATCAATCAGATTGTTATAAATTCTACTAATTTTCTTGTAGTGTTTTTATATAGTCATTTGTAGTTAAGCTATGCTACGTAAAATAAAAATTAATAGCTGCATTAAATATTTCTATAAAATTTCTCAGAATCATTAGAAATGTACAGGGAAAAATATCCAATATCTAAAAGAAACCTCTGTAGTCATTGATGCTTATTAAGTTTTTGAAGTCAGAATTTAAAGTCATTCTATAATCATGAGGGCCCTATTAAATATACAGCAGGTGTTCAAAAATTTGTCAATTTGAGATTTAAAGTGAAATAAGTATCTTCACCAAATCATCCATGAGGTTTGATTTCCTCCCTGAGCATATGAGAGTTCCCTCTATGGCCAAATTTGCCTTCTGGAACAAAATTCACTCTCAACTGAATCTTTTCAACTGTAGGAGCTTTGTTAAAACTTCTCATTGTAAACTTAAGAGTTCTAAATGAATTAGACACAGTTCTTAAAGCACTCTTGAAATCTACTGGCAAGCAGTCATGCTGATTTTTGACAAGAGTTACCTGGCTATGCATATTGTAAGATGGTCAGCTAATTCCTTTCAGTTCATTTTTATTAAAGCTATGTCCTTACGGATTCCATACTTCCTTCCCTGGGCCAACATTTAACATGGATTTAATCCACTCATAGGCAACAAAGATCTGACAACACAAGAAAATCCCTGTCCTTTTACTTCCCTAGGTCATACTATCCTTCCTTCCTGGTATTCCTTGATCATGTGACCCACGATGGAACAGATACTTGTGACATGGCCACTCTGAGTCTACTTCCTGTCTTTGGCACCGTTGACATACGAGGTCATGAGTCAATGTGCATGCCTTTAGTTTATCCAAACATATCTTAAAGTAACTAATCCTTCTTCTGTTGGCCCCAATGCTACTTAGTACCAGTAAATGGAAGTTAGAAAGCTGTATTTCCTTTGTTAGCATGAATATATATATATCTATTGTAAATCTGATAATGAAAACAATTCATTCTACCAAAACCAACATAGTAACAAAATCATACTTTTCTTTTTTATTATTATTGTGAAAATACCATACAGAAGGGTTACAATTACATGGGCAAGATAGTGAGGACATTTCTTATCAAGCATGGTTGCCTCCTCCTTTGTTTCCCCTTCCCATCCCTTCCCCTCTCCACCCCCCCACCCTAAAGCATATTAACACTTCAAAATGCTATATAAATAGATACTGTGTTGCCTTTTACAAATTGTCACATATGCTTATAGGTATAAAACGCTTGACTTTTAACCAAATATTTTTAATGCAAAAGGTAATATGAGCATTGAAAGTTAATATACCTTGAGGCCAGTGGTGAGAAACAACATCAACCTTACAAATAACCTTGCCAGGACATAGAGAAATAAATAGAGAAAGATATACCTGAATGCAGACAAAAACATACCAATATAGGAACACACAAAACACCTAACTATCCGTTGTCTATGAGAAATACATTTGACAAACAAAAAGTCAATATTGAAAGGTCTGGAAACACTTTTCTCAGGAAAATGAATGCTAAAGCAGATAGAAGTAGCTACACTTACATTTGATGAAGTAGACATCAAGTTAAAATTAGTCAGAAGTGATAAGGAAGCCTACTTCACATGAACAAAGCAACAGTTCATCAAGAAGGCATAACAGGGGCTAGGAAGGTGGCTCGGTGATAGAGTGCTTGCCTTGTATGCATGAAGCCCTGGGTTCTGTTCCTCAGCACCACATAAGCAGAAAAAGCTGGAAGTGGCTCTGTGGCTCAAGTGGTAGAGCGCTCGCCTTGAGCTGAAGAGCTGAGGGACAGCGTGCTCAGATGCAGAGTTCAGGCCCCACAACCAAGGCATAACAATGAACATGTAGTCACCAAATACAAGTGTACCCCTCTTTTTTAATTTTCAGATTTCCTATTTAAAGTCATCATGAATCACCCAAAACCATAAATTATATTTGGTATATTCTGTTTACTAAGGAAGAATTATGTGCTATTTTAATATTTTTATCAGATAAGATAGAAATTATTTGTAATATAGAAATTAAGAAGTAGCCAAAATCAAAACCAGCATTCAAAAAGATATATATATATATATATATATATATATATATACATACACACACACACAATGGAATGTTACTTATCCATTAGAAAGAATGATAGTGCACCATTTGCAAACAAGTGGAAGGATCTGGAAGAAATGATGTTAAGCCAATTAAGTCAGGCCCAGAAAGACAAAGGTTTCATATTTTCCCTTATATGTGGAAGCTAGATTTAGCTTATGAATTTATAAATAAGTACATTGGGTGGTATGCAATTGCATTAAAATCTATTCACGGAAATATGGTAGATTCAATGGAGAACTCAAATAATGGAATTCCTTAGGAAGGCAAAGCCAAACTTCAACAGCAACAAAAAAACACACCAGGAAAGAGGTAACGTAGGGTCATGGGAGAGAGATGGATAAAGAGAAGTGGTAAGAATGCAGTCAGAATTCAATATATATTCTACAAAATGTATATTCTATAAAATTAAGAAAGGAAGGGGTTGGGGGAAGAAGGTTGGGAGAGAATGTTCAAAGGTCTGACACTAATCAAGATAAACTTTATTTGTAAACTGCTTCGTTAAATGGCAACTCCTTTGTACAACTACTTAACGTCAATTTAGTATTTTTTAAAAATAGCACATAAACAGATAAAACATAAATATAACAGATTTTTAAATAGTACCAAAAGAATAAATAAAAAATTGGTTCTTTGAAAAGGTAAGACTGATAAATCTTCTGTACATTGTAAATATATTCTTCTTTTTCATATTGCTTATATCTAAATTTCTAACTAAATTGATTTGTTCTTTTGAGTTTAAGATGGAAATTCACTTTTGTTAAAATTACCAGTTTTATTGTAGAATAGAATATTAAATGTCATTTCATATTATAACTCTCTAAATATACCTGCCATTCTTAAAATTTTTCATATCACTGAGCTACTCTATTATTGTGTTCCCATAAATTTGTCAAATGTTCCCAAAATTACCTGTGCAATTAAATAAACACACAAAAAATTTAAGACTGGCTTGTGACAGGGAAAGATTGTCCTTACTATTTTCCCTTTCCTACAGCTTTACATCAAGAGAAAATTTATAATCTCTATCTGCCAGCTTCAGAAATTTGTATAGGATTGGTTTCCATTCATAAAATAATTATGAAAATGATATCTTATAACATAATGAAACCTCTAAGAAAAATAGAAATATTTTCAAATATTTTAAATCATAAAACACTATATAAATTATTATAAATAAACACTAGAAAATGAGAAGGTCAATGTTAAACATAAAATAGAAAGCATGCCTACCATTGAACAGTAACATTTTTGATACTCTAATCCATCCAGCTACAAAATTGTCTAATTTAAATCACCTATATTCGGTTGAATGGCTCCACTTTTTTAAAAAATGATAAAATAGTTGCATAATAGACTGGTGTGGGAAAAGTTGAATTTATCAGTGCTGTTAAAGTACTGGTAGCTTCTTGAATTAGAAGTTTTCTTGACTCACATACTACATAAAAAAGGATGGATGTCATAGAATTCCTTGGCATATTAACTTCTGTCATTTCAAATCTGGATTTTTCTCATTCTAAGGAAGACAAGGGGAAAAAAATCATGAATTTTTCATGTCCTTAAGTTTAAAGTAGTGTTATGAAAATAAGTGTTCAATGTTATTGTTATACAATCTTTATTTCTTCTTTTTCAGAGAGGTGATCACACAAGTATCTTCATTAAATTTTCTTCTTATTAGGGTCAAGAATTTCCTTAAGAGTAGTTTCCTTACTTAGGATAGCCACATGTGAAACAATTCCCCTATCAATCCTGGTATGACTTCCCCTGGTTTGGGGAAGCTGTTCAAGCTCCAGCAATCAAAGGCCAGGATTAAATGAAGATTTAGCCATTGATTAGGAAGGAAAAGCACAGCAACAGCATGATGTGTCCACTGACACTGACAATACAATGTCCACCCTCGTGGAAACGATCTTATATGAATTTCTAATTTAAAAAAAAACAAAACTAAAGTAAAGATGTAGATGTTTGGTTTCAACTAGCAGTGAGAAGATGGTCAAGACCATTTATTAATTTACTTTTGGCTTGAAGAAGAAAGGCATGTCCTCACTTCGTGGTTCCAGGAGTGCCAATGGGAAGGCTCACCTGGAGTTCAAACGGTAGCTCTTGTCTTTCCCTCTACCACCAGCCTTTATCTAACACTTCTGCAGACCACTTACTTGCAAAGAACATTGTTTCAGGCACTGACAATACACTTGCCAAATGGTTCTAGTTTATGTCTGAGAGAAACATTTTCTAGGTGACCTGAAATAAAACCTTTGGCTATTATTTAAAAGGATTATTTCACCACCACTAAACTGAGAATATTGGAACTAATATTGCCATTTTTCACCAATTAATTGAGTGGTTAGTCCTTGAAGTAAAGGTGACAAATAATGTGTTTGAAAACTATAACTCATCTTTGAGTTCCACATTTGTCTTCAAAATTCATGTTGAAGTTTTTTGACAATGTGGCAATGTTGGGAACTGAAGCTCTTTGAGAGAAACTGGGCTCATTTGTGAAACAAATCTTATTACCAAAGGTCAAGTTCAGGTCTCCAAGTTATTCCCCTTTCTGTCCCCTGAAGATTTAGAAGTTGGAATCCCGAGGATCCATTTCCTAAGGAAAATGGAATGGAAAAATACAATGTCCTCACCAGACAAAGTACTTGCCAATCTCTTTACCTTTTGTCTTCCCAACCTCCAGAACTTTAAGCTCATGAGTTCTGCTTACTAATTGTGTGTTTTGTTATAGACACAAAAATAGAGAAAAATTCTAAGCCTTTAAGATCTCAAAAACAAATAAACAGATCTGAAATCCAACTCATGATCTCATTAATATCCTGTTCTCTCTAATTTAGTCACCAGTGTAAGGTGGATTCTAACTAAGAGTTATTCTTGATCCACTTAGATGAAGTTGATTGCCCATTTTCTTTTTCTAAATGCTTCAAGTATCCATCGAATGAAGTCCAGCAAGACTGTTAATTCGCTAAAGCAGATAGGTTTTATCCTTCACCTTGCCTCAATAAATTCTAATTCAGAATTCTTCTCTAACTTCTCTCAAGCTAGTTATTTCCCTTTAGGCTGCTTATCTTTTAAATAGGTAAATATAATTACTCCAGTTTCTCCCCATCTCCACTTAAAATATGTTACTGGCATTTTCTTGTTGTTAGTATAAAGAGGTAAGTATACATGTTTTACCATTGAAGCTGGGGATTAACTCATTCCTCATAGCGTTCTGTGATACTGTCCTTAATCTGTAAGCTATAACTGTCATTTTTATTTGCTTATGTCATTTTGCTCCCAAGGTTCATGTTTAGATTTTCACATTTTGCCCTAAAATAGCGATTCTTCATGAAATCTTGCATTTATACAAACCCATATTCACTGAGTAGGGTCTTTCCATTACAGTATTACTCATTCTATTTTTATGTATTTTTATATTATATTTTATATGATATTATCTGATTGATGTATCTTCCTCACATGTATAAATACCATGAAAATGGAGAACACATCTATTTTGTTCATCCTTGTATCCTTAGAACTTACCCTAGTTTTGTTTTTAGTAAGTATTTGCTTAAAGAAAATGAATGCTTTAAGTCTCTCATCTACTATATTCGTTCAATGAAGATCAAAAAGAAATGTAATATAATTTTTCATTCATGATAAAAAATATTTTAGTTGTACAAAGGAGTTGCCTTTTAACAAAGCAGCTTATGAATATAATGCCTCTGGATCAAAGGTACCCCTTTCAACATTATCACTCATTCTTCCCAACCCACTTTTTCCCTTTCTTTTCTTCATTTTGTAGGATATACATTGAATTGTTGACTGCATTCTCACTTTCTCTTCTTATTCATCTACTCCTTCCCCCTTGACCTTACCCTACCCTTTTTAAGTACCTGCTTCCTGGTGTTCATTTTGTTGAACTTTGACTTGGCCTTTCTAAGGAATTATATTATTTGAGCTCTCTCTTGAATCTACCATACTTCAGTTAATACATTTGTATATACTTGTATAGCACCCAACGTATTTACTTATAAGTTTATTAGCTAATTCCAGCTTCTACAAGTAAGGGAAAACACGTCTTTTGTCCATCTGGGCCTGACTTCATTTAACATAATTTTCCAGGTCTTTTCATTTCTTTATACATAATATCACATTTTCTTGATCCACTCATTCATTAAGAGGCATCTGAGTTGATTCCATACCTTGGCCATGGTGAATAGTGAATAGTACTGCCATAAATATGTGCTGGTGGCTTTATCCTGGTTTGTAATTTTGGTATATGATCTTATACTCAAGACTCTTTACTGGGCTGCGAAGGTGGCTCAGTGGTTGAGCGCGTGCCTTACATGCATGAGGCCCTGGGTTGGATTCCTCAGCACCACATAAGCAAAAAGGAAAAAGCCGGAAGCGGTGCTGTGGCTCAAGTCGTAGAACTCTAGCCTTGAGCTGAAGAGCTGAGGGACAGCGCCCAGGCCCAGAGTTCAGGCCCCACGACTGCCCCCCCCCAAAAAGACTTTTTTCTAATCCTACAGTCTTATAGTCTAATCACTCCCCATTAAAAAAATGACAACTGATTCCTCTGCTTACTCCCCCAATGTATTATTGTGGGGGGGGGGGTTAGCTGTGATCCCTTTATAAATTGTTATGTTTATTTAATCATCACTTCTATTGTTTATGACATGTTTTCCACCTTAGAAATGAAGTGCAATGTAAGTAGAAGCTGTGATGTGTTTTCTTGGCTACAAAAATCAACTTTACACACAATTAAAATATTTTTAACTTTGCATTTTTTATATTTTTTAATAAATTTTTGTCGTGAAAATACCGTACATGAGGGTTACAATTACATGAGCAGGGTAATGAGTACATTTCTTATCAAGCATTTTTGCCTCCTCCTTTGTTTTATTCCTACCATCCCTGTCCTCCCATCTCCAGGATTACATCCCCCACACTAAATAAAATATTTTTGAGACAAGTAAAAGAAATGTCTAGGATTATTTGTATTTGTCCATTTCCTGTTGCTATGTAGTTTTTACTACAAATAAAAATTGAACAAGTTTTCATTGGTTGAAAATTAAATATTTCCAAGAATAGTTGATAATAATTAACCATGTATTCAAAGTTTGCCTGTCCATAATACTCACACTACTAATACAGTATACCACATCATTCAACTGTAACAATGGCTCTCATTCATAGTGAGTTTGCCACTTAAAAAACATTAAACCAGACACTGGCAGTTCATGTTTATAACCTGATCTACTCAATAGGGTGAAACATAAGAATTGTGACTTGAAGCCAGCTCAGGCAATACAAATCCATAAGAGATAAGAATCTCCAGTTATCAAGAAAAATAGTTGGAAATGAGGAAGTGATGAAAATGGTAAAGTTCCATCTTCCATTAGAAAAGTTAAGGTTCAAGCCAAAGTACCACAGTACCAGGGCACGTACACAAAAATAACCTTTGGCAATGCCAGAAGACATTTACAATTGCCAGAGTTTAACAGAGATACCAAGAACTTCCTGATGTGAACAATGTTGAAGGTAAGAAATCCTGATATTCCATCTCTATGACACCCGCACCTGTTCCACTTTCCATCAATGGGTATCTTATCTTTCCTTCAACTCTACCCCTACTCTTCTCTCTTGTAGGCACTTCAGATTTGCTATACATGTCTGATTAATGCCACTGAAGATATTCAAGGTTTTATAACAAGTGATAAATTTTTGTGAGTTAATCTTTAATTTTCTTTCTTGTATTTGCTAGTCCTGTCTTAAACAGCTTATCTGAAATAAGTATAGTTCCCTGTCTGCTTTGCTATCTATATTTTCTATTAAAACCTCTATGCAGTAACTTTACAATAAAAATATATATTAAATAGAAAAGGACCTCAAAAAATCCCATGGAACATAACATTTAAGGGTTTACATTTAGTTTTAGTACAAGGAAATAGAGAATTCTCCCTCAAATAGACTGTCATAGTTTCGTGTCATTCAAAGCAATGAATGTAAGGCTCATAGGATTCCATATGTTTTTACTTTTAAAGTCATTTTACCATCCATAACACAAATTACATATTTGGGACATCTTAATCATGAGTGAAAATGTCAAATGTAGATTGGAATTTTTGGTACACTTTTATAATAATTCCTAAAGGACTTCTCTTTAACTCATATATTAAATGAAATATTAGTTGGAATCACTCATGCTCCACGGAGTAAAGTGCATATTAGATTCTCAATAATTCATATACGGAGCAAACAAAAGGAAATACATCCCCCAAGACATCATTATTAAAAACGTTCCTATCCACTGTATCCATGGGATCAATATATCATTTCCACATAAGAGATATCCAATTAATGTTTAGGGCATAACCAAATTCATTACTATTCTAAGAGTCAAATATTAGTTATAGCACAACTACAAGTTTTATTTCTTTTTTACTGTCTCTGGCCAATAAAGAGGAAAAAATTGTGGCTGGTTTGAAAATGGTTCTGAGGGCTGGGAAGTTGGCTCAGTAGTAGAGCGCTTGCCTTGCATGCATGAGGCCCTGGGTTAGATTCCTCAGCATTCTGTTTCCATTTCTTTATGTGCAATAGGCAATGCAATTGTGTGTGTGCATGTGTGTGCTTGTATGCATTAAAATGAGGCATAAGTAGGTCAGGGGAAATTTTTGAGTTATCTTGGCTCATGTAGTTATTTTTATATCAGTGGTTGAAAATCAATGCTTCACTTTAGGCCAAGGAAAAAGAGGAAATAATTTTATGAGAGGTAAAATGCATTCTGGAAGATGGGTGGGAATTAAGATATTTTGCCGTAGTAGAGTTTTGATTGGTCTTAGGATGTCATGAATGAACAAGGGCTAACTCATACTCTAATGCTGCATGAGAAATTACCACACATCTTGTGGCATAAGATACAACTCTTTCATTATTTTACAATGTAAGGAAGAAATACCAGTGTACACTTAATGGATTCTGGTCTAAGGGTCTCACGGCATTGACATAAAAGAGTTAGTTTAGTTTGATCTAGGGTCACATCTGGGGCTCAGGCCTTAGTATCCTTTTTTAAATTGTATAGATATTTCTTGAAAATCTGTTATGAAAGTTTTGACCACTGTACCCCACACTGGCGGAAGGTGCCATGAGACTGAAATAGGAGCAGAAAGGGTTGCACAGAATGCAATTTATTGGTGCCTAACTGAGAGAGGCAGAGTCAGAAGTAGCAAATACCTGGTGGATCCACTCAACTTGGATAAGAAGTAATGGTTTACATAGTGTTCAAGACAGAATTTGCTTTCATCCAAGCTGAAAGGTACCTGGTTTTTCACAAATGGCACATTTCTGGCACTTATGGCTCCAAATTCTGGTTGTAAATCTCTAGATATATCTCTAATAGATTTGTTTATTTTTAGACAGGAAACTGCAGCAAAAGTAGACTAAGGACAATCATCGTGGATAAGCTGAACTCCAATAGTTGTTGTTGGCAGAATCCATTCCTTTCCAACTGTCGAACTCCTGGAGCCTTACTTCTTCAAGGCCAACATGACAGAAAGCTAATTTCTAAATCCCTATTAGATGCCCATCCGATTAAGTCAGACCCATTCAGCATAATCTCCTTTTTGTTTAAACTCAAAATTCATTGTTATTTTAATCGAATTAACCCTACATATATAATATTGTAGTGTCTCACCTCATAACGTCTTAAGCTCAAAGGGAAGGGGTATACAGGACGTGTGCAACTAACGGGTTCAACAATCCAGAGGACCATCTTGGAATGCTGTCAACCCAATTCTAGTTAGAGCAGAAGTTAGAGGAGCTATTTTCACATGTCATATTGCTTTCCGGTCTAAAAGGTAAAGAGTAAAGGTTGATGAAAAGCTCATACCAAATTTAAAAGAACCTCTGGTGTGTTAGTTCATCTTCTTTCACTATAACAAAATACTTCCAATCATCAACTTGTGAAAAGAAAAGATTCATTTTTGTCTCACAGTTTGGGGAAGTTCAAGTCCTATAGGATATATTGCTTTTATGTCTGTGGGGAACTGGCACACCAGGGTAGGAAGGAAGTAATGGGAAAAAATTACTTACTTCTTGGGCAGGGAGATTAAAACAAAAGGGAAAACAAGAGACTAAGGTTCTACAGTCTCCCTACAAGACATTTCCCAGTGACCTAAATGTTCATTGTAAGTTCCATCCATTAACAGCATCCACCTCCCAACCATTAATGCATTAGCTTCAGGAGGATTATGATCCAAACTATGAAACTGTGGATGTCTCACATGTGCAGAGATCTCAGAGGGCTACTAGAGGAGAGAAAATTCAGAAGTCATGGTCACATGACAAGATCGCATTTTCTCTGTGACAAAAACACCCAATGGGGAGTGAATCAATTCACAAGGTTTGCCCCAGGCAAGGGGAGAAACCTTAGTGGGCATAAAGTAAAGCATATGTGAAATATTGTACAAGAAATCTAAGAATTTACCAGAGAGGTTTAGTTATTGAGAGAGGGAGAAGTCACACATACGTTCAATACAGTGCAAAGTAGATTTTGACATAGGTTTGACTTCTTACTACACTTAGGCTATTTTTAATGGCTCACTTTTAAGGTGTTAAATAATAGACTGTGTGAGTGTGATTTCTGTGCCTTTAGGAATATTTGCTCTGAGTAGCCTCCAAAACAAAGACACACAGTTGTAAATTACCAGCCAGGATCAGGATAATGAAATACTAGAGAGTTATTGTTCTCTATAATGTTTGAAATACTTCTCTGAAATACTGAATTCAGTGGACTTTCTAAGAGTCTCTTTGTTTCAAGCAAAGAAAAATGACTTAGAGCCTGAGAACTAGATTAAAAGTGTGTCTCCTGTGTGTGTGTGTGTGTGTGTGTGCATGTGTGTGTGCATGCACATGCGTGTCTCCCAGGGCTTGAACTCAGGGCTTAGGTGCAGTCCTGAAGCTATTTTGCTCAAGGCTAACACTCTACAACTTAAGCTACAGCCTCATTTCTATCTCTTTGGTTAAATGGAATTGAGAGTCTCACAGACATTCCCAACCAGGCTGGCTTCAAACCCTAATTCTCTTGCATTGCTAGGACTCCAGGTGTGAGCCACCAGTGCTAGGCATTGGCTCTTTCCTATAAAAAAGTCTGGTAAATTTCCCTCCTGGCAGAAACGTGGAGCAAAAGTGATATTTTCACTTTCATTCTTACCAGATAATTGTGTTAAATCATCTCATGACCTCTTACATTTAGGGTCATTTTCACTTATGAACTGTTATGCAACATAGTGTGAATAATCATTACTTCCAATTGACTAAACTTGCTAAAAAACAGATACTCATAAAAATATTTCTACTCTTCCTATAAGCATTCTCTCCCTATACAAATGGAAGCACATTTAAGAAAACACAGTCGAAATATCTGAAATGGGAATAGTGTCTCTAGCAAAATGGTGATAGTCAACTCAAGAAATAACCCACTGGTCTTAAGAGAATTATATATTGACATTACCAACACAAAGCCTATATGACTGTTGTTAATTTAAAAAATACTGAAGCAACTCTGCTGTCTACTTTCTTGTGATGTGATTCTATGGGCAAAAAATCACTAGATAATCTTTCCTTTTCAAAAAACATCAGAATCAAAGGGAAATTTGACAAGTTGAAATTGCTTTTGTGGGGAGAAAGGGAGCAACCAGGCACTTGGAATAAAAGCTCAGATTGTCTTGAATCTATAACAACCTATTTCCTAATGCCAGCTCTATGCTCCTAACAACCACCTTTCTTTCAAGAAATGCTAAAACTGCCTAGTTCTAGGAATGATCCCTTGCAATCAGGTACTATTTTATGCTTCCAAAGTCCATAAATATATTATGGTACTTAAGCTTGACTACAACTTGGTGTGGGTCAATAGGGTAGGAGAATGATGAAAAGGAAACTGAGCTTCATCCTACAAGCAAGAAAGGTAAAGCCAAGAGCAAGTAAGTTATTTTTATATTATCTTCATATCCAAGAGGCATTTAGTCACATTTTTAGATATAGATGATGTGGTATTTATTGCATTTTAAAGAGAAAAGACAATTATCACAAGGAAACCCAAGGATATGAGAGACATTATGTAAGGCATTCAATGCTTAGAAAATAACCTACCTATAATTTCTATATATGTCACCTTGGAAAATATTCTTAGATTTTTCCAGAAATAAAATGTACCTATTTCACCTTGAGCTTCTTATAAATCATTTTTATTTAATTACAGATTTAATGCCACTGTATCAAATGGTAGACATCTGCATTTTAGTAACTTGATATCAATTTCCTTCTCTACCCAAGAAGATATATTAAAAACCTGATTTAATCTTTTGTTATAAGCAGTAACAAAAATCCTAAAGAGGGGTTTGGATATGAAACAACTTTTCCTGATACTGAGTAGCAAGTGTATAAGGAAACAATGTTTATGGGTATATCGGTTAATTACCTCAAAACTGGCAAAGAAAGCTAAAACTGAGTCCAGAAGTTTCACTTAAGTAAGAAGACAAAGGCTGAAATTCTGGAAGTGACTGTCCTTTGTAGATCATCAATCCTCAATTCTTAAGATAATGGGGACATGGTGCTCTGTTTGCAGAAACCCTCTGCATTTGGTTTAGCTGATAGATGTGGAGAATAAGAACACTCTGAGATAGTTTTTTGTGGACAGAAATGGCTAATCAAAATCAAACTTGTAACATACTCATGGGCACATCTATCTATTGTTTAAATGAGAGAGCATTCTGTGGCAAGAGACTAATCAGAAAGCTGTGGCCAACTATGGTCTCCACCAACATGCAAACATTTATATAAAATAAAAGATTTAGAGAGATCCACAATGAATATTCTAGAAATAAAAGTCAAAAAGTAGTATAGTTTATTGATTTTAAACTTAATAATGTCAATGTTGTTTTCATTTGTTGGATGTTATTTTTATTGGAATACATTAATTGTAAAAAAGGTTGTCATTGTGATACTTGCATACAAGCACACTTTGATCATATTTACCTCATTTTTCATGCTTTCCTTTCACTGTGCCAGTTGGATCCCTCCCCACCTCTGCCACCAGATAGTTTTGCCATTTCAATTCTTTCTTTCCCTCTCTCCCTTCTTTCCTTCCTTTCTTCCTTCCTTCTTCCTTCATTCTTCCTATTTTTCTTACTATGTTATCCAGGTCCATTCAATTTTTCTGTAAGTTACATAATTTCATTCTTCTTTAGAGCCGAACACTACTTCATTTGTGTGTGTGTGTGTGTGTGTGTGTGTGTAAAATGTTTTTGTCCATTCATCCACTGATGGACACTTACTCTGTGTTTATCTAATCTCCTTCCATTGTTCAGCTTTTGTGAATAGTGCTACTATAAACACTAATATTCAGGTATCTCAGCTGTATATTCACTTCCTCTTTTTTTTGCATATGCCAGGAATAGAATAATGGGATCATATGTAGTTTATTTTCAGTTTCTGAGTAACCTTTATAATGATTTCCACAGAGGCTACTCTAATTCACACTCCATTAACAGCACACACACACACACACACACACACACACACACACACACACACAGTGTTTTTCCAGTTCTTTGTCACTGCACTTTCATTTGTATCTTTCAGCTTTGAAATACTATCATGGTCATTTATATATTTACATTTATATACTTATCATTTATTGAACATTTATTCTATGCTTGACACTGTGCTTGGAAAAAATATAAATAAATTTCCTCTTCTCCTAGACTTCACATAATGTATGAGGCAATAAAGAGTAAAGAGTGTATCACATATGAGAAATTAAGGATAACTTCTAAATACAAATGAAATCTGAGAAGGTAAATTTGAATTACTGGTTTGAAGATAAAGCAGAATATAATTTCATAGAGGGTGGTACTTGATCATCTCTTCAGGAGCTGCCTAGGAAGCTTTTAAAATACCCAAGAAAGTAGCATGCTTAGGAATATGAGGGAAAGACATGCTTAGAAAATATGAAGGAAAGACAGAAAAGTCAGTGATGAGTTGAAAGAAGAAATGAGAGGCAAGATCATGTAAGATTTTTTTAGGTCAAAGTAAAAGGCTTTGGTGTTTACTATTGAATGAATTTGTAAGATACTTGGGAATTCTGAGTGATAAAAAAATAAGCAATCTTGTGCTTTAAAAATTCACTTAAGGTGTTGTATTGACTGTAGATATGAGTATTAACTGTAGATTTGGTCAAAGCGTAATTAGGAAACTATTACAAAAAAAATCTAATGGAAAGTAATGATGCTGCTACAAGAAATGGACTCACGCCAATCAGGAAAAGTGATCAGATACTTGGATATGTTTTCAAGTTAAAGATCAGAGGAAAAAATTATATTAAGTGAAGCAAGCCAGGCCCAAAGAAACATAGGTCCCATGGTTTCTCTTATTTGCAATAACTAGTATATGTCTGAGACAAGCAGAAAAGGTCAGATAAGTTGATGTTAGGTGAAATGAGTCCCAGGATAAGTATTCAAATGTTTTTTTTTCTTTCTTGCAATTGTTTCTAACATATTTATAAGATTTCTTTGTTGCTTTGTAGGTCTCTCCCCCATGGTATAATCCCTGCTTGCACTGTATTTGATGTTGGTATAATTTGTGGAGGGGAAGGGCAAAAAAAATCGTTTAAATAGGGATACAGGTGGACCCATTGCAACAATGAGACATACAAGTCAAGTCGTTATGTCCAAAAACGAACTTTACAACTTTGGTGGGGGGAAAATGGGGAGGGAGAGGGATGGGAAGGGAAACAAAGGAGGAGGCAACAATGCTTGATAAGAAATGTACTCATTACCTTGCCCATGTAATTGTAACCCGTCAGTATGGTATTTTCACAATTAAAATTCAATAAATAAAGACCAGGGAAGCTGCTGAAATACTAAATATAAATCAAGTTGAAATTTGCCTTGGTGTTTTGACCTGAACCTCTTCTCTCTAGAAAAGTAATCCCAATGACAGAAACAGACAAAGACAACAGTGGAACAGGCAGGGTTGGTGGAGATGGTTAGAAATGCAACTTACATTTACTGGCTTTGAGATAGCAGTGAATATAAGAGATTTAATTAAGCCCTAGCCATATAATCAATCTTAGCATTCTTATTAATAATTTATACATTGAGGAAATGAGAAATAAACTTATAATTGCAACTCAAAAGTCCAGCCATATTACATAATCATTATCTCTATGAATCTTACATCAATGTGAACTATATCAATGATAAGATAGGCTGTTGATTATAATGTATTCCAGATAGTTATCATTGTTTTATTCCTTCACTTTCCATTCAGGGAAGTGTATTGATATGTAAAGTTTGATGTCTGTGAAATGAACTTGAACCATTTGTATATAAGATCTTAGTTAACTGTAAATTTCAGTATATTGCCTAGTATTAGAAATAATGCCATGAGACATTTTTAAGATTCATCACAAAGGAAGAACTAAAGTAACAAAGTATATTTTTTTCTCAGCAAGGCAAAATTTACTTCTGTATAAAAGGGTGTATCATCAGCCAAAACTCTGGCCAGCATACAGAGCAGACAGTCTTCTTAGGTGCTTATTCTTGACACGGCAGTTCCCACCCCTCTGCTCAGATTGGTTGAGTTCAGGTTCACAATTTGCTCATGATTGGCTAGTCTGAATAGGGTAAAATGTATTCACATAAGGTGATTTTGAAATAAAATTAGCAGTTCACAAAGTACTCTCAAAATATACCTACACCCTCTGCTGTTTCCTGAGCTTTTTAGGGAATAAATTAAAATGTGATAAATCACATTGATAATTTAGAATGGTACTTTAGAAATTCAAAGAATTTCAGGCTAAATGAACCCCAAGATAAGGATTCAAATGTTTTTCTTTCTTGCTATAGTTTCTAACATATTTATAAGATGATTTCTTTGTTGCTTTGTATGTCCTTCCCTCATGGTATAACCCTGTTTTCACTGTATTTGATGTTGGTATAAGGGGAAAAGAAAAAACAAATTTGTTTAAATAGGGATACAGGTGGACCCATTGCAACAATGAGATGTACAAGATGTTATGTCCAAAAACGAACTTTACAACTTTGGCGCATGGGACGAGGGGGGAGGATAGGAAGGGATGATAAGGGGAAACAAAGGAGGCGGCAACAAAGCTTGATAAGAAATGTCCTCCTTGCCTTGCTCATGTAATTTTAGCCCCTCTGTACAGTATTTTCACAATTAAAAAAAAAGAATTTCAGAACTTCTTGTGCCAAAAATATCATTCCAGTTTTAATATTATACCTTTTCTTCCTAAGATTTGTTTATAAATCCACGTAAGATGGGGTCAGAATGATAGCTGGTTAGCTGATAGCTAATGGTTCTTTGAATCATGCTTCCACTGTTTTGGGAAAGAATATCTTCCCCAGGAGGTTAAGTCTCAGAATATTTATGTCCCTTGTATAAATGGGCTTCTTCATTGCAACTTAGTGAATCATTCCCAGATATGTTCTTTCTCAGCAATTTGCATAACTCAGGTTCAGGTTAAAAAATAGCTTGGTTACAATGCAGGAAAATGTCTGTGTCTCTCTTATATGGGCAAGTGCACCTTCTCTACCACACAAGAAAATGATCTTAGAATAATGGTAAATTTCACATGTGTTTGTCACATGCCAACATTTAATTGATTTTTGTGAAAGTAATCATGTGCCAACATCATAAATGATTTCCTGCCTCTAGAACTAATTTACAGAGGAAACTGGTTGGTCTTTTAGAAGACTTGGATATTGCAAAAGTAACTATTAATTATAATATTACTAGGATATTTGTAATCACTTTAAAATTAACCTTTGGGTCTTTAGAAGGCTTGTATTTATAAGAGTCACTTGGTATATCTTAGAAAAACTAATTAGTCAACAAAGGATAAGTACAGGAAGAACACAAATGAGTTCTTTGTTTACTGTTACATGGTTTTAGCATATAATTTGTACTGCAATTAAATGTTTTATATTGGAAATGGAGAAGTATTTGATTCAGGGCTAGATAATAGCAGCAATTTCAAGTGTTCCAATAAATATGTTGATGCATGTACTAGGGCTATTGTTTAGGCACTCATAGTTTAGGAAAGAACAGGTGGAAGCTCATCTACAATCTAAAATATTATCAAAAGACCTTCCTCTAATTTATTGTAAAGTCCTAAGGTTTTAGCTTCACAAAAGCCAGCAAATACTGTTGAATATAGACAAAAAGATCACCTAGATATGGGGAATAGGTTATTTCTTTATTGTGCTAAAATATTTTGTTCTACATCTCATAGAATAAAAGGTGTATGGAGAAATCATGAAGACAGGTAGCCCACCACAGTAAAACAGGAGCACCTCTAATCTACCATGAATCTACTTTTTAAAAAGCATCGAAGAGAGAGAAAGAGATCTGAAAGTAACAACTTAATGAGGCACCTGAAGCTCCTTGACAAAAGAGCAACAAGCTATACCCCAATCCAGTAGATGGAAACAAATAATTAAAATAAAATCAGAATTACATGAATTAGAGTCCAAAAAACATAGAATCAACAAAACAAAGAGTTAGTTCTTCAAAACAATTAACAAAATTGACAGACCCTTAGAAAATCTTATCAGAAAAAAGAGAACACACCAAAATAAACTCAGAGATGAGAATGGAAACATCACCACAGAAACAACCAAGATTCAGAACATTATAAGGGAATACTTCTCAAACCTTTATGCTAATAAGTTTGAGAATCTGGAAGAAATGGATGAATTTTAGCAAATATTGACATGCCCAAACTAAACCAACATGATTCAAACCAACTTTACATACCCATATCAAGCACAGAAGCAGCACTAACAGCCCTCCACCCAAGAAAAGCCCAGGACTAGATGTATTTACAGCTGAATTCTACAAGGCCTTCAAAACAGAACTCACACCAATACTCCTCCAACTTTCACTTGAAAGTGAACATTCACTACCAAATTCTTTCTATGAACCCATCATAACCCTCATCCCAAAACCAGGCAGGGATTCACCAAAGAAAGAGAACTATAGGTCCATTTCTTTGATGAACATCATTGCAAAACTTCTCAAAAAACTTTTAGCCAATTGACTTCAACAACTCATCAAAAAATCATACTCTATGATCAAACAGGGTTCATTTCAGGGATGCAAAACTGGTTCAATATACACAAATCAATAATATAATTCATCACATTAACAAGAGAAGGAAAAGAACCACATGATTATTATCTCAATAGGTACAGAACAAGCATCTAACAAGATCCAACACCCCTCCATAATGAAAGCTCTGGAAAAACTAGGAATCTAGGGAAGATGCTGCTAAGCAAAATGAACACCAGATATGGACATAGAAGTCTTTCTTTGTTGTTGTTTTTAATGTGCTATGTGATTTTTTTTGTTTCCTTAGTATGTTCTTCCCCCTATGGTATAACCTCTGTTTTCACTGTATTTGATTCCAGTACCCTGCATCTTGTATATACTTTTCTAATTTGGAGAGAGGAAGAAAATAACAAAATGTTGAAACAATAATACAGGTTGACCCATTGTAACAAAGAAATGCACAAGACAGCATGTTGAAAATGGACTTTACAACTTGGGGGCAGGAGGGGGGAGTTGGGAAGGTGGAGCGGGAAGGGATGGTAGCAGAAAAATAAAGGAGAAGGTAACAATGTTCAAGAAGAAATGTACTCATTTCCTTACTCATGTAATTGTAACCCCTCTGTACCATACCTTTACAATAAAAAAAATTAAAAATAATTGAAGAGGCAAGCAATTGGGGCTTAAATTTTTAGTTATCTTGACTCTGATTGAATGAAGGCCCTGTTTATTCTTATTTCAGTTCACTAACGTCACATTCTTTGTGCTATTTGTTCTAAGGCAATAAAATGTATGAGATTCGTGTGTGTGTGTGTGTGTGTGTGTGAGTGTGTGTGTATGTGTGTGTTCATAAAGTCTTACTATATATGTAGTCCAAAATGACCTTAAACTCTCCATCCTCTTGCTTTTAGCTCCCAAGTACTTAGAGTACAGTTGGGTACCACTTTGCTTGGCCTGAAATACAGCTTTTATTTGACTCATGGCTAGTACTTTAACACTTAAACCACAGCTCCACTTGCATTTATTTTGCATGCTTAATTGGAGACAAGAGTTTCCAATTAATTTTGTGTGTGCAGATACCAGTACTGTCCTGAGCTGGCTTTGAACAGTGATTCAGCATCCTGGGTACCTAGGGTTACAGGTGTGAGAGCCATTGGTGCCCAGCTTGTTTATAGTTTTAATTGTTCATAGAATTCTCTATTGTAAACAACTTTCACTCAGAATGTCACATCATGGCTCCTCTGTCTTCTGCCAGCTACTGTTACTCTTAAGAGGTTAGTTAATGCTACTTCTCTGGTTATACCTGGAATTCCAACTTCATGCCATGAAATTTTCAATTATCACCATTTTACGGAGAGATGTGACATTTCACAAAATGTGGTTAATATTAAGTATATTTCATTCATTTCACCAAGCTACTCAGGGGTTTGTTCTTTCATATGATTGCTACATTTCTATTCTGAGAAATTACTTTTATTAATTATTTTTATTTTCTCTATCCTATCATTCTAAAACAGAACCTCACTTACTCCCTCTTATTATAGGTAGGAGTATAATTTTCATAATTTTCTAAGAGGGCTGGGAAGGTGGCTCAGTGGTAGAGTGTTTTCTTTGCATGCATGAGGCCCTAGGTTCAATTCCTCAGCACCACATAAGCAGAAAAAGCCGGAAGGGGCGCTGTGGCTCAAGTGGTAGAGGGCTAACCTTGCGCTGAAGAGCTGAGGGACAGTGCCCAGGCCCAGAGTTCAGGCCCACAACCGACCAAAAAAAAAAAAACCATAATTTTCTAAGAACATGTTTCTCTGAGGCACAAAAAATTAGATGGTCTTAAATTATATTGGCTAGAAAGTGCCCTTTTTAATTTTTTTATTGTGAAAATACCCTATAGAGGGTTTACAATTACATGAGCAAGGTAATCAGTACATTTCTTATCAAGCATTGTTGTCTCCTCGTTTGTTTCCCCTTCCCTTCCTTTTCCTTCTTTTCCTATCTCTCCCCATCCACCCTCCTTCCCCTCCACACACACCAAAGTTGTACATGATGCCTTTTCCAATGATCATTTTTTGTGTTTAGTTTGCTTTCTTCATTTTCTACATTCAAGTATTTATCCAAGTACCTGAATAGCTAGGGTTCAACAAGTGCATTGAACAATGATAGTGTCAAGCTGATCACTGATCACTGAAAGAAAGCATCTAGCAGGAATAACTAGATCTTCTTCCATTTGTTTGGGGCTACTCTGTAAAGTCTGTGCCAGCAGAAACTCCAGGAAGGACAGAGCAATCTTCTGACATTTTGTCTGGGAGTTGAGGATATGGATTTTAGACCTGATCTACCCAATATGAATATTTTCATTTTCTTTCCCATTTAGCATCTGATTCGAGACTTCCCTTTTTTTTCTATCAGAACAGGAATGTAAGCACTCATGTCCTGTCTCTCTGTGAGTTGTGTGGATGGAGGGGGAAAAAACATAAAATTTTCCCTCCAAATATTTGCTTTCAACGGATCTTGTGACTCATCAAATAACTTATCCCCACCTTTGGCTGTGATGGGAGTAGTTGAATTAAAAGGTTTTCTCATTCTCATCCTTGTGAGTATTCTTTGTTCTATACCTGTCCCCTTCACTGCTGACTCTTAGTGCAAAAGTCTCTCAGCTACAAATGTGTGTGTATGTGTGTGTGTGTGTGTGTGTCTCCCTTTCTCTTTTTGTGGGTTTATATCTTCTACACAGTTCTATTTTAGTGAGTACTAGGTAAAGTAGAAGAGAAGCAACTGTGGTGAGTCCACATAACCAGCCATCTATCCATCAAAAATAAGATTTTCTGAGGGCATAGCAACAGTAGCAATTAGTGGCGCACTCTGAAATGCTTGAGAGTCTATGAATATGGATTTGAGAGGGATCCCTCAAAAGCAGCAATCAATGGATAGAAAAGAACAAAATAATGAGTAAATATTTGGAAAGTATCACCAGTCAGAGAAGCTTAAGGTAATTGGGAGCACTTAGCCTTGAGGGACTGAGCCGACAATGAGACATGATTTAGAGCTCTGATAATAAGGAACCTTCTTCCTCTCAACTGTTCAACCTGAGCAGATAGATGCAAATGGCTGCCACAAATCATGTTGCACAGGATCTTCCCAATACCAAGGTATATATTTAGTAACTTGGAGGATTTCTTTTTGTCTTTTTGTCTTTGCAGCCTGGGCGCTGCCCCTCAGCTCTTCAGCTCAAGGCTAGTCTTCTACCACTTAAGCCACAGTGCCACTTCCAACTTTTTCTGCTTATGTGGTGCTGAGGAATTGAACCTAGGGCCTCATGCATGCAAAGAAAACACTCTACCACTGAGCCACCTTCCCAGCCCAGGATTTCTTTATATAAACTGAGATAATTTAGAAGTGTTAAGAAGTCAATGTTCCATAAAACAGTAAATGGGAATATTATGGTGGCCTAGGCTAAAAGAGTAACAGTACTTCATAACAATAAACAGGTTCCCCTCTACTTGAATGATATCATGTCAGCTGAAACCCCTTGTATTAGTTTCTTACAGATACAATAACAAGTTACCATGAAATTGGTGCTTTAACTAACAGAGAAGTCTCTCATAATGCTGAACCAAGAAATCCAAGGAGTCTAGCTCTCAGCAGAGCTAGTGGCATGGTAGCAGTCAAGAACATCTTTTCTTTACATAACTCCACCCCATGGTGGATGGTTGTCTACATCTTTAGGTTATAGATCTATGCAGCCAGTAGCCTGTGTGATCACATTGTTGCCTCCTCTTTTCTGTATCTTATATTCTGAATCAAATTTTATCTGTCTCTCTAAGAGCTTTAACAGATGTAGGGTCTACCTCAATAATTTAGGATGGATGTCCTTATCTGAAGATATACAATTATATTCTGAAAAGGTCCAAATAAAGTGATATCCATAATTCCAAGGATTAATACCTGGAAATGGGTAGAAACCGAGCAACCTGCAATGCCCATGAGTGTCCGCATTGTGAGATTTGACGTAGCAGAAGACAGAGATGGGGAGGATTATTGTCTGGGGCTGGCACAGGCTAAAGCAGGAATCTATGTCTGAAAAAATAACATCAAAAACAGCTGAAGTGGTAGAGCACTTGCTCAGCTAGCATAAGACCTTGACTTCAAATCCCAGGACCACTAACAGGGGGAAAAAACAATGAAAAGGAAAAAAGTATGTCTTCACACTTCAATCCAGTATCATGGAACTTTTGGAAAATGAGTCCTGTCTGTAACATACACAGCATTATCTGGTTGGTCAAGCACAACACTTAAAACTTCGAAATACTTCTCAAAACATTGTGCTTACCTTAGAATGAGAAAAATCACAGATATGAGGAATTAGAATATAATTCTTTTAGTGTCAGTGCTCTTCCACCAGCAATCTGAGAATGAGTCTATAAACTAAACTCTGCCTCTTATACCTCAAGTCCTCTTAGAAAGGCAGTAATCCCATATAATCATCTCCCAAGGGCCCTGCTTAGTTCCATTGCTTCGGGGGTTAGTTCCAGTACATGGAAGTTTGTAGGGCCAGAGATGCTCAAACCATAACAATAGATAAGTCCCTAAAATATCACTGTGTTTAAGATTCATAATCTGTTATGTCAATAATGATCCTTCCTCATGAGTAGACAACTTAGGAATATCTTCCTAGGTAGATACCAGCAAAAGAAATCAGTTACAGGTCTTAGCTAATCCATTGGAAAGTAGAAGAGACGTGACTTAAGTAAGCTGAAATGCTACACTGGATTCTGACTACTTGAATTCACTTATTAAATATTTAGTAAATGCTTTCTGGACTATTGAACTGGATAGTAGTTGAAATTCAAACATGGATGAATATTAGTCTCAACCTTCAAAACTTTACAGTTGTGCTAGGGAGACAGATAACTATATAGTAACTCAATACAGTATTACAAACATTGCCACAAAGAAATATAAAGGGGAAGTTACTAATTTCCTGGAATAATAAATGGAAGGTTATTCATTTTCACCATGCAGATATTGCAAAAAAATGAAATGGATTTACTGACACTCTTAAGATAGACATTAAAGTCTGAGATTGATGAGGCTGGGATTCGAGGCAGAGTGTCTGGGCCTGGAAGGAGTGTAATTGGAAGCAAAGGGCATGTATGATGGGAGGAGGGGAAGTAAAGAAGGAGTATTAGCCTGAAACTTTATGCACTGGGCTGAAGGGTCTGGATTTTCATCAGTGAGGAGGCTAAACCATTATTGAATAGTTTTTTTTTCCCTTCTTTTAAAGCAATGGAAATGGTAAATTGCAACTGCATTTTCAAATAACTTGCCTGATTTACATTCTAAGATGGATTAAAATGAAGAAAGATAGAAAGCAAGAGAATCAATTACTGAGATATCTGTACACAGTATAAATCTATGTGAAATATAACAAAGGTATAAACAATGCATTTGAGAATGTGAGAGGTATACAGAAAGGATTCTGTGAAAACAAGATCACCGATTGACCAATTTTCTGCCCTAGAGGAAGGGGAAATCAGATATCCCCTAATATCCAAGACTTAGTTCCAACTTTTCTAAAATAAAGTAGTTAAGAAATATTAGGGTCTGGAAATGTAAGACACAGTGTATGTATAGTGCAACAAAAACAGTCCAATAGGTTTTATAGCTACACTGAAAAAAAAAGAAAACGTTTGAGTTATGCAAGGCCCTTCATGGCTCCCAAGGAGATTATAGATCTAAATGAAATTATGAGGAATGCTAATATTGGAAGGAAAATACAACATTAAGGAATCTCACATTCCTGAGGAGTATTCATTTGGTGAGGGAATTAAGGAAAGAGAATGAGGTCCAATCAAGTGGAACAAAATCCCTTAGGGAATGAAGGTGCTACCACATCACCCTTCCTTTTCAACAAGAGATTGATTATTGGAGTGAATATAGTCTTGAGTAACATAGAATAAATTTAGAAGACCTGTCAGAAGAAAAACAAATGTGAATGACAGGAAATAAATAAGAGGAATATTAAAATACTAGTGAAGGTATAGTAAGTGTGATGATTCTACGACTTGGAGCTCTATTTACTCATTAGGGGATGAAAAGAAAAAAAAATGTGTTTTCACACTGCAATCAGTATCATGGAACTTTTTGAAAGTGAGTTCTCTCTGTAACATATATAGCATTATCTTGGTGGTCAAGCAAAAAACAAAAATCAGACAGAAGAATCGGTTCATCTAACAATTAAATATGCACCATGTTCAAAGCCCTATAGCATAATGCAGGCATCAGTTGTTCAATAATCCCAGCTACTTAGGAGGCTGAGATCCGAGGATTAAGGTTCAGAACCAGGCCAGGCAGAGAAGTCTGTGAGACTCTTATTTCCAACTAGCTATGAAAGAAATAAAAGTGGAACTGTATATCGTGGTAATGTGCTAGCCTGGAGTAAAGAAGCTAAGAAACACTGCTGAGGCTTTGAAATAAGTCTCCAGGACCAGAAAAAAAAATTAAAGAGCATTAGAACAGAAAACTTGTCAGTATGCAGTTGTCCTAGAGTTTATTGCATCATTACAGAGACCACCATAAACTCAGTGAATACAAACAAAGATAAACTATATAAAGTTTCCAAAAGAACTACCTTAAGCTGGGCACTGGTTATTCATACCTGTAATCCTAACTACTCAGGAGGCTGAGCTCTGAAGATACTGGTACAAAGCCAGCTGGAGCAGGAAAAAATATAAAATTCTTATCTCCAATTAACCAATAAAACCCAGAAGTGAATGTGTGGCACGAATGGTAGAGCTCTAGATTGGAGGGGAAAAGCTCAGAGACAGCATCAGGACTGAGTTCAAGTCCCAGAACTAGCAAAAGAAAGAAAGAAAGAAAGAAAGAAAGAAAGAAAGAAAGAAAGAAAGAAAGAAAGAAAGAAAGAAAGAAAGAAAGAAAGAAAGAAAGAAAGAAAGAA
>NW_012267219.1:5213865-5219090 GCF_000151885.1 Dipodomys ordii
GAAAGAAGGAAGGAAGGAAGAAAAGAATGAGATCACTTTTCTGTGCAAAATATGGCATTTTATAATGTTTAAATACAACAGCATATAGAATACCACCTTACCTGAATTTCAAACCTGTTCATTTTCCTACACAACTCTGCTCATTAAAGTCACAGGACACTCCCCCTCCCCCAGTCTCTCTCTCTCTGTCTCTCTCTTTGTCTCTGTCTCTGTCTCTCTCTCTCTCTCTCTCTCTCTCACACACACACACACAATTACACTAAAGTTTTTTTTTGAAATGATAAATAGCCTTCAAGCAAATATCTGTAAATGAGAAAATAATACACATACTTTTCTGTATTTTGGGAGGGGGAGGGCATGGCCATGAAAGGCAGTGATAGTATCTGGAAAGAAAGGTCTTTCAGGTCACACATGAGTATGTAAGAGACAAAGACATATTTGAAGAATTTGATTCAAAAGGACTACAAAGATTCCACAGAATTAGAGCATAGTCACAGGTGTCGCAGTAAAAAGGAGGTGACCCAGAGGGCTTCTACAAGGCATCTTAAAATTTTTCAACTTTATTCTAAAAGGAGTTGAATACCACCTAACTGACTTAAAGAGAAGTTGTTATAACTAGATTGCATTCTGAGATTGCTCTAGCTGCAGGGGAGAGAAGTGGTTATAGCAAAAAGCCAGCACAGATAGAAAGATTTCTTAGTAAGTTATTGCAAGAGACTGGAAGATGTGATTTAATCAAGCATTTGAAGAGGGAGAATCTAACGAATTTACAGGATATTTAGCAGGTTCCATTGACTGACAGGACTTGATGATGGATGGTATAGAAGCATAGATACAGAACTTGTTAGAAAAAAATTATTTTTTCTGGCACAACTAGGTGGATAGAGAAGTTGGGATGAACACAATGTTTCAGAGAAAGGGAGCTCGAATGATTTGTCTTTGAAATAATACATTTGGTATTTTCTTTTGAGATTCTTTAGTGGAAATGTCAAGTCGCAAATGTATATAGAAGTCTAGCGCTCAGTGGAAGCCTGTAGGTCCAAGCTGTGAGGTCTGCAGTAGCTGGAATGAAAGCATCAGACTTCAAATATGTGGTCAGCAATCTAGTATGAAATTCAGGACACTGAGTAACATGAAACAAAAGGAAGTAAGATTCACTTTTGTTCAATATTATTTTATCTTTTTTTCCCAGGGAAAGAATTCTAATCAAAATACCTCATCTCACTGAGAAGTGAGAAAAAGATGAATTATACCCACGTCGTTCACGCTAATGATTAGCAAAAATAAAATAAAATTGGGAGAGTGACACCAGGGCAAATCAGATTAAAATGAGTGGATAAAGGAGAAGTACAGAAACAATGACTGAAATGTTTAAAATTGATTCAAAATTAAACTTTTTTTTTCTTTGTCGGTCCTGGGGCTTGAACTCTGGCTATGGACTCTGTGAGCTGCCTCCTCCTGCTCTCCTCCTCCTCCTCCTCCTCCTCCTTCCTCTTCTTTTTAAATTATCAATCCACTTTTTATTTTTAAAAAGTTGTTAAAGATGATGAAGAGGGAGTTACAGTTATATATGTAAGGCAATGAGTTCATTTCTTTTTAAACACTGTTACCTTTTCCCTCGTTCTCTTCTGCTCACAACTCCCCACTCCCATCTCCCTCCTCAAGTTGTGAAGTTCATTTCCAATGTAGTGTCTAATGTAGTGCATTAGTCCATGAGCATCTTTCTACTCAAGGCTAGTGTATTACCATTTGAGCCACAGCCCCAACACTTCCAGCTTTTTCTGAGTAGTTTATTGGAGATAAGAGACTTTCCTGACAAATCTGGCTTCAAACCACAATCCGCAGATCTCAGCCCCCGGAGTAGCCAAGATTACAGGTGGAAGCCACCAGCACCAGCCCAAAATTTCTCTTAAGAAGAGAGTAGCCTGGTTTACCAACTACTTGAGAGGTAGAGGCAGGAAGATTATGGAATTGGAGCTAGTCTGGGTAAAGTTAGCAAGACTCTATCTTTTAAAAATATATGAAGAAAGAAATAAAAAGGGCAAGAGGAAGGGGGAGAAAAGGACCAGAAAAATGAGGAGAAGTAGGAGAGAGATGGGGGTGGGGAGGAACTCTTTCAGATATCATAACAAAGCTGTAACTATGCAACAAGATAACATTCCTGACATAGAGCATTTGGAAAAGCGTTTAAAATACTAGCTTTGATTAAGACATTGATTAAGAGGCAGGGCCTCGTTGTGACTCATGAGAGAATGAGATGTGTCCTATATTTGTCCTAGTTTTCTGTGAAAAGAGTTTATCTGACCCAGGGCATAAAAAGGTATCAAAAGTCATTCATGGGGAAATGACAGAAAGGAAGAGGTGAGAACTTAGCAGGAAACAGGGATGACATTTGTAGGACAAATTAACCACGAAAGAAGCTACAGAGTGAAAGAGTTCAAGATTCTATATAAGATGCAGGGCACCGGAATCAAATACAGTGAAAACAGGGGTTATAGCATGAGGGAAGACCATACCAAAGAAACAAAAAAATCACATAGTACATTATAAATATGTTTAAAAAACAATTGCAATAAAGAAAAACCACTTGTGTCCCTATCTTGGGGTTCATTTCACTTAACATAATCTTATATGAGCATATGTACATAGCTCTAATTTGGGGAGAGGAAGGGAAATAACAAAATGCTTGAATAAAGATACAGGTTGACCCATTGTAACAAAAGATGTACAAGACACTACATTGAAAATGAACTTTACAACTTCGGGGGGAGGGGTGATGGCGAGAGGAGTTGGGGAAGGTGGGGAGGGAAGAGATAGTAGGAGAAAAACAAAGGAGGTAACGATGCTCCAGAGGAAAAGTACTCATTACCTTACTCATGTAACTGTTACCCCTCTGTACAGTACTTTTACAATAAAAAATCATATAAAGCCAGGTGCCAGTGGCTCACACCTGTAATCCTAGCTACTCAGGAGGCTGAGATCAGACTATTGAGGTTCAAAGCCAGCCCTGGCACAAAAAGTCTGTGAAATTCTTATCTCCAAAACCGGAAGTGGCACTGTGGCTCAAGTGGTAAAGCACTGGCCTTGAGCTGAAGAGCTGAGGGACAGTGCCCAGGCCCAGAGTTTGGGTCTCATGACTGAAAAAAAATGTGTGTATCTATCTATCTATCTATATGATTCTATATAAGGTCTTTCTTGAGTTTATACTGAGTACTAAGCGAAAAATTATGTAAGGCAGGAATTCCATAAGTACTTTCCAAAGCATTTCTAGGGAATGTCAACAAAAGCAATCCTCAAAGTTCCTATAGAGTTAGATGACAGTGATGTGAGAGACAACAGAACATGAGAAAACTTTTCTTAACACCAGATGATGCAGGAGAAATGCAAAGAGACATGAGATATTGCTGGTAGATCTAAACAAACACTAAAATGATGGTTCTTTGACAGGAAGGATTTCACTACCCCCAAAGAAACTTTTGAGTGCCACATTTGGAAAGTGGCTTTAATAGTTCTACAGGCTGATCACATCACTGAATAGGGAACAAATAGGTTGCTAATCATCCTATGGATGTGATGAATGAGATGTTCCAAGGAGATATGGTATCCATACGCATTGAATTGTCTGAATGCTGCATGTTTCTATGGAGATGGAGAAATAGCAGCAAGCTTATTGTCACTGAGACTAGCACAATATTTCTTTTGAGTCAAATTCAGTCATGAAAATGGTCCATATGTGTAAGGGAAGTTGTAAGGCTCCTGGGAAGCTTGTAAGGGCTACTAAGTTTGGTGCTTTGTGACTTTGTGCTACCATTGTAGTCCTCCTCATCTAAAGGCATTGTGTATAAGAGCATGTACACTTTACCCTATGTACTCTTCCATCATCCCAGGAGCCAAGGCCATTATCAGTCACCTCCACAAGATCATATGCAAGGTCATCTTCCAGGGGTAGCCATGTTCTTCAAGTCTTCACCCTGTGGCTCTCCAGCATCAGTGGGATCTCCTGATTGACACCTTCTCTTGTCTCCAACCTATGCAGTGATGTGCTTTCCTCAATTGGACTTACGTTTTATGAGACAAAGAATAATTTTGCTGCTGTTAGTACTTCACCACCAGACTCTCCATCCATCCTCCACTATTGCAATATATGAAAGTCAAGATTGCCCAGTTCTCAGCATTGGAAAAGATAATGTTGTAAGAATGTAGTGACTTCAGCCTGAAGATTTCACAAAAGGAACTGATGAAAAAAAGATGCAGTTCGAGGGTTTCGCTCTTAGATTTGCAGTCTTCACTAATTAAGAGTAAAAGCTTCTCCAGGGGGTTACTGTGTTGACTTGTAATATCAACACTGGGAAGCAACAGAGAGCAGGAAGATGGAGGGTTCCAGGACAGACCAGCTATGTAGCAAGAGCCTGTCTAAGAAAGAAAAGAAGAAAGAAAGAAGCAAAAAAGAATTTAAGTTTTTGAGATAATTGGAAGATGTAGTTATAAGTGGCACATTAGATGATATAAGTTGAAGTATAATTCATTTGTGATGTAGTGATTAAAGTTTGCATTAAATAAACGACAGGAGGAAACTAAACAGATACACAGTTAGAATTAAACTGTAAATGCACAGCTACTAATGTCCTGATGGTTATATTTTATTTCTTGTGCAGACTTTGCATAACTAAAATTTTGACATATTCTTGCCTTTTATTTAAGCATGTTGACTTATTTTGAAATTCACCCTTTCCCAATGTGCTGCTTCAGTAATGAAAGATAGCCATACCCAGTCTAAAAAAATATGCTTAAAAATAAGTTGATAGTCCTAAAATTGTGGAAAGTATTCTGCTTCTTATTATTTAAAATAGTATTGAAGATACTGACCCTAAAATTGAGAAAAATTTCTGGCTGCCATAATTTATTTAATCATTCAGGCACTTATATGCTGCCTATTTTTGTTTTCATTTTTTCACATTTACTGCTTTTAGTTTATTAGAGTTCAAAATTAAACAAAGTTCACTTAAAGAATATCTTCAGGAGTATCATCTGTATCATGTTGGAACTACAAGAGAGATATTTAAAGTGTTGCAGATTAATTAAGCAACTTTTTTTTCTTTTTTTTTTAATTTTATTTGTGAACATACTGTACAGAGGGGTTACAATTACATAGGCAGGATAATGCGTACATTTCTTACCAAGCATTGCAGCCTCCTCCTTTTGTTTACCCTTCACATCCCTTCCCA
>NW_012267219.1:5219810-5245317 GCF_000151885.1 Dipodomys ordii
TTATTTACCATAGCTAAGATATGGAACCAATCCAGATGCCCCTCAGTAGATGAATGGATCAAGAAAATGTGGTATATATACACAATGGAATTCTATGCCGCCATCAGAAAGAATGACATTGCCCCATTTGTTAGGAAATGAAAAAACTTGGACAAAATTATATTAAGTGAAGTAAGCCAGGCCCAAAGAAACATAGGTCCAATGGTTTCCCTTATTTGCAATATCTAGCTATTATTTATTTTAAATGAAAGTTTTCACTGAATAATATCTGTGCTGCAGTATGTAATTTTCATATGTGTATATATATATATATATAGAGAGAGAGAGAGAGAGAGAGAGAGAGAGATCTGCTTATGACAACTGCATTGCCAACAGAACTCCACAGCCCATATGAAATAGAGATATATATTCTCATTCATTACAAAATCAGGTTGAATAGGAATCTACTTCCAACATTTTTTATTTATTTATTTTTTATTGTGAAAATACCGTACAGAGTGGTTACAATTACATGGGCAAGATAATAAGTACATTTCTTATCAAGCATTGTTGTCTCCTCCTTTGTTTCCCCTTCCCATCCCTTCCTTTCCCATTGCGCCTCCACCCCTCTACCCCCCCCGCACCCCCTGCCAAAGATGTAAAGTTCGTTTTTCGACATAACTACTTGTACATCTCATTGTTGCAATGAGTCCACCTGTATCTCTATTTAAACGATTTGTTTTTGTCCTTCCCCTCCACAAATTATACCAACAAGTACAATGAAAGCAAGGGTTATACCGTGGGGTGGGGGACATACAAAGCAGCAAAGAAATATCTTATAAATATGTTAGAAACAATTGCATGAAAGAAAAAAAAAACATTTGAATACTTATCAACTTATTTGACCTTTTCTGTTTGTCTCAGACATATACTAGTTATTGCAAATAAGGGAAACCATGGGACCTATGTTTCTTTGGGCCTGGTTTTCTTCATTTAATATAATTTTTTCCAAGTCTTTCCATTTCCTAACAAATGGTGCAATGTCCCAAATGATCACAAACAAGACCATACTTCCAACATTTTCACTCATCAAACTCAAGAAGGTTTATTTTTCTAAAATATGTTGTGTCATGTGTACATCATTTAGTTATAAAGAGAAAAAAATAGTTCCTTTCATCCATTCAAATGGTTCTCAAAGGAAGTTTTTACTGTCAGCTCAAATGGAAACAGGTTCACCTGGAAAATGATTGTTAGAATGAGTCTATCCACCAAAGGCAGCTTGATAAATTCATGAGACTCTCAGCACACATACTCACTCAGCACACATACTGAAAGATTGTGACAATACCAAGCATGCTTTTAATAATAAAAATGTTGTCCCATTAAGTCTTTATGTAAAAATTATTTTTAATATGCAAGGAAATATGTTCCTTCTTTATGTTCCTCCCCAGTGTTTAGGTGAGCATATTGCATTCTCATTATTCTATGTTATATGGTTATTTGAGATGGTCTCTTCAAACATGTGGAATATGAGCAGTCTAAAATCTATTTATTATTGCTGATAATTCATTTTTGTTTGTACCCAATCCAAAGCTATTAGATCACTGAGCACAAACAAAAAAATTGCAGATGGCTTAAATAAGACTGTCAAAGAACATATATGCACACACATAGATGACTCACCTTTGAACACACCTATTCATATGCACAAACATGTATCCATAACAGTCTGGAATAACAAGACATACATATATATGACTCATGCACATGAACATACCTATTTATATGTACATGCTTGCTCACATACACATTCACATACATACACACACATCACCCATGACAGCCTGGAATAATAAGGTATATAAGACTAAGTAAAAAGGAACAAGCAAATAATGATTCTATGCCATTTTCAAATGAAAGTCAAAAAGAGAATAGGCTCTGTAAATAATGATCAAAAGCACTTATGAACAATGAAAGAAGACTGTACATTATTTATATCAATCTTAGCAGACATCCTTTCTCACGCTGATAAAAACATCTACAACATTGCCACAGACATTTCCATTGATATATTATTAGCAGCAGCCATCAATCTACCAGCAGCATTGAGATATCAGTGAAATTTGACAGTCTTCTGATTGCATTTTCTGAGGCCTGAAATTTTCCTACTTTGGATCCTTTTCACTTCAATTTCCAGTCAATTTTATCTTTACCTCTTTTTTTTAATCCCTTGCATTTTGTAACCAGTTGATGTATTTTTATGTTTCCTGGTATTTGTAAAAACCATTTTCTACTTTAAGCTGTGTAGTACAGAAAATTTTTTTTAAAACTCAAGAATTTAAGCTTCCACTAAAAGTTACCTTTTCCCCTGCTTTCATTTTACCCCAAAGGCTAAGCTTATAAAAAGAAAGCATCAATTAAAATAAAGAAGCTAAGTTTTCATTTCTTTATTCAGAATATACGTTAACCAAACGTTTTTTCCATTTTTTCTAAATAATAATGTTGCTTAATTTTATAATACTAAGATTCAGCATTTTTTAAATATACCATGAAACTGAGTGAAAGGAATACCAATCTTGAAATTGATGTTTTAGTTAAATTTCAATATGTAATGTTAAAAATCTATTCCACGTTTAACTAATTCTACATTAATAAACATGGAGGAATAATTGTCTATTGTAGACTGACTTTAGTAAATCCCACTCAAAGTGGTGCAATATAGACCAGTAATAAGTCAATGGATCCACATTCAGGATCCCTTCCTGGTAGGCCTAAAATGAATTCATAAACGTTTAAGAGGTTCAAATGTCAATTTGTAAGTGGTTTATATTTTGTATTTTTTAAAAAAGACATTCCCCTTTGATTCTACAATAGTAGTGAGGATTATGGGATTATAGGATGATAATAGTTAATAGTTACTGAAAAGTTACTATGATCTGAGTCTATATAAGAAGTTCATTTTTTTTTCATCTGGTCTTTACCAAACCCCTTGAAAGTAATTAGTATTATATTCTTTTTGCAGAGAGCAAACTAAGTTTAGAAAAGCTAAGAAAGTTTCCATTAGATGAAAAATAGTTGTAGAGTAGAGGGTGGTATCAAAATTGTATGGCAATACACAAAATAAAAAGAAGAAAGAGCAAATGGGACAAACTAATGTGTTTAAGGGAAAAATCAGATGTTTGAAGAGAATGTGTATTTTCATAGTCAACAGTTTGATTTGAGAATCAGAGCTCGGTGGACTTTACAAGTTTAAATGAGGTTGGGAAATTTTCCACTTGTAAAATAGAAATCATCCTACTATCTCATAAGATCATGAGGATGATTAAATAACAAGAATTTTAAAAATAACATGGTAAGACGAAACTAGCTTCAGTCATTAGCCATAATTCTTTAGTAAAGGAAAAGGATCACTACTGCAGACTTTTCATCAGGTGTAACATTCAGGTATCAGCATTCAAGACAACGCTCTGGAGTAAATAATGTTTAAATAGGTAAAGGAATGTGAATTAAGAGCTAAACTATGTTTGCTGATAGAATTCTTATTGATGGAGAATATAATGGGAAGGAAGTAGAATAAAATGGAAAGAGAAGGAATGAGAAGGAAACATAGGACAAGAAAAGGGAGGGGAGAGAGATTTGTGTAATGCCCACAAGCCTTGGATCATGCCTGAAGAAAGTCACAAATTTAAATAAGATGAGCTTTAATCTAGACTCACTGAATGCTCTGATTTAATATGCAACAATCCTGCCAAGTATTTACAGACCATTTGTTGGACAAACTCTGCTGACAGGAATAAGCTCTTAAAATAGATCATTCTACTTTCAGATATTTTTTAGATATATAAAAGCCAGACCCTCATTACAATGACCTAAAAATCTCATATCTGTCTAGAGTCCCTAATATTAGTCTGAATTTTTTCAATATAACCTCCTATTCTGAAAGTACCTTAGAGTACTTAGCCTCTTCTATCTAAAATCATCTAAAAAGTAAGTGTACTATTTAATTATTTGTTAGAATTAATTCTAGACTTACTATCCTTGCTTTTAATGAGTTCTGGTATGTCATCTTTTGTAGACTATATGACCACTTTTTCCAAAGATTATTCACAGTCAGGAGTGGCATAAGAAAGGTAAACACTTAGGTATATATAGTGCTCTAAATGAAGTGTGTTAAAAGTGCTGGAGACAGACAAGTATCAAAAACTGCCAAGAGAAGCAATTTCTGCAAAGACAGACTACTATGATGAGTATAAAGAGGATGAATAAGAGTATTAATGAAGAAAAATGTTGTACAACAAAGTTGTAAAAGTTGTTGCAAATAGACATGTGTGGCATGCAAATACTTGGCCAAAACAACATGTCCATGAAATGAAATGATTTACTATTATTGCTCTTATGATCACTAAAATCACCAGTTTACTTCACTTGGGTTTTTTCCTGCTGTCAAACTATGTTTACCCAACTTGAATTTGGCCACATGACACATTGAGTCCACAGATATATCACCAATGACTCATATTACAATTTTTTTTACTTATGTCTGTGTCAAATATTTTATTTATCTCTACAGTTTCCCATTATCTTCAATTGTGCCCATATCATTACAATACAGGTGACATTAATATAAGTTGAATTCTGCCTACTGTATGACACAGAAAAAATTAAATAACAAATACCATAGAGCTATATGTAAACTTTAAATCTATAAATCATGTAAAGAAGATTATATTAGAAAAACTCTGTGATGCCTCCGCACGCACTAATTTCTTATGTGTAGCACTCCAAAAAAAAGTGAAAAAAATACATTTCATCAAAACTAAGAATTTCTTTCTTTACAGACAGCACACATTCACACCATAAGTTACAAGAAATAATCAATGAATCATACAGTCTGGGAAAGGACTTATATCAAGAATACAGTTTCAAAACTCTTGAAATAATTTTTTAAAAAATATTACACCTAAAATATAAGCAGATTTTAAGAAATGTACTCATTACATTGCTCATGTAATTGTAACCCCTCTGTAAGGTATTTTCACAATAAAAAATCAATTACTTAATTAACAAGCAAAAATATATAAGCAGATTTTTAAAGACTTCAAAAAACACATTATATATGGTGATTTAATAAGCTACTTAACACCCTCAGTCACTTGGGAAAATTGAAATTGAAATTATATAAGGTACCACTATATATCTAATAGAAGTATTAAAAATCAAAAATAGCCATACAAAGCCCATGAGGGTGTGGATTAACTGGTCCACTCACACACTTGTGGTAGAAATGAAAAATTGATGCAATCATTTTGGGAGATAGTTTTTTAGCCACCAAAAATTAACCATATAAATATTTTTTCCCCTCTGCTCTTCAGCTCAAGGCTTGTGCTCTACCATTTGAACCACAGTGCCACTTCCAGCTTTTTCTGCTTATATGCTACTGAGGAATCGAACCCAGGGCCTCATGCATGCAAGACAAGTGCTCTACCACTGAGCCATCTTCCCAGCCTTTTCTTTTTTTTAATTTTTATTGTGAAAATACTGTACAAAGGGGTTACAGTTACATGAGCAAGGTAATGAGTACATTTCTTATCCAGCATTGTTGCCTCCTCCTTTGCTTTTTCCCTACCATCCCTTCCTTCCCACCTCTTCAGCTACACCCCCACCACCCAGCACCCCGCACACCCCTCCCAGCCTAAATTGTAAAGTTCATTTTTCGACATAGCATCTTGTTGCAAAGGGTCAATCTGTATCCCTATTTAAACAAATTGTTTTTTCCCTTCCCCTCCCCAAATTATACCAACATCAAATACAGTGAAATACCGTGGGGCAGGGACATACAAAGCAACAAAAAAAAATCATTTTTATAACTACCAACTGCACATCTAACCAGGTATCTGTTCAAAAGAAATATAACTTCATATTCATATAATGAAATATACATGAATAGTTATAGAAGCTCTATTGATCAAAATTTAGCTTCTAGCCCCAGAAATATCACTCAGAATCAACAAGCAAATGGAATATTATTCATTAAAATGAGCTGTTGTAACATTTAAATATGTTGATGAATATCAAAATAATGAAATAGCTAGAAAGAAAAAGAGTTCACATTGTTCATCTTATTTATAATTGCAGAAATGCAAATTAGTCAATGACAGAAAGCAGATCAGTGATTGCCTGGGGTGGTGAAACTGGGAGGGAAAAGAAAGGTGGGAGGTGCTAAGTAAAACATGATGAAAATGTTCTCTATGTAATTGTTGTAAGAGTTGCAGGGGTATAGACATATTTCAAAGTTATCTGACTATACACAATACCTCCGCAATTGGCTGCGTGGAAACTATGTCTTGGCAAAGATACCTGATAAAGAACATTTCAGATGATTCTACCAGTTTAAAAATAACTTCCAAGAGTTGTCTGAATGATCTGTGTCCTATTTCTAGACATTGTCTCTGAGTAAATGGTGGCACTTACTGATAGAACAAAAACTTATATTTCTCAGTGTCTTCTACAAAACCCAGAGGAGAAAATGGCAAATATCTCATGAAACCTGGAAATAAAATGTGTGATACAAGGTCCCACTTTGTTAGAAAGGGGAAAATGTTAAAACAACACTGGAAGTTTTGTTTTTGTTTGTATTGTTAATCTTTAAAAAGCATGGAAACGCTGTAGTTACCTCAGTTAAGTGATTATCATAATTCCTTGAAAATGTTTTGTTTTTTGTTTTTTTTTGGTCCAGTCGTGGGGCCTGAACTCTGGGCCTGGGCGTTGTCCCTCAGCTCTTCAGCTCAAGGCTAGCACTCTACTACTTGAGCCACAGCGCCACTTCCGGCTTTTTTCTTTTTGCTTATGTGGTGTTGAGGAATTGAACCCAGGGCCTCATGCATACAAGGCAAGCGCTCTACCACTGAGCCACCTTCCCAGCCCCGAATATGTTGTTTTTAATATATTGTTCCACCTCCTTTCTTAAACTTTGAGGTGCTTTAAAAATTGACATGGGTCTTTTCCATCTACATTTTTTCAGTGTAGTTCCTCACCCACAGCTCTCCCAAATCAATACTAGTTGAATAAAAAAGTGAGCAGAAGGAAAATATGAATTATTCCCCCCCAAAATGGCAGATTGTTGGAAATAATACCAATGATTTCAGAAAAATCTTAATTCTTATTTGAATATCTTTTGTGTTCTGGTCATTATATACCAACTATCTCTAATGTTTAAGATAAATGTATGTGGTATTCATGCAATCCTTACATCAATAAGCCAATATTGCATTTATAGTGCTACACGATTTGTTGGAAGTAATCTAAGTCATGGACTGGGATTCTTGGTGGAGCCATGATTTAATTCCATACTTCATAGGTGCAATAACACACAATGTCTTACTGATAACCAACCAGGAGAATTCAAGCACAGACAAGTATTATGAGTTGAATTCAATGTCGTAGGAAAATATGGTGAGCACCGTGCTTTTCTTTCTACCATTGATTGTGAAGAGAAGGCACCGAATGTGTGTTTAGAAGTATGTCCTCCATTAAAAAGCCAAGTTCCACAGGAAATGTTAGGTATATTTCTAAAAATAATTGAACAAACATCGCAAAGACTGTGAACTCTGGTTCTGAAGAAGTGAAAAAGAGTCATGGGGAGCACTTCAGTACCTGAGAACATTATCAAAAAGTTTGTTGAGCTAAAGCCATTATCTCGTAAGCTGCTGACCTGTTTACCGAAAATGTCATCTTCTAAGAGATTAAAAAGAAGTGAGGGTTGAAACCACAAATGACATATGAGCACAAATGAAAAGAGAAGATAGAAATGATGTGGTTATAGAAGCATATGATATACTGCCTGGTTAATGGAGAAAATGGCCAGGCGCACAGTGCCAATCAATGGCCAAGTAAGACATTCTCTAGAGTGTACCTTGCCCTGCAGAGTCATTCCATTATGGTGGTCTCCCCCTAGCTTCTCTCTCCTTGTCCCCATGTCTGCTCACAGTCCAGCTTGATATTATTATCAAAGGTAACAGATAAATAGAAGTGCAAATCGAGTAAAATGCTGGTAAAAATGAGCAGGGCCTGGTGGTTCAGCTTATAGTCCCATCACTCAGAAAGAGGAGGCAGAAGGATTGTGAGTATAAAGCCAGGATTTTGCTATAATGGTAACTTTCATGTTTATATGCCAATTGCCATGTGGTTTTTAAAAATCTTATTATGTTGTAAGGTAGTAGCCATTCACAGTGATTTTAAGAAAATTACTAAAGTGGTTGAACAGTAGGGTTCCCTTCTGTCCACATCCCTTCCAGCATCTGTTGTTAGTAGAGTTCTTGATTATAGCCATTCTATAGAGCTCCCTGATGACCCAGCAATCTCACTTTTAGGCATTTACCCAAATGATAACAAACAAGACCATACTAAAGCTACCAGCACAACTATGTTTATTGCAACATTATTTACTATAGCTGAGATATGGAACCAACCCAGATGCCCCTCAGTAGATGAATGGATCAAGAAAAGGTGGTATATATACACAATGGAATTCTATGCCTCCATCACAAAGAATGACATTGCCCCATTTGTTAGGAAATGGAAAGACTTGGGAAAAATTATATTAAGTGAAGTAAGCCAGGCCCAAAGAAACATATGTCCCATGGTTTCCCTTATTTGCAATAACTAGTATATGTCTGAGACAAACAGAAAAGGTCAGATAAATTGATGTTAGGTGAAATGAACCCCAAAATAAGGATTCAAATGTTTTTTTTTCTTTCTTGCGATTGTTTCCAACATATTTATAAGATATTTCTTTGTTGCTTTTATGTCCCTCCCCCACGGTATAACCCCTGTTTTCACTGTATTTGATGTTGGTATAATTTGTGGAGGAGAAGGGAAAAAACAAACTGTTTAAATAGGGATACAGGTGGACCCATTGCAACAATGAGATGTACAAATCTGCTCAAAGCAGCTTTGTGTTCATCTTCAGAAACCCATTTTCTCACAGAGGTTGGAAGGCCTTTCTGGTATTAAAAAAAAATCAATGAGGTGGGTGGGGGAAACAAGAACGATGAGTGGTATACTCCCATTTTAAAACTTGTACCGTCAACAGAATGTCTTTCTGCAACCTTTCAGCGAGACAACCTTCGTGTAATTTCAGCTGTAAACGGCCTGCATTCCACATTTCTTAGCCAGCAAGACACAGAGGTCACCCAATTGCTGGGAAACAAGTTAGAATCACTTACATATTAACCTAAATTTAGATTTGGCCTAGATTTTTTTTGGTGAGGGGGCTGAAATAATTAGTGGCACAGAAATAAAGTGAGGTGCTGTTTGCATCCTTTGCTACTTGCAGAGGGGAAAAATCATAAAACAAATTGTGCTTAAGGAAACCAATGAAATCTTCAAACAGGGACATCTTAAAATGATTTGTCACTTTATTCCCCATCCAGTTTTACCTGAATTGCTTTCTGTGTCACCTTGTAGTATTTCCTGAATATCTTCTCTTACTAGGCAGGTACAAATATATTTCAGTGTGAAGAAAACCTAAGTAGAAATATGCCTGTACAGTTTGCATCTTTGACATCTGTTTTAGACGCTCTTCATGTGTTCAGTGTAGGCACTATTATCCTAGGAGAATTTAGAATCTATTCAGCATGTATTTGTTGGTCATTATTACATAAGGTGAACTTACCTTTAATGCTGGTGTGCCTACCTTCAGAAGAAATTGCAATTGAAAAGATTGGTCTATCATTCCACACAAACATTAATAACAATTAAATATTAAAACAGCTCAACCAGTAATAGATCCTTAGAACAGGAAGCCATCATTCTTCACTGGAAAGGCTGATTAATTGATAATGCTTTTAAGAAAATATAGATCATCATTATACTTTTTACTGCTGCAAGAACAACTTTTTAGATTATAAACATTTTTTTTTGGGTCCGGTCGTGGGGCCTGAACTCTGGGCCTGGGCACTGTCCCTCAGCTCTTCAGCTCAAGGCTAGCGCTATAAAACTGGAGCCACAGCGCCACTTCCGGCTTTTTTCTTTTTGCTTATGTGGTGCTGAGGAATGGAACCCAGGGCCTCAGGCAGGCAAGGCAAGCGCTCTACCACTGAGCCACCTTCCCAGCCCCAGATTATAAACATTTTTAATAAATAATTAAAATACAACACACACACACACACACACACACACACACACACAAGATAGCAATGAAGACCTGGCTTGACAAGTTAAAAAGCTGATTTCAATAAGGTTGTCCTAGTAACCATTATTTTTTTCTTCCTGTTACCAAGGACCTCATCTGTTTCTGTCCAATCAATCAGATTCTCAACTTCTGCATAACAGCATCTCCACAATTTGCTTCATAATAGATTCTAGTGCACATCCCATAAGCAACTCCAGCTGTCCTCTAAACCTTTATTTATATGATTTGGTTATACAACAAATATGAGGATATAGGAGATTCTCAGGTTATTGATGAACCCTCATTTATTCAAAAAGTGTTTATTGAGCAGTCTCCATAATTCAGCCATCATTCAAATTTTAGGGATATACCAGTTATTAAAATGAATCATTTAACCGTGGATGGAGTCAATGATGGTGTGAAACCTGGAAGTACAATGCTTTCTAGCAATGGCAGGAAGTTACAAACACACACAAACAAAGGCACAAATGCAAATACATATGATACACATACACACATATGTATATACATATATGTACCTGTAATATTTATTGCTGTATGGTGGAAAATTCAAGAAAAAAGATAAAGAAAACAGAAAGCAATCAGAAGAGATGAGGTAAATATTAATTTTAAATAATATAATAGGGGAAGATTTACTACAGTGTACCATATTACCCTCTCCAGCATCTTGGTGAGGAATAGAAAAAATATTACATGATAATTCCTTTTATATGTGCATTGTTTTATCAAGTCTACTCTGATATTCTTGAAATGAGGATTCTATTTTATTGTGAAGACATTCATACAGAATAGGGCCAAATTCTAGTTTCTTCATTCAAGAATAACAAAATGCTGAAATAAGGATAGAGGTTGACCCATTGTAACAATGAAATATACAAGATACTACATTGAAAATGAAATTTACAATTTTGGGTGGGGAGGGAGGCGTTGGGGGGGGGAAGGAAGGGATGGTAGGGAAAAAACAAAGGAAGGGGTAACAATGCTCGATAGGAAATATACTCATTACATTGCTCATGAAACTGTAACCCATCTGTACAGTATCTTTACAATAAAATATGTATTAAAATAAAATAAAATACCTAACACAAAAGAGAATTGCATCAATAAAATTGCAATAAAAAAGAATTGTTAACAAACAGTACTGTCAACTTCTGGACATTAGAAGTGATACAAGATGACCAATAAAGACTGCTAAGTTAGGATGAAGATTAACTCATTCATTACCAAATTATTAAACACCATTACAGGCCAGATATTAAATAATTCTGAGAATATAAGAGAAATGGCCTTTGATTTGAGAGAATATTTGCCTAGAAGGTTAAATCTATGTGAGATTAAGCAAATACACTAATACAATCTAGATACAGATCAAAGAATGGTGGAGTTTTATAGGAGCAATACTGGGATTCTAAAAATCTAGGTCAGACATTGGTGGCTTACACTTAATCTTGCCACTCAGGAAGCTAAGATCAGAATACTGTGATCTGAAGCCAGCCCAAAAAGTAAAGTCTGTGAGAGTCTATTTCCAATTTACTAACAAAAAGATTTGCTGGTGCTTGGGTCAAATAGCAGAGCAACAGGCATAAGCAATCAAGCAGAGAAAGAGCATGGGACTGTAAATTCAAGCCAAGATATGGTAAAGGGGGGTGGTAGAGGAAGGAAGGAAGGAAGCAAGGAGAGAAAGAGAGAGAGACAAAGAGGAAGGGAGGGAGGAAAAGGAAGGAAACAAAGAAAGGCTTTGAGTGTTTCATGCTAAAATGAAATGGTCTTAATTTAGAAAACATCTTAGGATGGTTGCCAAAAGAAAACACTTCCGAATAGTACCTATATATCAAAAAAGAATGGTGGCTGTAAGGCATGAGAAGTAGATAAATACAATGAAGGAAATGTTAAAGGGTTTTGTGGATCATGTCAAGAGTTTAGCCTATTATCAAAGTATGGCCAGTCAGAGAGTGATTGGTTGATTGATTGATGATTGATCATTTGGCCTAGTACCTCAGTTTGAACACAGAGCTTCATGCCTCCTCAGCCTGCTTGCTTGGCTGTGATCTCCAACGTAAGACAAACCTCCAGGCCAGCTTTTGGCTGGTTATTTGGGAGATGAAGTCTTGCAGACTATTCCACCCAGGTTAGCCTTCAATTGCAATCCATTGAGTCTTAGCTTCTTAAGTAACTAGAATTTTCAGGTGTGAGGCCCTGTAATATCTGCCTAAGAGAAAGTATTTAAGCAGGTAAATAAAGTCAATTTAGAAATCTCCTTGTCTTTTTAAGTTTCTCTTTGATAGCTATTTGACATGTGTATTTGATCCAGAAAAAAATGGCACTTAGAGACTTGAAATGATAGGTTAGAATGACCTATAATAATAACAAAGAAATAATAACAAAAGGAAACAAGGTTGAGCTGCTTAACAGCTAATTGAGGGTGGTCCTTAAGTGATTGGGTAAGTCAAGAATAAATTTTATTTAGATGAAATGCTACTGACAACTAGAGATGTTAGCACAGCATTCACCAAAATTAAAGAAATTTTAGAGAATTTTGGTTTACAGTAATAGGTTTTAACATTGCCCTTATGCCAAACAGGATCCAAACTGATATGCTCTGGGCTTAGCAGAATCTAGTTCATAAATTCAAGTTCTGCTGTTGCTAGAAAGAATGGTCCTTTTAAATATAAATAGGCTATTTTGCTGATGTTCTTAAATATCTGCAAGATATTCACTCTTCTGGCTACAATAGTATTCTTGTATGTCTTTGACCAAGCCAAATAATTCCCATCTCTGCCTGTAGTACAATTCTGATATCCTAATGTCTACACAAAGATCATCTTTTGTTGTTGTTGTGTCAATTCTGGGGCTTGAAGTCAGAGTCTGGACGCTATCCCTAAGCTTTTTGGCTCAAGGCTAGTGTTCTCTTACTTGAGTTACACCTCCATTCCTGGCTTTATTGGTGCTTAATTAGAGATAAGAGTTTCACAGACTTTCCTGTGCTGGTTGGCTTTGAACTCCAATTCTCAGATCTCAGTTTCTTGAGTAGCTACGATTACAGGCATGAACTACTAAAGCCTGGCTCAAAGGTCACCTTTGGAGGGATGCCCTAATTAAAAATCTCATCTGAAATAATATTCATTTTCTTTCTTTCTCTCCTAGTATTTTCCCTCAACTTTCATCATAACTTGATTAATTATAAATTTATAAATTTATTAAAAATGCAAATTCCTTGAGAATAGGCGCTTCAGGGAAGTGCTATGTATAGAACATATACATAATTCATACTTACATAATGTTAGATTTTTGTTCAGCACTTCTGCTCCACTTCTCTTATGCCTCTGATGAGTGTAAATGCTGTTAATAAATTTCTACTAATTCAACTTTCCAAACTTATTCATCCCCTCTGTAGAGCTTGATACCCAGAACACAATGAAAGCTCACAACTGCTAGAAGATCGGCTTCCATTATTTACTTCTCCCTTCCCCAGTAAATCAGCAGTATTGGTTCCCATTCTTCCTGCTATTTGGATTTGTCAGTCTCATTATGTAATTTATTATTATGAAAATCAATGCGAAAGCAAAGAATGGAGTTTCTGTGGAAACTGATTTGAATAATATGGAAAGATTTGATAAATTGAATTTATATTTAAAAACATTGTTATTGCCTGTCAACTCTAAAAAATTGAGGAGAAAGGTCATAAATATCCAGAAATACTCACACAGAGAATTTTCTATATGTATATATTAAGGCTTTGTTCTGTTTTAAGTCTGCTCAAAACTAGAAATTGAAAACTAGAAGCTGCTTTATGAGTGTGGTTTAGGCCAAAAAGATAATATTGAAATCTAGTCAGTGAAAATAAAACCTCCAGTTTAACATCAAAACATTGAAGACATATATAGAGAGAGAGAAATAGAAAGAGAGAGAGAGAGAGAGAGAGAGGTGGAGAGTATATAAACATAAATATACATATATATTCTTCATTCAAGCTGAGTTTTTGTCATGAATGAATTGCCAAGATTTGTCAGGTAAATTATTTCTTTTATCTTAACCCCATAGATACCTATTAGCCTCCCTGTTCCTCTGTATCTCTATTGACAGTAGCCTACTGTACTTCTGTGTTTAAAAAAAGAATCTTAAAGCTCCCAAGGGTCTAAGAAAAATATGATTATTCATCTTCCATAGCCATGAAAGACAAATTTGAGATCAGTTTCATTGTCTCTGACCTGAAGATTAATATGTCATCCTGGAAGTCTGCATATGGGGCTGACTCACAATTCTGCCTTTTTTTAACACTCATCCTCATCTACTTAAATTTCATTTTACTCCCAGCTTTCATGGATTTCCCTTACTCTAAGCTACAATTTTGAGATAAGCTGTAGGGTGGTGTTTATATATTGGCATCAGCTGTAAGAAGGGTTTGTTCTATCATGTCCATTTCTTTATGCCATGCATCTTAATCAGATTCACATTCTCTATCATTCTCCCTCCTTCCCCCTCTCCTTTTCTATACATAGCTCATTCCATCTTCACACGTGTGATAGAATATTTGACTTATTCACACTCTATCCCCTCTCTGTCTTTCCACCATCAGGAGTAACTACAACTCCAACAAGACTTGACATATTCTGACTTCTTAATAGTCATTCCTGTTAAAGTGAATGTTAATTGCTCACAGGGGTTTCATCATGGTATCTCACAGCTACATATACCATGCTTTTGTCTAACTGGATAGATATGTAAATGTATTATAGATGTAACTACAGTTACCTATATATGTGTGTGTATATATATATAAATATATATATGTTTGACCTTGTCTTCTATCCATTTGCATATATGTTTGCATTTAAGCCTAGCATCCACATATGAAAGGCAATATGATGAGATACTTGCCTTTCTGAGCCTGGTTACTTCACCTAATAAGTTTTCTATCTCCAGCCTTTTTTTTTTATGAATGGCTTTTGAAATTACATAAAAATTAACAAGATATCATGAATTTGAGCCTGAAGAGAAAGAAAAGGGAAACAGAAAAGGGTAGTGGACTGTTTAACAGAATTAGAGATTATAAATATATACCCTATGAAGAACAATAGACATACTTTTACTTTTTTTTGTCAGTTGTAGGGCCTGAACTCTGGGCCTGGGCACTGTCCCTCAGCTCTTCAGCTCAAGGCTAGTGCTCTACCACTTGAGCCACTAGACATACTTTTAAATGCTAGACTATAAGTTTGATTTTTTTTATTTTTAACAAATCTGAAAAAATCTATTATGAAAAAACAAATTACTTGTGAGATGCATCTAAACAAACACCAAAGCTATCACAACCAATGTTCCTGAGTTAACTGTCGTCGAGCCTCTAGAGACTTATAAAGATAATTTCCCCCAAGCCCCAAATAATTCCCTTTGTACCACGCCATTAAGCTATTACTTGTGCTGAACTTTGTTTTAATTATATACCTATAGCACCCTCAGAGAGATAACTACATCTTCATAATGCAACCTTTGGCTGCAGTCATTTTCTAGGACTGCACCAACCAAAGTCTTGTAAGTGGAGTGACTTGAAACAACAGAGAATTACTCTTCTAATTTTAGAGATGAGAACTGTAATAGTAAGTTGTTGAAAGGATCGTTCTCTCTGATTCTGAAGAAAGCATTATGAAAAACTCATTTCTTGCTCCTCTTAGCTTCTGATGGGTTTTGGATTATGGTAACATAACGACAATCTCTACATGCCATTCTCCCTGGGTGTGAGCCTGTGTCCACATTTCCCTATATTATAGACACCAATCATATTGGGGGTGGGGTATGGTGGGCTCCTAAATCAATATGACATCACCATTCCTTTTTTAAAAAATAAAAGCAAGGGGCTGGGAAGGTGGCTCAGTGGTAGAGCGCTTGCCTTGCATGCATGAGGCACTGAGTTCGATTCCTCAGCACCACATAAGCAAAAAGAAAAAAGCCGGAAGTGGTGCTGTGGCTCAAGTAGTAGAGCACTAGCCTTGAGCTGAAGAGCTGAGGGACAGTGCCCAGGCCCAGAGTTCAGGCCCCACGACAGGACCCCCCAAAAAATAATAAAAAAAATAAAAGCAAGAACTGAATCCTGATCTTTATTCATTGCTTTTCATTAAAGACTTGCTTAATCCAGAATGACCTAAATTCTTGACTATGTACATCTGCAAGCACCCGCTTTCCAAATAAAGTCACATTCAGAGGCACTTGGAGTAAGAATTTCAACATGTGAATTTTGGGGGGACACAGACCCATACCAAGCCCTCAAAAGAATTTCACTATAATTGGAGCTCAGGGAATTCATGAGAGGGTAATCAGTAAGTGAGAAGTGACTCAAGTGAATTAATGAAAATTATCAGCTTTCCCTATGCCTACTTCCGATTTCCACTGAATTCTGGCAATCCTATGATTTATCCTCACTTTGTCAACAGTAATGAGCTAATTCTGTTAATATACAAATAGATATGAATATCTGAGAATCTGGCAATGCTGATTTGTATTTCTCAAAATTAACAAGAACATTCAGTGCTATAAATACCCATCACTTTTGTGCCAAACACAAATTCCACTTTAAGTAGACCTAGTTCTTATCTAAATAATGAAAGGACCATGTTTTAGATGTACATTATAACAGTATAAGTGGTATAATAACATATTTGAAATATCCTTTCCAACCTTGCAGGGGATGGTATCAAAGAAGTATTAAACCATCATTTCCTTAATAAGACAATACGAATATCTGTGTGGAAATGACATTCTGAATGACAGGTTAAAACACTGGAGCTTCCAGGCATGAATAACCAAATTAAAGTGCACTGCTATACAATCTTTCTTTGAACAAAGAACTAATCTGTCAATTTAAATATACTAGGTGGCCAAAATATTCAGTTACATAATCTGAAATTAATATACTGATAATTATGAAAATAATTTGGCTTTGCAAGCTATTAGAACTGGGTAGTTTCCCTTTGACTTCAGTTGTTTGGTTTTAATGTATTTTCTACATCTAAGGGCAGTTACTTTTTAATAGGGAACCAGTTCTTAAGTTGGCCTGTGCATTAGCACTATTACATCTTCTCTTAGTAATAATGGATGATTCATCATCAAGACAGGCTCTTTACAAATGACTCATTTATCTCAGCATGTGGTCTTAATCATAAAAAACTCAATGACTTTATATCAGTGATGGCTAATACACATACACACACATACACACACACACACACACACACACACACACACACACACACATACAATCTTGACTCTTCATGTGCCAAATTGTAAAATACTAAAGCAATATGAGGCTTTTCCTACTTTATTATAAAGACAACAGTCTTAAGAAAATGTAATAATGTAAGTGATTTTATCCTAAATTCCTTGACTAATTTTGTTATTGCCATAAAGAGAGAGCAGAAACAAGAGTTTTTTTCATTTAGCTTGTTTACTGTTTCTTTGACGTGGAAATGCAGATTTTACCTTCATTTTAGTTTATTATTATTATCATTATTATTATTATTGCTTATTTTTTGCCAGTCCTGGGATTTGAACCCAGGGCCTGGACTTTGTCCAGGGCTCAAGGACAGCACTCTACCACTTGAGCCACAGGGCCACTTCAGGCTCTTTGTGAGTACTTTATTGAAGACAAGAGTCTCAAGGACTTTTCTGCATGGTCTGGCTTTGAACCATGAACTTCAGATCTCATGAGCCACTGATGCCTGGTTAGTTGTTGTTGTTGTTGTTGTTATTGTTTCAACTCAAACATTCTTGCCTATTTCTATTAGCAGCACCACACTTCTCAATAAACTATTATTGAATCCTGAACTGTATTCAGTCATTCAATAAATATGCCAATGATTTCATCTGCATCTTCATAGAATAGTTCCAAGATCTGGAGATACATACATGTATATTTATATATGCTTATATAAATACATATGCATATATGCATACATATATATACATATACATAATACAGATGCATATATGTCTACATATATAAATAAATAAATATGGAGATAAATATATTTACATATATGCATATTTGACATAAATGTATGTGTATATAAATCATCTATATCATATCATTTTAAACTATCACAGTAGAAAACATTGAAAAAGGATGAGAGTATGAAGTTTTATGGATCACCAGGCATTTTAACATGGGAGTGGGAGATGATAGATTGATAAAATGTAAGTGAAAAACAAACTACCTACCTATGTTAAAAGTGTTCTGATAACAACTTTTGATGAAACATCCAATTTGCAATACTATCCTACAATAAGATTATAATTGGCTCAGTTGTTTGGAGCTTAACTGTAGGATTAAAAGCTCCATTTGTTACCTGCAGATTAATTCTCCCCTGGCTTTGATTCTCCCTTCCATGATATGTGAGACTACAGACCTCTATATCCACATGTCTTCATTCTGACACGGTCTGGGGTGCTTAGTTGCAGACTTAGGTGCTTGGTTGTGGTACATATTGAATAAATATTAGCTGACCAATTATGAGCAACCAAGAATGAAATGACAAAATATGAAAACAAAGATTAACAGAGAAAGTATGGAATGGTTGCTGTTGTAAGCCTCATCGTGGTTAATATTGGAGGCAATGGAGTTAAAATTCTAAGACAGTAGAACAGTGGTCCTTGGCCATGGCTGCAAATTAGAAATACCTAGGGAGTTTTTAAGTAAAACATGGCTAATAGTCAAGCCCCACCACCAGAGAATCTAAAATAATTGGTCTGGAATTGGGTCCAGACATTAATTTTTAAAAGGTCCCCAGGTAACTCTCATGTGCAGCCAGGGATAAGAAGCAGTGGTATAGAACAATTTCCCTCCCTGATTTGCCTTTTGCTGAGACATCTCTTCCATATCTCTATAGTCCCAAAGCTACAGCTACTATCTTGGCTTCAAAACTCCACTCTCTCAAGCAGAGTGTGGTAGAGCTATTATTCTAAGCACTTATTTCAGCAGCACATCCGTATCTGAGAACATATATATGTGTCCAAAGAGAGAGACACGGGGGAGAGGAGGGAAAGAGACAGGAAGAGAAGGAAGGAGAAGCAAAGAGAGAGGAGAAGAGGTAGAGAAGACCCAAATCCTAAATATTTAAAACATATTTTTGAGCTTGTTCAAAAAGGCCTTAAGATAATTTTAATAATTAGAGTGCAGGGAAATTTATTCGATTTCTACAGTTTAACACCCTTATTTTTTTTAAGCATTGTAAGAAACAGACTTTAGGGCAATAGACTTCTCTTTCATCTGGAACTCTAAGATCAAGTGCCAGCCATAAGGTAGAAATCTGTAGGTTGCAGAGTGTGTGAGAAGTTTTCTGAGATAATCTCTCTGACAGGAAACCATCGAATGCTTGAAAACAAATTTCAACCTGAGGCTAGACTGAGAAGTTAAAAAAAAATCAGATATAAAGTGTTTAAATGACATAGTAAGAGGATAGTCCACAAGATCAAGCACAGGCGTTTGAGAAGGCCAAAGATAAATGGTAGCTAGGGAAATTATGAGTGCCAGGATGTGTCAGCGTAATCTCTTTACTTCCTTGTGAATGGAGGTGACCTGGTATGATCATCCATCTTCACAGTCTACTAATCCAACTCACACAACTCTACAACCAAAAGCAATAGAGAAAGGACCATATGATTATTTTGTCTACAAACTTCTACAAAGATTTAAGAATCTTTTCTTAACTTTTTTTGTTTACTTATTGGTTTTTACTGCTTAGAATTTTTGAATATCACAAATAAAATGAAATAAAAGTAGAGTAACTTTTCACATCACAGTATTTATATACTAGTAATTATTTTTTAAATAATTATACAATTTACACTGTATTTGTATTTTTCAAGATCTATCAAGGAGTAGTTTTCATATAACCAAAAATACTCTGTTTTTCTTTTTTATATAAGTTTTTATTGTGAAAATACTGTACAAAGGGGTTACAATTACAAGAGCAAGGTAATAAGTACATTTCTTTTTTTTTTAATTGTGAAAATACCGTACAGAGGGGTTACAATTACATGGGCAAGATAACGAGTACATTTCTTATCAAGCATTGCTGCCTCCTCATTTGTTTCCCCTTCCCATCCCTTCCTATTACCCCCTCCTCCCCCGCTACCCGATTCTCCCCCCTACCAAAGTTGTAAAGTTCATTTTTTGACATAACGATTTGTACATCTCATTGTTGCAATGGGTCCACCTGTATCCCTATTTAAACACTTTGTTTTTCCTTTCCCCTCGACAAATTATACCAACATCAATCCCACTTTTGGGCATTTACCCAAATGATCACAAAGAAGACCACACTAAAGATACAAGCACAACAATATTTATTGCAGCGTTATTTACCATAGCTAAGATATGGAACCAACCTAGATGCCCCTCAGTAGATGAATGATCAAGAAAATGTGGTATATATACACAATGGAATTCTATGCCTCCATCAGAAAGAATGACATTGCCCCATTTGTTAGGAAATGAAAGACTTGGAAAAATTATATTAAGTGAAATAAGCCAGGCCCAAAGAAACATAGGTCCCATGCTTTCCCTTATTTGCAATAACCAGTGTATGCCTGAGTCAAGCAGAAAAGATCAGATAAGTTGATGTTAGGTGAAATGAACCCCAAGATAAGTATTCAAATGTTTTTTTTTTCTTTCATGCAATTGTTTCTAACATATTTATAAGATGATTTCTTTGTTGCTTTGTATGACCCTCCCCCACGGTCTAACCCCTGCTTTCACTGTATTTGATGTTGGTATAAAAATATTCTTTTAGAAATGGTAATATATTTTTCTAACAGGAAAACAAAAAGTCTAGAGCGTATTACATTATGTTTTAAGACAGTGTATAAGTACACAATGTAACTGGAATATAAGTAAGATCTACCTGAACTATGAGAAGGGAAAAAAACACTAAGACTATTCATGGATAGTATGAAAATAAGAAAATGAAATGTGAAGTCTTTAACCTGGTAGATAGCTAAATTTTCTAGTTTAAATATTTCTAGCTCTCCCTTAGTTTTCCAAAGCATTTAAAAATGTAATTATATTGTAAATAATGCACTTGCCTTTAAAACAGTGAAAGAATTCTTCTAAGAAAATTATTTAACCATATACTTAATGAAGCTTGCAGAGAACTTTGGTAATGACAATTATTCCTTTTTACTCTCTTTACAAGTCAGGGGCCAGGGAGAAGTCTGATAACATATCATAATTTGAATGAGAAAATATAAATAAAAAGAAGTAGAAAAATAGGTTGAAAACTTCTTTTTTAGAAGACGACTAGATTTGAGGATGTATACCAGGATACAAGGAAACTTGGCAAGCGGTCCCCAGTTGACAGCTAAGGTTCATTTTGCTGGATAAGGGATGGTGGACACACATGGAATGTTGAAATTAACCACTGTGTTAACTCAAGCCAAAGCAAGGCAGAAAGGTGCCCAATGTCACAGGAAGGGGGTTAGATGAGTGAAGAAGATGAGGGAGATAATGTAGTCCAAATGTCAATGTGTATCTTTTGAAATTTAAGAAAAGCGAAAGAAGAGGTGGGTTAGGAATGATAGGTGAGAATATTGAAAGGGAAGACATTGGTCACTGTCTTCATATACTGATCTGTTGAGTAGCAACTCCTTCAGACAGTTATTTAACAATGAATATATGTATATGTATATGTATATATATATATATATATATATTTACTGGGAAACTCCCCCAAGGAAAGGTGTTGTTAAACACACCTGGGAAGCTGTTCAGACTCCAGCAGAACTCATTGCAACTTGGAAAGGAGAGGTAGGTGACCACAGTGAACTCATCTGAAAGCTGTACGGAACACTTGTGAGCCTTCGAGTTCTGAGAAAGAGCCAGACTTCCAGGTAATCTTCCCCTTAAGCTCAATTTAATACTTTCTTTTACTCATTGAACATCCTCTAGACATATGAAGCTACTTGTGAACCTATGCATTTCCCAGTTGGCCCTTTTGAAGTCACTTTGAGGGGTGCAGAGGAACTTACAGAGGAGTTGCTGATGTGGGCTGCTAAGGAGGAAAAACAGATGCAGCATCTAAAAAATCTGCAGCACAGCTGTCCTCAAATGCCTTACCACCTGGAGGTTCACCACAGGATACAATGGGATGAAAACAACAGCCTAGACAGGAAGATAATCTTACTCCTGCAGTGGCTCTGCTGTATCTCATACTGGCCAAGCTTAACACTGGCCCAATGGTGATGGAGAAAAAAGCAGTATCCCAAGCCAGTAGACTTCAAGCTAAGAGGCAATATGGAATCACTGGCCTATCTCCAGTTGCTACTAATGATCATTATTAAACTACTAAAAGTTGACTGTTCTATTTTTGAGGAAATAGTCTGGTGCTACAAGTCTTTCATGACTAATTTCATTATTTGCCATAAAAAAGGCAAAATCAATTTTCACTTAATCCAAATAACAACACCAAAAAAACCCACCCAGAATATCAGTAGCAACTCCAAAACTAAAACAGAAAGAATCATCAAAGTCTAAAAAGAAAAATTACTCCCAATAGCCATTATAGTATTTTAAACCAATCTCCTCCCTTCAGGAGGCACTAGATCTTTAAATAAAGAACTATCCATAGAGGGTAACTGTGACCTAGCCATCACATTGTTACTAAAGCTATTAATACTGTTTACATTAATCTGTAAAAACTTCACATCTCTCTAATGTTTTAGTGATTCCTTTAAAAATATCCTATTAATTATCCATTTAGGAAACTCTTAACTCTTTTGAAGTATGGTTTCACAAACTTCTATTTGACTTCTGTTCTAGTCAATTATGTAACTTGATGTCTTCGGGTTCTGACTGTGGCAGTCTGTCAACTATATTTCCTACCATCTAAATTTCCAATATCACTTCCCAAGTCAGATAGAAAAATTACATTTTTTGCTGGTCCTGCAGCTTGAACTCAGGGCCTGGGCATTGTCCCTGAGCCTCTCTGTGCTCAAAGCTAGTGCTCTACCACTTGAGCCACAGCACCACTTCCAGCCTTTTCTGTTTATGTGGTAATGAGGAATCAAACCCAGGGCTTCATGCATGCTAGGCAAGCTTCTACCACTAAGCCACCTTCCCAGTCACATTTTTGTTTTTTATTTACTTTTTATTTTATTGTAAAGATGTTGTGCAAAGGGGTTACAGTCACATGAGGAAGGCAAGGAGTACATTACTTGTGGATCATTGTTACCCCTTCCCTTGTTGTTGTCCCACTATCCCTTCCCTCCCCCACCTCCCACACTCCTCCCTACCCCAACCCACCCCCCAGCCTGAAGTTGCAAACTTCTTTTCCAGTATACTGTCCTGTGGGTATCATTGCAATGGGTCATCCTGTGTCCTTGTTTCACCATTTTCTTATTCCCCTTCCCCTCTCCAGATTAGACAAATGTATATACAAGATGCAGGATACAAGTGACAGCAGGAGATATACCATAGGGGGAACAAAAAAAGGAACTAAAAACATCACATAGTACATTTAAACAACAACAACAAAGACTGACCTCTTGTGTCCGTATCTTGGGGTTCATTACAGTTAGCATCATCTTAAATGGTCCTGTGGTTTCCCTTATTTGCAATAATTAGTATAAGTATAGGATAATCTTATCAGATGAGCTCAAAAGCTCTGTACATTTTTGTTTTTTAATAGGCAAGACAGCAGTCCATTTTCAGCTCAGAAGAGCTGAGATGGACCAATAACCATCTATACCCCTTGAACATTAAAAGGAACCAAAGTCATTTAGAGAGGGAATGAGGTGGAACAAGTAAAGGAGAAAGGGAAAATTCTATCAAAAAGTATATTAAAATATCAAAAGGATAAGACTCAAAAATTAAAAACCAGGAAGTTAACAAAAATAAAAAAATCTGCTAATCGCCTTTCCACTACCCTTCTTAGCTGTTAAATTATCAATAGGAAACATAAATGAACTATCTTCTCTGAGATAAATCTGCCTATAGCTTTGAGATGGTAAACTAAAAATTTAGAATTCTTCATAAACAGGTAGAGACCAAAAAAAAAGAAAGAAAGAAAAGTATGTCTGGCCACAGGAAATCTTAAAGACCAGCAGCATTTTGAGTAGGTTTTACCCGGTCTTACCTACCCAAGACCATTGTCTAAGGGTTAGAAGTTACTAGATGTCATGTGTATTCTCTCAACACAAGGAATATAAAGGAATTCATCATTTTGCAGGTTCAATTCCTACTTCCCATGTGAGAAATAGGAAATGTTTTTATCTTCTTTGTTTCTCCATATTTATCCTGTTATAGAAAAATAAATCCTTGCTAAACTTACAAAAAATTTAAAACAATACCAGTAGCCTCCAAAAAAAAATCTGTGTCAATATGTTTGCCATTATTTCTCAGAGTCCTTAAAGATAAACACAGAATGTATTGAGTACATCCATTATTACATAAGCCTTGATGCATTATTAAAGAATAAATTTAATAACACTAATAAATTATTTCTCATCTACCAAACCTACTTCCATAAAAATGAGTTATATCAGGTAATTCACTTTCATTTGAATAAATCCCATGTGAGCTTAAAATAAAAATCTTTTGAAAAATCAAATTTTTTCTCCATCTAACACATTCAGAGAAATATCATTAAAGCAGTAGAAGGATTTAATGCTTTTTAGAAAATGTAATTGAGTAAAAATAATGTTTATGAAAAAAATAATCTACTTTTATGATCTTTTTCTTATACATTTTGAATGAAAATTTATACTGCTTATTTGGAGTACTGAGAGAAATACTATCTGGAAGTCAGTAACACTACTTGAGCATTGGTTACTAGTTATAAAGGTATATAGACCATTACTACCACACAGACAGAAGCAGATAATGGCAAGGTAATTTCTAGGTTGCAATGAACAGCTGATCTTCCCACTGAACTATTTAATATTCTCCTTTCATCATCAAACACCTCTGCACAAATGACCTCATTGACCTTATTGGTTTTACAATTGGCACATTTGATAAAAACAGAATTATTCCCTTACTCATTATGAGTCACCCAAAGTATAGTACTCTATCTTATTTATAGAGAAATCCTAATGTGAATATATAGTAAAACATGTAGATTATTGGTTTATATTTAATTTAACTACTCACTGTTCTTTTACCTTGTTTATCATGACACAGTACAAAAGACACTATAGTACACAAATAGTGCAAGAATACACACACACACACACACACACACAAGCAAAACAAACCCTTGAATATTTTTTTTTTTTTTGTCGGTCGTGGGGCTTGAACTCTGGGCCTGGGCGCTGTCCCTCAGCTCTTCAGCTCAAGGCGAGCGCTCTACC
>NW_012267219.1:5247927-5257438 GCF_000151885.1 Dipodomys ordii
CTTCTGCTTCTTCTTCCTCCTCCTCTTCTTCTTCTTTCCTTTTCTCTTTGGTTTATTCCTTTTTGTAGTTTGTCACTGTTTTTGATTCCTGTTCCCTTTGTCTTGTATATGTTTATCTGATGGGAGAGGAGAAGGGGATGCATAGAAACAGTGAGACAAAGAGTGAACCAATTCAGCAGTGACACTCATGAGAAACTATGTTGGAAATGAATGATAATTTAAATTTCTTGTGTTCAGTAATCAACAGGAGGAGAATATCTGGCGAATATTTTATTCTAATTATCAAGAGCACTGTTTTTACATAGCAGAAGAAAGAAGGAATAGGAGAAAAATATTTTTTCAAATATTATCTTTTTCTTACAGATGTTCACAAAGGGTTTATTTAAAGAATTATTTGCCTAAAACCCAGCAGGCTTGTGAAGTCTTACAATATAATAAATATATTTAAATATTAAAAATTAATTATAAAGCATAATAGTCTTCTAATGTTCAGTTCTCACATGCTATTTTTCATAGTCAGAGAAGTTTAGATAGATTTATTCAATTTTAATATAATAATTCATTTGATTGACACTGAAATATATTGAATTAAAAAACTGGTCAGTAAAACTATTTCTTTTTTTTTTTTGGTCCAGTCGTGGGGCTTGAACTCTGGGCCTGGGCACTGTCCCTCAGCTCTTCAGCTCAAGGCTAGCGCTCTACCACTTGAGCCACAGTACCACTTCCGGCGTTTTTCTTTTTGCTTATGTGGTGTTGAGGAATCGAACCCAGGGCCTCGAGCATGCAAGGCAAGCACTCTACCACTGAGCCACCTTCCCAGCCCAGTAAAACTATTTCTTTAAAGGATATTGACTTTGGAAGCTCTGATAATCTTTAGATGCCTTAAGTATTTTTAAAATATGAATTATTGATCCAAGTAACATCTCCAAAAGTGGTATTAATTTCCATCATTAAAACTATTTAATGACTTTTTGTAGTAATTATTCACCTAATTGGCCATAACAAATGCTCTAGTAGAGTTATAGTATGTCGCTTAATGCCTAGGTAAAATCTTTTGAAGGACTATGATTCGTTCATTGTACTGTCACAGAAACATGATCTGCAGGGCAGGAATTACAGATCACTCTTGCTCTGTGGATTTGTTTTCCAAATTGCAACACTAGAATGTCACAATAGGAATGCATTTATCTGTGAAGATGGGTAGGGAACTGCTCCCCACAGTGCCCATGGCCTATAGTGAATTGCATTAATGTTCACAACTTCACTCTTCATATTTCCTCCAGCTTCCTTCCCTCACTTGTTTTCTACTCATGCCCTCACCTCCATTTTATTCTTTCTCTTTAAAACTATTTAAAAAATATTACAATGTGTTCCAAGTACAGATCTAGGTCCTGGCATAGAGGTGAGTATATATGCATTCCCCAGCTCATATCCTGGTGGACCAAGGGAATTGGGGATGTGAAGCTTCATACGGTGTCTTAAATGATATGAAACCTACAGACAGCGTCATCACAGGAAGTTTTCTAGCTCAAATGAGGAAAGGCGCTCTAGAAGCAGTGACGGTATGAAACCTGAGTTTTTGTGAGAAGCAACGTATTCAAGTAGCTTTTTAGAACTTCCCTAACAAGGAATCTGTATTTAACCCAACCTCTAGACATCAATTGTGGAAAATTGTTTTCTTTTTGGATTTTCTAGAAACAAACACAACTCTTACTATTTGACTCTCCCCCCCCCACCTTTGGATTCTTTTCTTTTCTTAATTGTAAAAATACCATACAGAGGGGTTACAATTACATGGGCAAGGTAATGAGTACATTTCTTATCAAGCATTGCAGCCTCGTCCTTTGTTTCCCTTTTCCCATCCCTTCCTATCTCCACCCCCTCCCTCACCTCCCTACCCCCCTCCCTTCCCGGCCAAAGTAGTAAAGTTCGTTTTTCTACATAACAACTCATACACTTCATTGTTGCAATGAGTCCACCTGTATCCCTATTTAAACGATTTGTTTGTTCCCTTCCCCTCCACACATTATACCAACATCAAATACAGTGTAAGCAGGGGTTATACTGTGGGGGAGGGACATACAAAGCAACAAAGAAATCATCTTATAAATATGTTAGAAACAATAGCAAGAAAGAAAAAACATTTGAGTCCTTATCTTGGGATTCATTTCTCTACCATCACCTTATCTGACCTTTTCTGCTTGACTCAGACATATACTAGTTATTGTAAATAAGGGAAACCATGGGACCTATGTTTCTTTGGGCCTGCCTTATTTTACTTAATATGATTTTTTTCCCAAGTCTTTCCATTTCCTAACAAATGGGGCAATATCATTCTTTCTGATGAAGGCATAGAATTCCATTGTGTATATATACAACCTTTTCTTGATCCATTCATCTACTGAGGGGCATCTGGGTTGGTTCCATATCTTAGCTATGGTAAATAATGTTGCAATAAACATAGTCCTGTTGGTAGCTTTAGTGTGGTCTTGTGATCATTTAGGTAAATGCCCAAAAGTGGGATTGCTGGGTCATAAGGGAGCTCTATGTGGAGTCTTTTGAGGAACCTCCATACTGCTTTCCAAAGTGGCTGAACAAGTTTATACTCCCACCAACAATGCAGTAGGGTTCCCTTCTGTCCACATCCCCTCCAGCATCTGTTGTTATTAGAGTTCTTGATTATAGCCTCTTAAGAACTTTGGCTGCTTTCTATTTTCTTTTCTTCTTTTTTTGTTTTGTTTTGTTTTTTTTCAGTCCTGTTGCTTGAATTCTGGGCCTGCATGTTGGTTGAGCTTCTTTTGCTCAAGACCAGTGCTCTACCACTTGTTCCACTGTACTGTTCGAATCTGGCTTTTTCTGAATAGTTTATTGGAAGTAAGAATTTCACAGACTTTCCTGCCCACGCTTGCTTTGAACTGCAGCCCTCAGATCTCAGCCTCCTGAGTAGCTAGGATTACAAGTCTGAGCTACCAGCACTGGGTAGAACTTTGACTCTTAACCAAGGCATTTGTCAAAATATTTTTCTAAAAAGGCTATTTCCCTTCTGAATTTTGGTTCTCGCTTTTTCCTTGACAGCACTGTAAAGGTTTTGACTGTGGCTCTTCTGAAGCTTAGACAGGAAAAGAGAAGCAAAACATAGGGAATTTACGCTGAGATATTACATGTCTTCGCATCTTAGCATCTCCTGTTGTTCATTCCATTGAATTAGCATCACAGTTTCTACAGGAAAGTCTAGTCACTCCAAATACTCTTGCTCCACTTATTCAATACGTCCTGTCCTCCTCTCATTACTGACATACAAACTGTCAGAATTTGTGATAGCTGGTAAGTCTCAAAAAGAAGTTTATATTGAAAACCTAACTGATACGCTAAGGCAAAAGATTGAAACTAACTTGTTAAAATTATTAGGGAACCAAGTAATTATAAGGCAATACAACTCTATAATCATTTACTGAGGCACATTCCTCCATCTGGTTGAAATAAAAATTACACTTACTATAAGGATTCGTCATGCTCTTCCATTACTCTTTTAAAGAAAACAGTAGCACGTTATAAAAACCTAGAGGTTTACAACAGTAAATATATTTCTTTTTTTCCTTTTTTATATTAATAAGTTTTTATTGTGAAAATATCATACAGAGGGGCTACAATTACATGAGCAAGGTAATGAGTACATTTTTTACCAAGTATTGTTGCCTCCTCCTTTGTTTCCCCTTCCCATCCCTGCCTGGACCCATTGCTACAATGAGATGTACAAGACGTTATGTCAAAAACAAACTTTATAACAGTAAAGGTATATCTTTGAGGTGTATATATGTACTTGTAGGTTTCAAATATGAAACAGGCCTGATGGAAATATGGTTTCCAATGAGGTGCAGAAATTATGCCTGTAATTTAAGCTACTCAGGAAGCTGAGAGGATTATGATTCAAAGCCAGTCTAGGGAGAAAATTCGTAAGACTATCTCTGAAACAACCAGCACAACATTAGGCTAGAGGCCTGCTTCAAGTGGTAAGCATATCGGCTAAGCAAGCAGCAAAAGCTTGAGGCTCTGAATTTAAACTCACTACCACCAAAAAGACCGAGATAGATAGAAAGCACAAAGGAAGGGGAAAAGGGAGGGAGGGGAGGATGTTGTCATATACTTAATGTATATTCTACCAAATTAAGAAAATTGAGGGAAGGGATAGAGTTGAGAGGTATGGGGGAGAATGATGAGAGGGAGTGTGACATTGACCACAGGTGACGTTTGATAGAATTGTACCTGGGGATGGACCTTCTGTGAGTATGAATAAAAGGGAGAAGTCTGGTGAATCAGAATCTCATGTTTCAGGGTTGTGCCAGTGAGTGATGACACTGGACATTTTCAGAGACAAAGGAATATTGAAGATTAGGGATTTTTATCGTGAGGAAAAGGTGACAGGAGAGCTCATGTGTTTATTTTTGGAAATGTTGATATTTTTTCCAATAGTTGTTGCCATCTATTTTATGATGTCTAATAGGCAATGAAAAATATAGATGTGAGCCTGAGGGGAGAGGGCTGAGTGAGGGATATTGGAGACATAAATTTCAGTCATAAAACTGGAAGGCATAAGTAGAAGTCGTAAAATTTGAACTTCAAGCTGTGGGGGTAGTGAAGAGAGTATAAAGAATTGCAGGCAAAAGATTGAACCCTGGTTACCCCTCCATCAATGGAGACAACAGTTGAAGCACAGTGTTGAGAGATTCTGAGGCATAAACCAACAAAACGGAAAAAAATGTTAGGAGAGATTGATATAGACTATACAGGTGGGTAAGGTCTCACAAGAGAAAGACATAAGCAGAAGCAAATGGCACAGAAAATTTACCTAATAGAAAGTCATTCGTTTAAAATTTATGAGTGTGGATAGTTCCAGCAGGATGTTAGACAAAAAAAAAAGGAGTTGAAGCAATATATTAGTGAATTGATAAGAAAATGTCAATGGCCAATAAAAATATATACTTAGGGTTCAAGTTTTATTTGATGAGAATAGATTGAGGGAATAATAAGCTTGGTAACAATGAAAGCTTGAGGATTGAACAGGCATGCCATGAACAAAAAGTTGTTTGCTTTTGTGTTCTCCATTTGTTTGTTGGGAGACACTTAGTAGTTTCCTTAAACTCTATGTGAAAACATCCAGGTTTTTGTATGCTTGACTGAAATGCCATAAATGCAGGAAGTTTGGTCAGTTTTGTTTAGTGTTATAGCTCCATAGCCTAGATCAGCGCCACCATATGGAAGTTGTTCGGTAAATATCCATTGGTTGTAAAAGGATAACTCTTGTTGGGGTGCCACTGAAGCTGTATAAAAGCAGTTCTTTATCACCTTTGAGAAAAATATGAGAAGATTTGCTTTGAGCATTGAGGTAGTCAGCTGTGTCGTGAAAGTTTTATATAGGAATGGTATAGGGCTGATGGCCAAAGATCTAACATCATATTTGTATTGGTAAATTACAATGTTATTATCTGTGTGTCAGTTACTGCTGTTTCTGTTGCATCCTGCCCTCACACCACATTTGACTCCACATGGCTTCCCCATCAAAATTTATTCTTTCCATATTCCTGCCTTTATGAAATTGAGTCATATAATGACTGAGATGAATACTGCTGTACACTGTCCTCACTTAGCTTTAAACGTGGAGGCAAAAGGAAGTATTTGATGGTCCTGGGGCCTGAACTCGGGACCCGCGTGCTGTCTGAGATTTGTTTTTGCTCAGGACTAGCATGCTACCACTTAATCCACCCACTTATAGCTTTTTGGTGGTTAATTTGGTGGTTAACTGGCTCTTTTCAATCTCCAATCCTCAGATCTCAGATTTGTGAGTTGCTGAAATTATAGGCATGAGTCACAGCACCTAGAGATCGTTTCCCTTCTTAACTCCCCCTAATTACATTCTAATTATTTCTCAGGATATTGGCATAAGAATAAATTTTGCAACAAGATTCAAAAATTCAGAGAGGTTTTTTACATTTTCTTTATCATGACTGAAATGTATTTAAATAATTGAAGTAAATGTTTTAGGCCGAATCAAAAACATTCTCTAGTACTTTGACCTTATGCAACTGAGAACATCTCTAATTCTCAGTTTTTCTAGTGATAGAATTAGGGTATTAATTTCTCCCCTTCCAAATTAATTCCCAGAACTATTGGGGTCAAAACTAACAGCATATGCTGTAGAAACATCATCTATTATTTATATCATTTCTTATATACGAACATCTTCTGAATAAGAACTTTGCCTTCCACAGTTTTTCAGTCCCCCAGAGTGATAATCAGTTTGCTTAATTTTTATTTATCTTTGATCTTCTCTATGACAGAGCAATCAATAGAAACTACAAAGAACTGATTCTTCCTGAAGTAGTGCCCTAACTTATATTTGTAACAAATAAAATGAATGTGAAATAAAGTCATTACTAATATCATTTATAGATTTATGCTTTAAATATGCTTGTCTTGGTTTTAATAGTCCTGTCTAATTCTGCTGAGCATTTTACTTAAATACCATAGACCAAAATCACATCAACAATGGAGATTATTGTTGGAATGCACAGAGTCCATCTTTAAGTGAAATGAAATCAAGTTATTATTTATTTCAACCATAGTTCTGTACTTCTATATGAGCTCAATCAAGCCATTAAAGACAGTTCAGGGTTAGAAATTATCCTGCTTGAATGTGGGTAAAGTATTAAAGCTCTATAAGAATATGCACACATAGAAACTCTAATATCAAAGTTCAAGCTATTCCAGGTTTTAAAATATTTACCTATTTTCATAAAAATCAGCTGCATAACCAAATTATAGAAAGTAAGTTGGGTACAACAAATGGTCAGCAATCCAGAGATTTAAGCTATTGCAGGAAAATGTTGCCAAGCTGTCCGTGTGAGTAAATAAGAAGTATTATTGAACATTTTGGCCTACAAGTAAAATGGATGGAAATTTGTGTACTAAGACTTATAATCAATCTAACTACAAAACATTTGGAACTAATGAGATTGTCCCATTTGTTTGATATTTTCAAAATAAGCTGTACAAAATTTAATCTTTATTGCATTAGTTCTTAATGAGATTTTAAATTTGTATCTCTCCTGAACCAAATAGTTGATGAGAAATATATAAAGTGTATGATATTTCACAACAATGGAAAGTCAAAAAATGTGCATATGCTAGCAAACTTTACTTGTTAAAACAACTATTTTGTTTCATTATTATTCATCTTATTAAAAGACATCCCACCAGTGACAATGGTTCAAGCTGTAATTGTAGGTACTCAGAAGGATGAGATCTGAAGATCAAGGTACAAAGCCAACCCAGGCAGACAAATCTCAGAGATTATTACCAATTTACTAGCAAAAAGCTGGAAATGGAGGTGTGTCACAAATGGTAGAATATCAGCCTTGAGTAACAAAGCTAAGCAATAGTGCAAAGCCCTGAGTTCAAGCCTCAGTACTTGTACCAAATAAATCTATAGCTATATATTCATCTATCTTTATATATGTATATCTAGCTATCTAGCTCTACACATATTTTATCTATCTCTACTTATATTATATATATTTAATTATGTTGATATGTAGGCATTGAACTTGCCCAAATTGTAACTATTTTCTAAGGAAAAGACCAAGATATAGTGGCTGTGTGCATGCGCGCGCGTGTGTGTGTGTGTGTGTGTGTGTGTGTGTGTGTGTGTGTGTGTATTCCTGTCCTGGGGCTTGAACTGAGGGACTGGTACTGTCCCTAAGCGTTTGTGTTCAAGCCTAGTACCCCCCAACTTGTGCCATAGGCCCACTTCTGGTTTTTTGATGATTAAATGGATATAAGAGTCTCATAGACTTTACACCTGAGTTGGCTTCCAATCTCTTTTCTCAGGTCTCAGGCTTTTGAGTAGCTAGAATTACAGGTGTAAACCATCAGCATCCAGCTCCACCATCTTTTAATGAGCTCTGAACATCTTCAGACATAAAAATTTTTAAATATGCAGAAATTGCTTTCTCAACAGTCTTTAAGAAGAGGAGTAGAAACTCATCATAAAACATTTTATGTATTGTACTAAGTCAATTTAAAGCAGATAATGTTTCAAGAACCCAGAAAAGAATAACATGAAAAATAAGAGTGTCAAACTGTACCAGAGTGAACAGCTGTGGCCTAGATCAGAAGAGCTATAACAGTAAGTGGTGCTCTTGATTTTAAATGAACATTGTGAAAGGCCAGAATGGCAAATCTTCAGGGAAACTATATTTGAGTATAGCTAAACTATATTTAAACTGTATTTATCTATACAAAATTAAATAATTTTCTTTTATACAGAGTGGTAAGTACTTGATCTCCTAAACAAAAGTCCTATTATTTATGTATATTCTTATTATTTATGTATATATAAATGTATATAGTAAAATACTGTACAGAGGGGTTACAGTTACATGAGTAGGGTAATGAGTACATTTCCTATCGAGCATTGTTACCTTCTCCTTTGTTTTCCCCCTACCATCCTTTCCCTCCCCACCTCCCAACTCCTCCCTCTCCACTCCCCCCCAACATTGTAAAGTTCATTTACAAGTGTCCTGTACAACTCATCATCACAATGGGTCAGCCTGCATCCCCCATTTAAGCATTCCGTTATATCCCTTCCCCTCCCCAAATTACAAAATGTATATACAAGATGTAGAACACCGGAATCAAATACAGTGAAAACAGGGGTTATACCATGGGGGGAGGAGGAGAGAGCATACAAAAGAAACAAAAGAATCACATAGTGCAGTATAAGTACATTAAAAACAATAGCAAGAAAGAAAAACCACTTGTGTCCCTGTCTTGGGGTACATTTCACTAACATCATTTTATGTGGTCATATGTACATAGCCTTTGACCTTCTCTGCTTGTCCTAGACATATACTAGTCATTGCAAACAAGGGAAACCATGGGTCTTATGTTTCTTTGGGCCTGGCTTACCTTACTTAATATAATTTTTTCCAAGTCTTTCCATTTCCTAACAAATGGAGAGATGTCATTTCTGATGGAGGCATAAAATTCCATATTTTCTTGATCCATTCATCTACTGAGGGGCATCTGGGTTGGTTCCATATCTTAGCTATGGTGAATTAGTATTTCTTTATTGCTCTCGTTCATCTCCATATAAATTCACATATTATTTAAGGAAATGTTGAAATAATAATAATAAACCAAGGAACAGCCAATTCTCTCACAGCACCTATACTAATTATGTGTTAAAAACTCAATGTGAGTATTCATTAATGAAACACAATTGACAGAAAAATATGGATGATTTAGTTAGAACTACAGCTTTTAAGCATTCCATTTTAATATCTGCTAAAAATGAACCTCAAAACAGATGCTGGAGGGGATGTGGACAGAAGGGAACCCTACTGCATTGTTGGTGGGAGTGGAAACTTGTTCAACCACTTTAGAAAGCAGTATGGAGTTTCCTCAAAAGACTCCACATAGAGCTCCCCTATGACCCAGCAATCCCACTTTTGGG
>NW_012267219.1:5257917-5277953 GCF_000151885.1 Dipodomys ordii
GAAAAACAAATTGTTTAAATAGGGATACAGGTGGACCCATTGCAACAATGAGATGTACAAGTCATTATGTCGAAAAGGCACTTTACAACTTTGGGGGGGGGTGGGTAGAATTGGGTGGGGGGATGGGAGTTGGGAAGGGATGGGAAGGGTAAACAAAGGAGGAGGCTACAATACTTGATAAGAAATGTACTCATTATCTTGTCCATGTAATTGTAACCCTTCTCCACAGTATTTTCACAATAAAAAAAAACATTTTAGTTTATAATTTCCTCATTGGTCTTTTTCATAATATTAAAGTTTTTAAAAGGATGCCAAATCAGTATTTTATCATAGCCACATTAAGAATTCACCAAAGAACACTACGTGGTTGTGACCCAGTTGAATAACTCAGTTAAGTTTGCAAGGAGAATATTTTCTTCAAGATAAAATAAGCTAAAATTTTTTGTTATAATTTGAGCATGCAGTAAAATATTTAATATGCAAAACTTGCAGAAAAGCAAAAAGCTAAAACTTCAAATGGGTCATAAAGGACAAGCAAAATAGTCTTTTTGGCAGAAGAAATACTAAATAATTCAAATAATATCAGTAACATTACATTTGCTCTCTTTGTTCCAAGCCTTTTCAACATGAACTCTCTACTGTCCTCACACCTCTATCATCTATGTGTTTTCTATAAATTGCAACACTCAATTCTCTTCTTTTATACATATTCAGCTACTAAAGTGTTGGCTTATATTTTTCAAGAGCTCCCACAAGTTCTCTTTCACGAGGCATTCTGTGGACAATCTGACCATACCAAACAAGTTCATGGTCTACTTAAAAAGATGGGCAAAAACAAAATTTTAACAGAAAAGGCTATATTAAATATGGTCAAGAAATATCATTAAGGCCAGTGCCGGTGGCTCACATCTGTAATCCTAACTACTCAGGAGGCTGAGATAGGAAGATTGCAGTTCAAAGCCAACTCCAGCAGGAAAATCCATGAGATTCTTATCTCCAATATACCATCAGAAACTGAAAGTGGCTTTGTGGCTCAAGTGGTAGAGTCCTTGCCTTGAATTGAAGAGGTGAGGGACAGCGCCCAGGCCCAGAGTTCAAGCCCCATGACCAACAAAAAAAGAAAAGAAAAGAAAGAAATTTCATTAGAACAGTAGAATGAATCATTTAGTCTTTTTAGAGGAGTTGGTCCTGGCACTATGAACTCAAGACCTGGTCTCTGTCATTGAGTTTCTTTGTGCTCAAGGCTAGCGCTCTACCACTTGAGCCATAGTGACACTTCTGGCTATTTTTGGATAGTTTATTGGAGACAAGTGTCTCAAGAGGACTTTTCTGCTCTGGCTGGCTTCAAACAACGATCCTCAGATCTCAGCCTCCTGAGGATCTAGGATTACAGCTGTGAGGCACAGGCACCTGGCTCATTTTTAAAAAATTTAATTTACTGTTTCATGTAGTATATATTTTTTGGTATCTCACAGCAGATACAACAAACATACAGTCTATTGAATTAAATGTTCTAATAGTTTCCTCATGAAAAGGAATTGCAATGCCTTTACAATTTTTCAGCAAATTTAAGACAATCTTAAGATTAAGCTTTAATGTGTTTCAGGTGATAATGTGTTTCTCAAGTAGGTATGAGGCCTTGAGTATAACACAAAAGATTAAGTTTAAAGAATGCACCAGAGACATCTGTTTCAAAAGGTTTTGTAACTCAGACCAAGTCCTATCTATTCCATGAATGTTTCCTCCTTTCTTAATAATTTTCCAGAGGTTTCCATCTCTTTCCTGCATCCATACCTCTGTCTAAATCTGTCCTGTATTCTGTATTCTTGTAAGTATTTCAAAATCTGAAAGACAGTGAAAATTGATTAGCATGCAATAATTTGAACATTAATACAAATGTTAATTTGGAAAAAGATTGTACTTATTCTTATCAATATGATTTGTGAAAGCAATTGGCTACTTGTCTATATAGTGACTTAATGTCTATATAGTGACAATGCTTAAATTCTGGTTGCTATAGTAGAGAGAGATAGAGAGAGACAAAGAGGGGAGAGGGAGGCATTTGTTGTCTGCTGTTATCTGTGGGTACACCTGAGGACACAAATCACTTCCCACATTGTGACATTTCTCCTGCTCTTGCCAGAATGTGTTTGCATCAGCTTCCTATTGTGATTGTAACCAAGTCACCTCAGCTTACTAGTTGGAAATAAAACATATTTATTATGCACTTTGGGGAGTCAGAAGCCTAAAATAAGTATAACTGAACTAAAAACAAGCATTAGTAGGCCTGTGTTCTTTCTATAGATTCTAAAGTATAATTTATTTCTTTGCATTTTCAAGCTTTTACACATCATCCACACTCTGTTGCTCCTAGATCCACTTTTCCATTCTCAAAGCCAGGAATTGAACCCAAATTTACTTTTCTTAGTAGGTATTTTTGAGGAATCTATGTTATGCGTGATAAGGCCAGTAGGCTAAAAGAAAAAAAATCTGTTCCTTGGCACTTAATTTTGGTAATTTTAATGATGTAGCATATTCACCAAGCTTCTAATATGTGTCGTCAGATTAAAGCTGATCCTGAATTGATACTGCTATGACAAATACTCAAAATCAGAAGATTAGATGTAGGCTTTGTTTTAACAGGTTTATATGTTGACAGTAAATTTAAGCTTTATTATTAATAAGATGAGGAATCCTATCAGTCACACATTCAACATGAAATAGTTAATATTATTTTCTGCCAAACAGAGCTAACATGTAAAATAAAGACAGTAAAAATAAACACTGATGTAGTTTATTCAAACTAACAACATTTTGCCCGGAGATGGAGATATAAAACTACTAATTATACAATCAATTATTTAATGTTGGCCAGTGCTGTGAAGAAGAAATAAATTCTATACATTCAACAATTCTCCAACTATCATCAAATCTCCAACTACCATTAAGTTAGAATGAAGTCACAAAAGAATAGAGAAATTGTATCCACTTGGTTTAACATTGTATATATATATATATATATATCTTTGCACAGTGTATGTCATTTACTAGAAACTTATTAAAAATTTACTAAACGAAATAAGGTGCTAGAATGGAAAAACCAGTATGTATTTTTACTAAGAACTACATATTAAAAATGAATATTCTTTGTAAAGCACAACAGCTACATAAGCTAAATTTCCCATAGACTAAAGTAAGTTTTAGAGCTTAATATAGGTGTTTATCTATACTGAGAAGTATTGTCTTTTATTTTTTGAATCTCAATTTTTCTGACCCCAAATTGAATGCATAAAAAAGAGAGAAGAGTATATTTCCTTATACCCAAGCTATTGCAGTGAGTAGAATAGGCATGTTGAACTCTAAGATTTGGAATAAAGTCTAAGCTCTGGACATATTAAGATGTAACTTAAATTGAATATAGCAGCAAGTGTGGAAAAGAACTAACATGAAGCCCAGAGAATAACATAAAGAGAACAAGTATTGATGAGAACACCAGCAGAAAAATTAAGGCTGTTTTTGTGAACATTTGCTTAATTATAGTCATCCAGACTACATTTTGTGTCTCACAGTCTCTTACAAAAATCAAAAAGCCAACTTCCTACTTTGAACTTGCAAAGTCTTCCAAGAGTCAAAATCTGATAACTATCAACAAATACTCCAGAAAAAGTTGATGGACAATAAATCTATGAATAAACACATTGGGTGGTAAAAGAAAAAAAATACACTGGGACATGATAGATATATCTCTATACAGGTCTCTAGATATTCACACCAAGTGAGACCAAAGGAGGATATTCTTAGTAGAGGATCACAAAGGTGCAATAGCTATGTGTACCTGATTCTATAAAATAATATTTATCAAAATGAGAATGGAAGGAAGAGTTTTATTTTTTAATTCTAATTCTGTTCTGTTTTTGCTTTATTTTCTTTTTGTCTTATTTGTTGTTTATCTGTCTTTGGGAGGGTAAGGTGGGACAAAGAGTGAACAAATTCAGTGGTGATACTAGACACTATGTTCATTATGTTGAAAATGAACAATACAACTCATGGGTGGGATGGGAGGGGAAAAACTAGAAAAGAGTAAAGGAAGGGGTGACATTTTTCAAAAAGAAATGTACTCTATCTAATTTACATAACTGTAAATCCTCTGTATGTCATTTACAGTAACAATAAAGATATTTTTAATTAAAATAAATAAATAAATAATGGAAATTTTTCTCCCTTAAATTATCATGAAATAAAAAAGCTCATAGAGGAATGAAAAACTCAGTTTTATTGTCCCTTATTCATGATATGTACAATTTCTATAAAGTACAAAAACTTACCCTTACACTCTCCTAACTTCTTGTACATCACTGTCTCCAAAGAGCAAATCAATTTTAGATTTTCTTATTCTTTTCTTCTTTTTCCTCTTTTAATCTGTCCTAGAAACAGTAAAGAAGGCAAAGTATTCACATGATTTTTTTCAAAGAGAAAATAACCTTGAACTCAAACAAAGGCTGTCTATCATCTAAAGTGGAGATGAAGGAGATCTGATTAAAATCAGAATTCCCATCACTACATCTTTACTCGCCATGCCAAAATTTGGGGCTATTGATTCTCTTAATTAAAAAAAGATCTGATATGGAAATACAACATTGAGATCAATCCCATATGAATAAGTCTGTGAAGATGTCTATTTTTTGGCCCATACCTCAGAGATAGACATGCTGAAATTTGCAATTAAAACTTTCAAGGCCCTAATGCATGCTCATCCACTGAAAAATCCCAAGGGGAAGGAGAACAGGAACAAGAAGAGAGAAATGTGCAATGGTGAGTAGACACTTATGTGCAAAGGGAATAATTAATAAGATCCCAAACATGAAACAATGAGGCAAAGAAACCAAAGCAGGTAATCAAGAATAAAGTAAAACTGAAGAAGAAATGATTAAAGTCAAGGTGAATGATACAGTACTCAGTCAAATCTCCCAAAGTTATAGCCAAAGGGTTATGATAGGAGGTTCAACACACCTGGCTACAGGTGTGTGCCAAATATACCATCTAGAGAGAGTTTGTACATGACCCTAAAACTATGAAGAGAATTTACTTGGACTCTACACCTCTCTAATACAGTCATTCTACAAAGTTGATAGTAAAGATCAATGTCAGCTAAAAATCAAGACAGAATTTATGTAACTCTAATTACAGAGGAAACACCAGCTTTATAGAAGTACGCAAGTTGAAAAAATGAGCACAGTATAGAGTTGTCTCTTACAGTTTATGTTTTTTATTTACTAATGAGCACTAATTTCTATATTTACAAAGGAAATATCAGTTTTATGAAAAATGTGCATCCTGACATCAGTTAGTGACTTTGTAGTTATTTATCTATTTTATGCATTAATATCCATAACATACCTACGGAAGTAATGTATAAGGAAAAACAATAGGAACTAGAAGAACATAAAAGGACAAGGGAAGAGAGTAAGGGGGAATATAGAAGGTCATTGATTCACAAATGAACCTGGCTATCACTTTTTTTTGGGGGGGGGTCTGGTCGTGGGGCCTGAGCTCTGGGCCTGGATGCTGTCCCTCAGCTCTTCAGCTCAAGGCTAGCGCTCTACCACTTGTGCCACAGCGCCACTTCCGGCGTTTTCCTTTTTGCTTATGTGGTGCTAAGGAATCGAACCCAGGGCCTCAGGCATGCAAGGCAAGCGCTCTACCACTGAGCCACCTTCCCAGCCCATGGCTATTACTTTTATTGTAAGTCATGTCAATTTTATCTTTCAGTCTCTTCAGTATTTTGAAATATATAACACTCCTATTAACTGGTAAGTTGGACTTACCTCAGAGACTAGGGTCCTGCCATCTGTAAAAGAACTTATAAAACTCTCCCATATTTCCTATATTTAAATTGCGAACTATCAGCAACAGCTTTTAGCCTCTCCAGGACAGTGTACAGGCTAGGGCTAAAATGCAAAACGCAGGGCTAAGAAGGTGGCTCAATAGTAAAGTGCTTGCCTTGCATGCATGAGGCCCTGGATTCGATTCCTCAGCACCATATAAGCAGAATAAGCCAGAAGTGGTGCTGTGGCTCAAATGATAGAGTGCTAGCCTTGAGCTGAGCTGAGGGACAGCGCCAAGATCTAGAGTTCAGGCCCCATAATTGACATAAATAAGTAGGTAAATAAATAAAATGCAAAAATGCAACATAAAAATAATAAAAGCAACATCAAATACAGTGAAAACAGGGGGAAGGGAAAAAATAAATTGTTTAAATCAGGATACAGGTGGGCCCATTGCAACACTGAGATGTACAAGTAGTTATGTTGAAAATGAACTTTACAAATGGGGGCAGGGGAGGGGGAGATAGGAAGGGATGGTAAGGGGAAACAAAGGAGGAGGCAACAATGCTTGATAAGAAATGTACTCATTACCTTGCTCATGTTATTGTAAACCCTCTGTATGGTATTTTCACAATTTAAAAAAATTAATCAGGGGGAAAAAGTAATAAAAACAAGGCAGCAAGTGACAAAATTTGCAATAGAAAATAAAGAAGGCAGAAAAACATGGGCAGCAGGTCTAGAAAGTTGCACGCTCCACTGAATGTTTGTCTTTGGCAGGTGTATGTCAGGACTCTATGCTCATTGAAACGCAAGAAAAAGGAAAATATCCCCTCTTCCTGTACTCTGGGCAAGGGTTGTGTACTTCCTGTACACAGGGCAAGGGTTGTACCAACTGAAAACAGGAAGTTTGACAAAGTCCAGCTTTAGTAGAAAGAAGAGCAAAAGTAGTGGGATTTGGACCTGAGAATTAACAAATTGACAGTGCAAATTATGAAAAGTATAGAATTTTAAAATGAATGACTGTAGCAATTTAATAAATTTTGTAAAATACTTTAGAGTTAAACCACTTTAGATGCATTTTAAAAGTTGTTTCTGCATTTATTATTATTTGTTTATATTGGAAAATAAGAATCCCAGAGAATTACTCAATTGTGCAGAACCGTTAAATATAAGATCAGGTATGATTCTTCAAATGAAATTTAAAAGTAAAGTAGTGTTTAAATGTTATGGAAATGACAATAGTTATCGGTTCATCAGACAGAAAATTTATCTTCCCCTTGAAATAAAGAATTTGTTTCTTTGAATCTCTCTTACTGGAGGACCTAAGGCTAGGTAGATGCCAATATATTACAATATATTCAAATACCAGAAGAATGAAGCCAATATTTTTCAGACTTTGAGATTAAAGGTAATTTTCTCAGCTTTAGAAATATATCATAAAGGAAATAAATGTAGCTTACAAATTTTTAAGGAGCTCTGTAATAAACACAAGGAAACTTGAGTCAGATGGAAATACATGTTTGTAGAGGATAAAGTGTTAATTAGTATTTTATACATAGAATGCATTTTAATTCATGAGGAAAATATCAATGTCTCTGTGATACATAAGCAAGAATCACAAACACATCATTAGCAAGAAAGGTTATATATATATATATATATATATATATATATACATATATATGGATGGATAAATATAGTTCAAGTTCACTCCTAAATTTAGAAATGTATATCAAATCAATTCCAACACTATTTTAAGCTGAGTACCATTGGCCATGTCTGTAATCCTAACTACCCAGGAAGCTGAGACATAATGAATGTCAGGATAAAGCCAGCCTGGACAGAAAGGTCCATGAGCCTCTACCACTAATTAAACAGCGAAAAGCTATAATGGAGGCAAAGCTCAAGTAGTACAACACTACTTGTAAATTAGCCAGCTAGCCAGCTAAGCAAGAGGATGAAGGCATTATTTCAAGCCCAGGTGTCACCAAAAACTAAAAACAAAACAAACCAAAATGGAAACATTAAATTTACCATAGTGTCAGAACAGGAACTTTGTCAGTTATTTATATACTAAACAGATTTTTTTTTCTCTAACGATGACTGATTTTTTAGTTGCGAAGCCCTATAGGCAAGGATAATTATATTTAACAAGTACAAAATATATTCACTATATAGCAGAAATATCACATCAATAAATGTACCCAAAAGATAATAGAAAAAGAGGAAGAGCCATATATAAAAAGAAGCTCAAGAAATCATCAAATGAGGGCTGGGATGTAGCTCAGTGGCAAAGCGCTTGCCTAGCAAGCGCAATGTCCTGGGTTCGATCCCCAGTACCAAAAAAGAAAAGACAAAAAAAAATACAGTTAAAAAAAACCCAAACAAAAGAAATCATCAAATGCCCCCCACACACACATCATATTTCTAGTATGTTATTGATATATCTAATGCCATTCCAGTAGTTGAAGATTTTGATACTTTTTATTGTTATTATAAAGGTGATGTACAGAGTGGTTATAGTTACACAAGCCTGGTAAAGAGTATAACGAACTTTACTTTGGGAAGGGGGGGATAGTTGTGGAGGTGGGAGGAAAAGGATGGTAGAGGAAAAACAAAGGAGGAGGCAACAATGCTCAAGAGGAAATGTACTCATAACCTTGCTCATGTAACTGTAACCCCACTGTACAGCATTTTTACAATAAAAAATACACAAAAACATCACAAAAACGTATATTCTTTTTGTACAACATCACCTGGTTTTGAATCTGTGTGTATATGCTGGTTCTGGGGCTTGACCTTAGTGCCTGGACAATATTCCTGAGCTTTTGTGTTCAAGGCTAGCACTTTACCACTAGGGCCACAGCTGGATCTTTGGTGGTTAATTGGAGATAAAGGACTCAAGGATTTTCCTATTTGGCCTCCATTCAAAGCAGGAACCTCAGATCTCAGCCTTGTGAGTAGCTATAATTACAGATACGAGCTATACACACCTGGCTAGTTTGGGATGCTATGTTCATACTGTTTAAAAATCTATGGCTGTGAGCATCACAGTGGGTTTACCTTCTTTCATTATGCTATTTGGTTCATGGAGACACCTTTTCAGCTATTTTTATGATTATTTCTATCCTTCACTTATTATTTTTGTCTTCTCATATTCTTATTCTGATGCTAAAAATCTTAGACTCCTCTGTTAATCTTTTACTTCTTGCTTTTATCTAATACTTCTGCCCTCTGCTGTTTCAGTCTTCTTGAAGAATAATTTCTGCACAGTTAGGATTAAAAGGTATGAACTGACAGAAAGTTCCAGCTCTCAACTTCTTAGACAGTTGGAGTGCTTCTCACTTTTCCCTATCAGTAGCTTGAAAATCATACCCCCTACTCTGGTAAATTAGTAACTCCAACCATCTTAACAGATCTGCTTTTATAGCATGCTATTCAATCACTTTGTTATTTTTTCAATGGCATTTTATAGGGAAATAAAAATAAATCTGAGTGTACAATATAGCATCTTAAGCCAGAGACTGAGATGACTATTTAAAATAGTGAAAAGCAATTATTAGTAGGAAAGCAATTGTCTAATCATAAGAAGGAACTTTTCCTTATAAATTTCCCTTTCTTAGCCAAGGGCCAGTGGCTCACACCTGTAATCCTAGCTACTCAGGAAGCTGAGAGCTAAAGATCTTGAAAGCCAGCCCAGGCAGAAAAGTCTGTGATTCTCTTATCTCCAATAAACCACCAGAAAATCAGACGTGCCGCTGTGGCTCACGCAGTAGAGCGCTTGCGTTGAGCTGAAGAGCACAAGGACAGCACCCAAGCCCAGAGTTCAAGCCCCATAACTGACAAAAGAAAAAAGAAAAAAAATCCCTTTCTTAACAAGCCTTGATATTTTGGGAATCACATTTTTAATATTTGTACCAATTTATTTTTCCTCAATAACAAAGCAGAACAAGACCTAGCTCTGAATCTGTAAACCCATATTCACTCCTTCCTTAGAAAGAAATCAATCCGTTGCAAAGTGAGATATTTCCATTGGGGCAAGTTTCAGCACTAAGCAAAAGCTTTCTCTCTTTACTCTGTGTGTGTGTGTGTGTGTGTGTGTGTGTGTGTGTGTGTGTGCACATGCATAAATTGGATAGTTTTTCAAGATGTTATGTATCAAAAATTATCTTTGCCATATTTCATCAACAGGATTACAAGAAGTATTTTTTACAAAGAAATGTAATGCTTCTGAAAAACACAGAGGTGTACTAACTTTATAAATAGTTCTGAAAAGTTCAACTAAAGAGACTGAAGAACTTAGAAATACATCAGCCAGATCATCCATCCATTTTCATTGTATATTATAAATTAGGTTTAAAACTGTTATAAGCAACATTGTATTTTTACACAAAGTGGGTCTTATAGTAAGAGTTCTTTAAAGACACTTCTCTGGCTTTGTGAATTAATTTTAGATTAGTTATACTTTCTTGGTAAAATATGGCTTCCATAAAATTTTCTAATGTTAAGTTTGACAGTACTTCTACTTTTTTTCAATCACATAAAATTGTAGCTCAGTAAAGGGACATTTTATTTCCTTGATTCTCACATCAAAGAGCTCAAGGCTACCGAAAGCATTCTAGAGCCATATTTTCTTGCTGTGATGGTAATAGCAAAATCTCTACTATAGGAAAGGGACTGGTGAAACTTAGCAGTTCCTTTCAAACTGCACAACCAAACTACTAAACACAGCAGCTCCAGGAACACAACATCTCAACACTGAACCAAATGAAATGGGTCTTTCCTAAAACACTCTTTCTCCATGGTGTGGGATATCTGACTTCAATCTCTCAACCTGTATTAAATGAAAGGAAGGAAGGCAGAGACTGATCAGGCAGATGAGCATGATAATAAATGAACATCCTCACCTCCCTTCTCTTCTGTAAAGTGAGTACCTGGAATTAAAAAAACATATAGAAGTATACTTATTCTGCACAGTTCTGCAGTTTAAACAATGTTTTCAAAATGATCATATCAATCAAAACTCCTGTGTTCAATTCTTTTTTTTTCTTCTTTTTTTGGGGGGGGTTCCGGTTGTGGGGCCTGAACTCTGGGCCTGGGCATTGTCCCTCAGCTCTTCAGCTCAAGGCTAGCACTCTACCACTTGAGCCACAGTGCCACTTCTGGCTTTTCTCTATTTCTTATGTGGTTCTGAGGAATCGAACCCAGGGCCTCAAGCATGCAAGGCAAGTGCTCTACCACTGAGCCACCTTCCCAGCCCATCCTGTGTTCAATTCTTAAGCCTATGTAGACTCACAATTTTCACTGTGCATCCAAATTCTTTGAAAAAATTATATGCAGATATATTTTATTCCTAAAATTGATTATTATTGGAACCCATGAAAACTGAAGTGCTGAGTGTTCTTTACTTTCTTTTAAAAATTAAGAACTGCAGATTGTATCAAAAAACAAGATTCATCCAATGTTTGCATTCTGTTTTGTTTTTTTTGAATTGATTAAAGTTTCCACTTATTATGATATATGGCTTTTAATATATTACCTAGATGTCATATTTATTGAATAAATAAATAAAAGGCAAAGGCGTTAATCTCTGATCTTTGATGAACAAATTCAGATACAGACATTTGCACAAAATATACCTTTAAATATAAAGAACTATATGAATGATATGCAATTCAGAAATGGAAATACCTTGCCTTTAAATATTTTTCTAAAATAGCTATTTTCCTTTATTAATATGTTGGTTATATGATGTTATATCCAATGGCAACAGCAATGAGTATAAATAAAATTTCATACTTTTATCATCCAGGAAAAAAAGGAAAGATTCATCCTTGTAGTAATATGTGACACAATTTCCTTCCTTTGTAAATAGTGAATCATGCTTCATATGCATTCATCCACTAATGGTATCTTGATTTTTTTTTTTTGGTCGGTTGTGGGGCTTGAACTCTGGGCCTTGGTGCTGTCCCTCAGCTCTTCAGCTCAAGGCAAGCACTCTTCCACCTGAGCTACAGGGCCATTTCCGGTTTTCTGGTGGTTTATTGGAGATAAGAGTCTCATGGTCTCTCCTGCCCGGGCTGGCTTCGAACGGCGATCCTCAGATCTCAGCCTCCTGAGTAGCTAGGCATGAGCCATGGGCACCCTGCTTATCTTTACATTTTTAAAGGCCGTCAAGTTAACCTACAATAGAAAAGATTCCTAAGAAATTACAAAAACAGATCCTTAAATCTGTGTTAGTATGTTATCTTCCATTCAGGGTTTGACAGTTCCAGCCTAGGCCCTCAGCATGTATTTCTACCCCCAGCTGCAACAGGGAAACCCTCCGCTCAGAACTGAACTACACCCTGCTCTTCCCAAAGAAAAAAGAACTCCTCCTAGGGCTCGGGTCCTGGCTTTTCCTGGACCTGTCAATTACTGCCCTCTGCCCAGACCTGAACTCCATTCTGCATGCACTGCTATCTTCTGCATCCAGCTGCCCACACAGAGTATTACCTGCCTCTAGTCCTATGACTGCATAAAAATGTCCCTGAAGAAAGGACAGGCACCATTTCTGCCTCTCCTCTGAGAGAGCTGCCCTTGTGAGCCTCTGCTGACCATAAACTCCTTTTACCGTGTGTGACTGTGTCCATGTGGCCTTCGGGGTGGTTGCTTTCAGTCCTTACCACAGGACTAGTTTATTTGTGGCCCTGAAAGATGGTATTAAAGGATTAACTTCCAACCCCCCCCCAAATATAATAATATTCTAAAAACTCGGGAAGTTCTCATTTTACACAATAGTGAAGGAATTTTGAGACTTCCCTCCCACCTCATATTGAGAAGGCTTTATTTATTTTTTGTATTCATAAACTACTTTGTTAAATGGTAACTCTTTTGTACAACCACTTACAGATCATCTTAAAAATAAAATAATTTTAAAACCTCCTAGACCTCATGGACCTTACATCCTCGAGAATAAAGACAAACAATGAACAAACCAACAATTTGAAAAATGTATTGTATACTTTATACATATATGCATGTATACTTGATCATATATACTATAATGTAGGTTCCATGAGGAAAACAAGTCAAAAAGAGAGCTCTGACTAGAAGGCAGCTCTGACTAAATGTGTTAGGCAGGTTTCTCTGCTGCAACAGTTACTATATCTCACTGACTTGCCCTTTCCATTCCTTTACAGGGCTATAGGAGACCTGTAGTTCTCCTTTGGGCTTAGCTGAGTTCCACTGATCTTCTGGTTCAGAATTTAAAGGAGGGGGTAGCCTCTAAGATTTCATGCATTGGAGTGCCCAATGTCTCAATACTGATGCCCTTGAATAGCCTCTTTTCCTTGAGCATGTGTTGGACACAATGACTCACTTCTAATAAATGGATAGAGAGGGCACAGTGTTGAGATATCACTTCTAATTCAGCCCATTAGAAAGACTGTGTCTTCTGTCTGGGTGGCATTTCTTTTTTTTTTTTTTTTGATTGTGAAAATACTGTACAGAGGAGTTACAATCACATGGGCAAGAGAAGGCTTTATAGGAATCAAAACAGCCTATACTATGAGTCTCTGTGGAGTTGACAAATTAGTTATCTTTCCTAATTAGTATTGTCCTTTTCCACTGATAATAGACATATTTCCTGATTTTGTTCCAGTGCCAACGGACCCAATGGACTTCATACATGTAAACAGGCAAGCCCTCTAACACTGAGCTACACATACTCCCCTCCAATTCCATCTTTGTGAAAATAAATTAAAATTAGAATTAAGTGGAATAGGGTGTATTTAAACATTTTATTTGTGGAACAAAGAAACTGATTAAGACTGCCTGTGTAAATTACTAATTACCCAAAGTGTGTCTCTCCACTGTCCAAGGTAACTCACAGCCCTGAGTACGTATTAAGCTCTGAGTTGATGAGGCATCAGTAAAGAATATTAATTTGTCATCATTATGGAAAAGTGAATTTAAATGATGTTAGATATGCAACAATATCTTTTATAAAATATCAGAAACTAAAATTACTGATTCCCCAATTATTTTCTTTCACTCAATTCACACCCAAGCTATAAGACAGAAGTGTGTACCTATTGTCTGCCTAAACAACAGAAACTAAGTCACATACTGTCTATTTGAAGTTGTACTTCCTGATAAAGATTGAAAAATTAACATTTTTACCTGTTAATGGAAATCAGATTCTAAAGTTCTTCCTTCCATAGAAGCTATTACTTGGTACAAATGAAAAATGCCCAGTGCTTTGGGCTCTTTGGTCCATTCTGTTGAATTGAAAGGGAAAATTGAAAAGGCTCAATTATTCCATTGATGAGTTTTTATAACACAAAATGACTTTTGTGATTAATGAGGATTTTATGTAGACAGAACATAAAAAACTCATCTATAAAAGGCAAATATAGCATTATTTTCTGGGTAGTGAGGTGAAAATGAAATGCAAAATAAAGTTGATTGACTTAAATTTAATATATAAAAGGTAGCAGTAGTTAATAGAGTATTGATTAAAGATATAAAAGACATGCTGACAATTCATCAAATATCCTTGTTCTACAACCTCAAGGGAGTTGCTGAACCAGCATCTTTTCTAACAACTGACTTATATTTTTATTTTATATTTTCCATATCTTGTTTTTGTTTTATAAACTTCTAAGAATCACTCAGTGCCATCCTCAGTATCAGACACTCATGTAAAAGCTACTTTACTTTGAAAATCTCAGTGTTTATTTAGGCATCTTAAATTACATTGATCTTATAATAGGAAAAGGTATTAAAATTCTGAGGATACATATAATTAAATACATCAGCCTGACTTGGTCAAATAACTCAAGGCAAAAATCTATGACAGAAAAATAGACAAGTGCATCTATAATCTGTATATATTATTGTACAATATTTGGTGATAAATTTAAAACACAATTTAACCAAGCAGATTTGTAAAACTTACAGTATAATTTATTTCTATAAATCTGTGTACATGGGACCAATTTCAGGATTATATATAATATTCTACAAAAGTTTGTAAAACTTAATGCTTGATGTTCATAGGGACTTTATTTTCTCTTCTATTTTCTAGGTGTTTTACCTTTCCCATATGAATAACATTCATACAAACACTAACTTTCATTCTAATCCTTTCACTGTGAAAGAGGAAAAAAATCCCCAGGTTATCCATAAACAATTATGAATCTTAATAGATACAAGAACTTTGTATGCAACAATTTCCCCTTGGATAGGGCACCTAAAGTAACAGGTAACTCTCTAATGATTACACTTTGGTCATCAGGGGAATACTGGGAGAACTGCATTCTGTTCTGTAATTAACAAGTCCTGGAGGTGAAGAGAATACAGAGGAAATTATCTTATGTATGTTGAATATTTTAAGCATTATTCTATGTTCTTTAACCCACAGAAACTTACCCTCATGCTTGCCAACTACAGCCTTTTACAGCAACTCTGTAAAAGTAGTAGCAATCCATCAGACTCTTAATCTGTCTACATCTAAAGAAGTGGACTCTGATCAACCATTGGGAGAATGGTTCACTTATACAGTTCAGCTGCCAATCAAATCAGTATCCCAAGATGATTCTCACTAAAACATTAGCTCAAGAGAAAAATGCATCAAATAATTCTATTATGTCCTACTTAAGTTTCATAGATATATGAGAGAAAATGAATTCTTCTTTATTGCTACTAGGAATGTAAATTAGCCTGACCATTATGAAATCAGTATAGAGGTTCCTTGAAAAATTAAAAATAGAACTCTCAGATAATCCAGCTTTTCCCAAAAGAATCAAAATCAGCTTATTACAGAGATGCACATATACCATGTTTATCATGGGATGTTCACAAAGTCAAAGTATGATATTGGTCTAGTGAATGATAAAGGGATAAAGGAAGTGTGTTGTACATAGAGTTTACTAAGCCATTGGGGGAAAAAATGAAATTCCACCATTGGCTGCAAAATGGAAGGAACTGAAGATCACTATTCTAAGCAAAATAAGTCAGTCCCATAAAGACAAATCTGTTTTCTCTCATTTGTGGATACTCTATGGAAAGGAAATCACACACACACACACATACACACACACACACACACACCACAAAGGTCATGAAAGTAATGAAAAGAAGACTTATTAAGAAGGTAGAAGAGGAGAGGAAAGAAAAGTTGGAGGGGGGAGAAGGGATAAGCAGTGATAATGGAGAGGGCAACTCTGGTCAAAGTATATAAGATTTGAGTGTGTAAATGCCATGATGAAATCCCTTATTGTGTACCATTTATTATATGCCAATAAGAAAAATATATAAAATTAAAAACAATAAGATTACAGTAGAATCACATTATCCTTGCTCAAAAAACAGAATCCTACACAATTGAGAATACGTCAGGGTGCTACTGGGTAACCTCCTCTTTGAAATGGTATACAAAAACGACAAAAGCATGTTTGCTATCTGAGTATTTTTCTTCTTCTTCTTTTCCTTTTTTTTTTGTTCTGCCAGTCATGGGGCTTGAACTCTGGGCCTGGGTGCTGTCCTTCAGCTCTTCAGCTCAAAGCTAGTGCTCTACCACTTGAGCCACTGCACCACTTCCAGTTATTGGAGATAAGAGTTTTGTGGCTTTTCCTCCTTGGGCTGGCTTTGAATCATGATCCTCAGATCTCAGCCTCCTGAGTAGCTAGGATTACAGGCATGAACCACCATTGGCTGGCTTTATCTGAGTGTTTCTAAAAGGAAATGTGAGGCTCTAGACTTCAAGTAAACAAATAGGTATTTTTGCTTTTGTTTTTTATTTACTCTAAAGTTACCCTTTATGGTATCAACAAAATGTATACTGCATCTCTGTATGGTGTTTTTTTGTCACTTGTAGTCTTCGTAGCCAAATATATTCATTGTTGTCACTTCCCTCTAATCCTAACAGAAAGGAACCACATTGTGGTTGAAGCTGCCCATGGCAACTGCTGATTGGCTAAAGATCTCTATTACTTACTAGCTGTGCTTAAGATCAATATAGCTACACATTCAGTTTAGCTTAGCACAAACGACAACTGAAGATAAGTAATTATTCTGTGCTTCTGCAAAAACACTACATGCACCATAACACTCCAATGTCCCAGCTCAAGCCCAATGTAAAAGTTGGGCGCCAGTGGCTCATGCCTGTCATCCTAGTTACTAAGGAGGCTGAGATCTGAGGATCACAGTTCAAAGCCAGCCAGTCAAGAGAGCTGAAACTCTGAGGGACTGCACCCACACCCACACCCAAAGTTCAAGCCCCAGGACCAAAGTACTGTGTGTCTTTGTCAACACCTGTATCCAGGCTTTTAATTTGAAGACCATAGTCACTCTGTGTGTGTGTGTGTGTGTGTCTATGTGTTACATCTTATGGTTCACATAATTTATCTATTAATTATTCAAATTAAAATGTCCTAAATACAATGCTCCTTTACTAATAATATTTTACTAAAACAGTGCTTTATTAATATGATGCTTCTCATATAGCAATACCGTATTATGTCCCAAAATCACAAGCATATTTTTATATTTTACCATCTTAAAGTTATGTCCAATAAAAATAATAAATAAGCAGGGCACTGGTGGCTCATGCCTGTAATCCTAGCCACTCAAGAGGCTGAGAGCTAAGGATTGTGGTTCAACGATATCCCAGGCAGGAAAGTCCATGAGACTCTTATCTCCAATTAACCACCAGAAAACCAGAAATTGCATTATGATTCAAAGTGGTAGAGTGCTAGTTTTGAGTGAAGAACCTCAAGGACAGCACCCTGAGTTTAAGCCCCACAACAGAAAATAATCATAATCATAATCATGTCAGTGTTGACATTGGAGGAAAGGTAGATGAGAATAAGGGGATAGGGAAGAGAGAGGAAGAGAGAAGGAGGAGAAGAGAAGAAGGAGAAGGGAGGAAAAGAAAGGAGAGGGGAATGGAGGGAAGAAGTTGGAGGAAAAGGAAGGAATGAAAGGGAAAGAGACTTCAAGAAGGTCTGAGGTTTGTGCCATCTGCAGAAAGAAGTGAATTAAGGACATTCTTTCAGCAGTATCTGGTCTCATCTTTTTATGATTCCTTCTGGTCACCTGTATGTCACATCTAGTGATGCTAGTATGGAACATTTCCAGTGTACCACAGGATAAGATCATTTTGGAAACAAATGCATTACATGGTGGTATTAATGATGATTAACAAATTGCTAATGTATCAGGAGAGCAATGTGAAAATGTGAAAAGAATCAACCAGAGTCTCTCTGGCATGAGGGAGCCGCACCCATGTTTCTATGAGTTTCAGAATCAGGGAGCAGCAGGAATCATCACAGAAAAGGACTCAGAAGTCACACACCCTTCATTGCAAATGTCTGAGGCACAGTTCAGAACTTCCACCCAGAAAAGCGTTGCAAAGAACTAAACTGAGCCGTCTAAAAATGAACAGAATATGTTGAGTTTTAAATAAAGTATTGCAGGAATGGAAATTAAATTTAGTTAATTAAACTAACTTTAGTTAAGTTAGACATCCATACTGTCTTACAGCAAGCAAACAGGAATTTCCCATCTTTTCCTGGTTTTTAAGAGTTGAGATATAGTAAAGTGCAGAAAAGACTCACCTAAAATTCTTCAATTAGGCTGTTGTATTACAGAACAATGCTACCAATTCTCACAGAAAATTAATTTTCCTTAGATTCTAGATGCTATGCTTCTTTCTCATTCATCAATTTATATTTCTTCTAGAGATTTCTTCTATTCATTTGTAATGTAGAAAGAAAATCAATCTTTAAACTTTCTCTTACCAGTTTCCTGCTACAAATAATACAAAAAAAATTCTACAGATAAACAAAAGAGGTTCTTACAACTCGTTAATAAATTTCAGCACAAAAACATTTCACATCTCAATGATGACAAAGTCTAATATATTTTGAAAGCTCTTTTATAACTGGTTTGGGATGTCTGGCAAGTAGGCAGGGGAAAAAAGGAGAAAATAGACATTGTTTATTTGCATTTTAATAGAATAAGAATCCCATTTTCAAAACCACCACAGTTTCATTTTAAACCAAGCCATGTTTGAATACACCCATTTCAGCATTTTTAAACACTTCTGTTTCCCATTAAACCACTATGTACATTTAATTTCCTCAATTGAAACTCTACTGAGATAGCAATATACAGAAAAAAAACAGACAAGTATTTGGGGCAAACCACAGCCAAATGCAATAGTACTCATGTAGCAAGTTCTATTTCAGTGCCCAGAAAACACTGGATCTGACAAAATAGATTCTTACTTTCCTAACCAGACAAGTTCAATAGGCCAGGTCAAAAAAAAACTACTAATAGTATCAATTCTTGAAAGGAAATTTGGGTTTATCCATGTTTCCTTTTCTTTTATTTCTAAACCAAATGAATTTATTTATTTTAAATATATTATTTTATCCACTGCCCTTGCAAATTATATCGAACTTGCTTTCTAAAGAATGCTTATTATAAAGTAGTATATTAGTGAATATCCGTTATTGATAATGTAAGGGAAATATAGCATTTAGTTATTTATGAAACAATATATAATTCCTATAAAATATAGACATTATATTATAGATACCATGGTACTGTTGAACTATTGTTTATGTAAAGTTTCATATCTTTAGCCAGGTGCTGGTGGCTCATATCTGTAATCCTAACTACTCAGAAACCTGAGATCTGAGGATCATGGTTCCAAGTCAGCCTGGGTAGAAAAATCCCCATGACACTTTTTTTTTTTAATTGTGAAAATACTGTAGAGAGGGGTTACAATTACATGGACAAGATAATGAATACATTTCTTATCAAGCATTGTAGCCTCCTCCTTTGTTTCCCCTTCCCACCCTTTCCCATCCTTCCTCCCCCCCAACCCACCCCTCCCCACCAAAGTTGTAAAGTTGGTTTTCGACATAACGATTTATACATCTCATTGTTGCAATGGGTCCACCTGTATCCCTATTTAAAGATTTGTGTTTTCCCTTCCCCTCTACAAATTATACCGACATCAAATACAGTGAAAGCAGGGGTTATACCGTAGGGAGGGACATGCAAAGCAACAAAGAAATAATCTTATAAATGTGTTAGAAACAATAGAATGAAAGAAAAAAAAACATTTGAATACATATCTTAGGGTTCATTTCCCTAACATCAACTTACCTGACCTTTTCTGCTTGACTCATACATATACTAGTTATTGCAAATAAG
>NW_012267219.1:5280033-5291697 GCF_000151885.1 Dipodomys ordii
TTTATAATCTTATATATAATAAATTATATACTATATATAAAGCATATATAGTATATATAGTATTATATAATGATATATAGTATATGTAATATATATACTATATAATTATGCATAATATTATATGTTATTATATTTTAGATATATTATATGTATAATTACAGTATTGGAAACCACCAGTGTGGCATAGGAGCCTGTGGTTGGTTCCTCCCTAACCATTATTCCCAGAGCAGGGTAGAATCCTACAGTGCCTGACCAAGGGCTGGCAAGTGTGGATGAGATATCCACACTACCTTTGCCCCAAGGAAAGGATTGGGAAAAGAGATTATTCTTTTTCAGTACTACTTAAGTTCATGCTGAAAATCTGGGAAACTGGACCTGAAAAAAAATAACTGGGCTTGGATTGCCTTGTAGAATTGGAGTAGCGACAACTTACCAAGCACAGACTCAAGTTAAACTTTTGGGGCCATATACTGATAAAGTAGAGGAAGTGACTGCAATTATGAAGGGCAGAATGAGCATGTAACCCTGCAATGTGCAGTAAATGTCACATACCAGAAAGCATCAACAAAATTCAAGGAACCATGATCTTACCTGAGGGCCAAAAACCTCCAGAGAATGACCAGACTGTAAGCGATGTGGGCGAATCACCAGATGAGCCATGTGAACCATCTCCTTCAGGGAAGCTCAGTTAACTTTAAGAAAATGCAAAAAATGATTCACTATGCTAGCGGAGAAACTTTAAAGAAAGATTGTAGTAACCAAAAGGAATAAGAAATCTTTGAACTGGAAAAATACTTTAAGTGAAATTAAAAACACAATTGAAGGTAATCAATGAAGGAATAGATCAAGCAGAAGAAAGAATAAATGAACTCAAAGACTATGAAAGTACACAATTTGGAGTGGGGGAACAAAAAGAATGAAGAGGATTGAAGGACATTTACAGAAACATTGAGACCACGTTAAAGAGCAAATATTTACTTATTAGTATGCCAGAGACTTTATTTTTTTTTATTTTATTTTATTTGTGAACATACTGTACAGAGGGGTTACAATTGCATGGGCAGGATAATGCGTACATTTCTTACCAAGCATTGCAGCCTCCTCCTTTGTTTACCCTTCCCATCCCTTCCCAGCCTCCCCCTCCCCCCCATCCCAATCCTTCTCCTTCCCCCCTCCCCCCCTTTCTCCCCCCCTCCACCCAATGCCAGAGACTTTAAAATGGCAAAAGACTAAAAAGCATATTAAAATAATGATGATCACAAATGTCCCAACCTACGGAAAGCTAAAAAATTCAGGTTCATGAATGTCTACAGTCACTAGGCAATTTAACTCAATCAATACTACTTCAAGTCATTTTGAAATTAAGTTCTTAAAAACAAACTCTAACTTTACAACTTTGGTGCTCCTCCCCCCTGCCCCGCAGGGAGGATTGGGTGAACGTAGGTGAAACAGTGGGAAGTTAATTATAAGGTGAAATATAGGAGGTGGCTGCAAAACCTTGAAAAGGACTCCATATCATAACCATGTTACTAACCTACCCTCTATACAGTATTTTCACAATAAAAAATAATAATAATGAAATTTAAAAAAAATAAATAAACGCTAGAGCTGGGCGCTGGTGTCTCAAACCTGTAATCCTAGCGACTCAAGAGACTGGGATCTGAAGATCACAGTTCAAAGCCAACCCAGGCAAGAAAGTCTGTGAGACTCTTATCTCCAATTAACCACCAGAAAACCAGAAGTGGCATTGTGCCTCAAGTGGTGGAGCACTCATCTTGAGCTGAAAAGCTGAGAGAAGCACCCAGGCCCATAGTCCAAGCCTCATGACCACAAGAAAGAAAGAAAGAGAGAGGGGGGGGGAGGGAAGGAGGGAGGGAGGGAGGGAGGGAAGGAAGGAAGGAAGGAAGGAAGGAAGGAAGGAAGGAAGGAAGGATACTCTAAAGAAGATTCTCAAGGCTATAACAGAAGAAAAGCAAACAACCAACCAAAGTCCCAGAGCCAGTGACATCTGAGAGTACACATCTCAGGAAAACCCTTTACAGATCAGGAAAGTGGGGCTGGAAAAGAAAAATATCATCAACTAAGAATAAGGTACATAGCAAAGCTATGCTTTAGAAATGAAGAATTTAGAGACAGTTTCAGACAAATAGAAGCTGAGAGGATATATCTAACCTCCAAGAAATACAAAAGAGGCCTCTTCTAACTGAAAAAAAGAGAAGTTGATGAATAAGAAGAAAGCATGTAAGGTATAAAAGTCGCCTATAATGAAAGACCCCAGAAAGACCCCAGACTCCAAATGATCACCCATTAAAGCCCCCATTGAGCCCCTTAAGAAAAGCTGAGGCAGCTGCCCCTTCCCCTACATACCTAAGAGAACAAAGCAGGATACAGGCAAGTCATTAAACAGAGTCACTGCCTGCAGGCCTCAGCGACTGTGATACATGCCCTAAAACCAGACATTCCTGGAAAATAGCCGACCCACCCGTCCCTTCCTGTAAAACTTAAACCTAATAGTAGGGTAAGGCAGGATGCTGTAAATCACTTGTCAAAATTAGGGAACAGAAAGTTTCGGTGCATAAAGACCAGCACAGGCATGTCTGGGCAAGTACCGACACGTCAGCTATCCCCCAACCCCACCTACCCCATCTGGCCAGCTTAGCCTGACCAATCCCCACCCTGAGCTAATTTGAAATTAACCAATCAATACCCTGTAACCACGCATCTCGCTTCTGTAACCTTGCTTCTGCTACCCATAAAAATAGGGTGCTTTCAGGCACTCGGCGCGCAAGTCTCCCGATAGACTTTGTCGCCCCGGGTACCCGTGTAACCGGTTCCCAGACACCCGACCCGAACCTTGTGGATCTGGTGGTCGAGTGCACCTGGGAGCCTAGGCATGCCCGAATAAACCTCTTGCTGTTTGCATCCGCACAAGTGGTCTCGTTGTTCCTTGGGGAAGGGTCTCTTCAGATTGAAGGACACCCCACGCCGGGGGTCTTTCAATAAGAATAAACAGACAAATTCAGAATGTTGTACTAGTGTAAGCATTGCACATAAACCATTCACATTGTTATAATGGGGACAAAAAAATAAAAATAATGACTATGTTGATATGGCAAGAATAAATAATATGGAATTAGTAAAGTTCCAGATGTCCAGAAATATGGAGTGCAAGCATTGAGTTTTATTCGTAGTATATTTTACCTTATTCTTTCTGCTGGTTTGTTTCTGTTCTCTTTACAATCATGTTACATTGCTTCATGTCAAAATGCCTTGTAGCAATCAAAATCCTCACAGGAACTACAAAGCAAAACTCTATAAGAAAAAGCAATAATGAACATGGAATCCACACTACCAGAGTTATCACAAAAGACAATTGTAAGCGAAAGAAGAAAAGATAGTAACAACAAAAAACTAGAAAACAAGTTACCAAATGAATGAAAGAACAAGACAAACCACATGTTGCTTATAAGAAATTCACTTTACGTAGAAAAACATGCCTACACTGAAAATGAAGGAATGAAATAATATATTCCATTCAAATGGAATCCAGAATGAAACAGGAGTAGCCACATTCACATCAGATATAATAGAATTTAAATCAAAAGAGGTAGAAAGAAACAAAGGCAGCTTGTTAAATTATATTAAGGGTATAATTCATCAAGAGAAAAAAAAGTGTGAATTTATATGTACCTAATATTGGAACAGTCAAATATATAAAAGGTATATTCCTAGGTTTAAAATGAAAGCTAGATTCCAATATATACTAAACACTACAACACCTCTGTTTCAGCAACAATCACATCATCTAAGCAGAAAAACAAAACAAAACCCAAACAAAATAAACAACAACAAAGACAGAACAAACAAGTTCACAGACATGTTGACATTCTATGCACTAGCTTCAGAACCTTCTACAGGAAAGATCATATAAAAGATACAAAATGTGTCTCAACAAGTTTTTAAAAATTAAAATCAAATCAATTTCAATTCTGTAAACCACATCAGTTCTGTAAAAGCAATGAAACCAGATACTAGCAAAAAGAAAAACTCTGGAAACTGAAAATTACACAAATGCATGGACAAGGTTTGAATAGGAAACAAGAATTTTATTTTATTTTATTTTATTTTGGGTCCGGTCGTGGGCCTGAACTCTGGGCCTGGGTGCTGTTCCTCAGCTCTTCAGCTCAAGGCTAGCACTCGACCACTTGAGCCACAGCACCACTTCCGGCTTTTTACTTTTTTGCTTATGTGGTGCTGAGGAATCGAACCCAGGGCCTCAGGCATGCAAGGCAAGCACTCTACCACTGAGCCACCTTCCCAGCCCAGGAAACAAGAATTTTAAAAACAACAGAAGTTTCTAAATATCTTGAAGCAATTTAAAATGGAGACCCAACATACCAAAACATAGACCTTCAGCAAAAGCAATACTAAAGAGAAGAAGGCTCATGACAATAAAAATCTACATTAAAACTTAAAAAAAAAAACACAGGAAGATCTCAAAGAAACCTATCATCACCACATGTCAAAGAACTAGAAAAACTAAGACCCAACCACATCCAAAATTAGTACAAGCAAAAAATACTATAGATCAGAACATAAAAGAAATGGAAGAACTGGAACATAGAGGAATTTTTTCAGTTCCTTCTTTTTCTTCTTTCCTTTTTTCTCGGGTTTATTCCCTTCTGTGGTTGTTTTTGATTTCTGGATCCTTTGTCTTGTACATAAGTTTGTCTGACTTGGGAAGGGAAATGGGGAAGTACAGAAATGGTGGGATAAAGGGTAGACCAATTCAGCCATGAAACCCACTGGAAATGAACTCCACAGCTTGGGAGGGGAAAAACTGGGAGAGGATGAGGGAGAGGATGACACTGTTCAAAAGGAAATGTACTCATTACCTGATTTATTTAACTGTAACCCCTCTGTGTATCATCTGCACAATAAAAATTTAAAAATGGAAACAGACAAAAAGCTGATTCTTCCAAAAATACTAACAAATAGACAATCACTCCGTAGACTAAGAAAAAGAGGAATGAAATAAATGAAAATTTCTTAAGAACTTCTATTGACACTGAGAAATATGGCTATTTTATGGATACAATTTAGCCTCTAGAAGAGTGGTGACATTCTCCATGCCTTGCTGGTTTCAGTGGCAGAAGCTCCCAAACTCTAACTGCCAGGCGGCTTCTTTTCATACTGCTGCATTCTGCTGTCTGAGATTACCTGCTATGAACTGTTGTAGGTCACGATTGGAGCAACATGAGGTATTACTGCAGGCTCTGCTGTCTCTTCCAGGGCAACAATATAATTTTAAAAATATAAATCTAATGAAAAGAAAGGGGAGAAAAGAGAACGTGAGGGCCAAAAATGAACAGAGAGGAATCAGGATCATCCATTATCACTCTAGGTTTTGCGGCATTTTATAAAGGTAAATTTGTAGGAGGTGATACAGTATTGATCCACTTACACATCTACTGTGTGATCCAAAGCACTGAAAAGTTTCCTTTTTTCTCCCATACCTTTCTTGCCAGTGGGTAATAGAGTCGAGATTATTATCAAGAGTCATTACCATTATGTGAAATCAGGTGTTTAAAAATAAACTATTTGTACTCAGACTGTAACTAGAAAAAATTCACCTCTGAGGAGAAGAGCTATTTCTTTCCCTGAAATATCTATTTCTTCGTCTTTGTTTATGAGCTAGTATTGATTATCAGGCCTAAACCTTAAGTTGTACAGGAATATAACACTCTTAAGACACCTCGTACTGGAGGCATGGCACAAATAGTGGAGCATCTGCCTGGGAAACAATATGGCCCTGAGTTCAATCCCCAATCACATAAACAAAGAAAATGTCTCATATTTTTGAAAAACAGTAACATGTAAAAAGCATGCCTATTGGGCTTAAGAAACAAAGTAAACAGGACTCCTTAAATATAACTGCAAAAGGAACCAGAATGAAACATAGATTTGACTTTATACAAATAGGTTTCTTAAGGGTTTAAGCCCATTTTCTGATGAGTTGGCAATGTTACACTTAGTAATCTAAGCAGTCATGGGCTACTTGGTTATATATTAAAGGGTCAATCTTTATTTGATTTCCAACTAAATCTGGTATCGTTTTTATGATGTTTAACATCATAGAAGTTAAACTCTCCCAACATACAAGATGACGAGCCCAGATAAAATAGGCAACAATTAGGATGAAGAACAGTACCCATTCATATTGTTAATACCATGTAGTGACTTACCTATGGGTCTGAAGTTGTTGCCTGAACAAACTTGATTGAAAACCGGTGGCAAGCAAATGTCTGGCATTCATTGTTTTCCTGTATGGTGGTGTAATTCCTGGACTGCAGGGGTTAACTCAGTGTCATCAGTAAAATAAATAAATAAAGCCATTTGAGAAAAGTGCAACATTTTCACTAACCTATCAAAAAAAAGCCTTTTAAACAACTCTTCAATCATATCTTCTGATTGGCTAACAGCAGGGTTTTTCCAAAAGTTTTTAGGGCTTACGGTGGCCCACACACTTAGACAAGTTTACCTTCTCAGACTTTGTAATTGGGTTGCAAGTATGAAAAGAATTAGAGGAGCAAATATACTTTACCTCAATCAAAATTCCAGGTGCAGCCTGCAGGAGACTTTCCTAACAACCAATTTTGCTGTAGCCAAATCAGCTACAAGCACTTTGCAGGGGACATTTTGCAATATGGGTTCACCATAGGTGGCATGGTTTCTGATGAAGAACCATTAGAGTAGCAAGAGCCTGGTCAGCACATGGGGGACTTTGCTGATTCACTGATGGTTAGTACCTTTCCAACCAAAAGAATCATAATCAAGGAACCATTGTGTCCAAAACATCAGGTTTTTCAACTAAGCCCCTAAATATAGTTTATAGACAAAGGGCATAATCAAATGTCCAAAATGGCAATGCAAATAACAAATTAACAAAAGAGTAAGTACTTAGGAAAGAAACATATATTGATATTTGTAATATAGAGAAATTATAATCTAGTGAGTCTATTAACCAATCATCAGATTGCCAACCCTAACTTTCCTAGCTACTAACACCAAGGTATATTTTTTTCATTTAAATTATATATGACGTGAGACTATAATTGGCTATAAACTAAACTTTGTACCTAAATAATTGCTATAAATGGATAAGACCTAAGCAAATTTACCAGTTAAGTACCAACCAAACTGAAAATTGGGAATATCTGGAGGTAGAGATAAGAGAATCATGACTTGAAGCCAGCCCAGGCAAAGTTAAAAAATTCTATATAAAAAATAAGGTTGGAAATGGCTCTGTGGCTCAAGTGGTAGAGTGCTCACCTTGAGCTGAAGAGCTCAGGCATAGTGCCTAGGCCCAGAGCTCAAGCCCCATTTCTGACAAATAAAAATAATAATAAGGTAGCCAAGATATGTAAACAGCCCAGATGTCCCACAATAGATGAGTGCATCCAAAAAACATGGGACCTATACACAATGGAATTTTACACAGTCATTAGAAAAATAAAATCATGTCATCTGCAGGGAAATGGATGGAACTAGAACAAATCATGTTAAGTGAGGTGAACCAAGCTCAGAGAGACAAACAGTGCATGTTCTCTCTGATATGCACTGGGATATGACAAATTATACAGGACTCTAGATATTCACTCTCAATGAAACCAAAAGAGGATACTCTTAGGAGAGAAACACAAAGGTTCAATGCCTAAATGCCTCTTCATATTTATATAAAACATTATACATACTTAAACAAGATATGGAAATTAGAGACTTTTTAAAAAAAGTTTTTAGGTTTTGAGGATTCTATCTTTTTTACTTTGTGTATGGTGTACTCACTTGTATATTTTTGATGGAGGAGGGTATAGAACTAAAGGGGAAAAGGATGAAAAGCTCAGCAGTGGAGCTCCCTGGACATGGATGAAAGTAAACTAGTCAACTCATGGGTGGAGACAGGAGGAAAGGACTGGGAGTAAATTAGGGAACAGAAGACACTGTACAAAGGAAATGCACTCATTATCTGACTTGTGCAATTGTAATCCCTCTGTAGAGCACCTCTAAAATAACAATAAAGTAAATTAATTAAAAATAATACATCACCTCAATAACAATAAGGTAAATTAATTAAGAAATATTAAGGTAGATACGGTGTCTCCCAGATTCTCTGGAGGGGCAATATTGAAAGATTAAAGTCTAAGGCTAGATAGAGCATAAGTTCAAAATTCCATCTGAAATCAAACAAAAAGGCAAAAGACTTAGGGGGCTGACTCAAGTGGTAGAGCACTTAGCCCTGAATTCGTAAACTAACTTATTTTAATTTTATATTATTAATGTAATTTGTGGTGTTATTTTATCAAGCAATTATCTCCATTGTGTCTCATACATACCACTGTATAACGTTTCCAAGTTTAAAACATGTGATCTGTTACTTATTATGGGAAAGTAAGTGTAACAAGAAATATTATTTCAGGCGTTTTGGAGTCTCTATAAACTCTGTGGGCATAAGTACAGTCATGCTGTTGTACCACCATCACCACCATTCATCTCTAAAATAATTTTCTCTTACTAAATAGAGACATATCCACATACACATGAACCCTTATCTCTCATGTTCCAGTCTTTGCCAAAAGCCATTCTACTTTCTGACTCTGTGAGATTGGCTGACCGAGGTGTCTTACACACAATATTTATATGAGATGCACTTTATATTGGATGTTAGTTTTCTTTCCTTCTTAAAGACTGAATAATATTCCATTGTATAGGCATATCCCATTTTCTTTGTTAATGTATCATTGATGATACTTTGTGGCTCCCACCTTAACAATGATTCTGCTATGAACATTGGTGCTCAAATTCCTGAGTTTCTCTTTCACTTCTTTTTGGTACATACTCAAAAGAAGAATTGCTGGTTCATGTGGTAATTTGTAATTTCAGTAAGGAATAGCCAACTCATTTTCCACAGTGGCTGAACCACCCAAGTTGTGTTTTTTACCCAATTCTCTTTTTAGCAATGCTGTGATCTTGAAGCCCAACTTTCTAATACTGACTATGGTACCTGAAGATAAATGTCATCTAAAAAATTATGTGAAGGGTAAACAAAGGAGGAGTCTGCTATGCTTGATAAGAAATGTACTCATTATCTTGCCCATGTAATTGTAACCCCTCTGTACAGCATGTTCACAATAAAAATTTTTTTAAAAAAATTTTAAAAATTATGCTGATCTGGTGATCCACCTAAAACCTTAATGTCTCATTAGAATTCTACAGCTGTGACTCATAACTTCTGCCCATTTTGACTTTTTGTACATTACATTATACATGTATCAATCTGACAAAGAGGAAAGGGCAATTATTTGTCACCAAGATATCAAGTCATCTTTGTCATACTGTATTCATTTGCAAAAGGTGTACTTTCTGTGTACTAACAATTCCCCTGTGCTTCCTGCTCTGCTTCCTGAGGCTGTGATTTCCTGAAACACAATTTAGATTTGCTATTTTTCCAAGGGTGTTCAATAAGGTCCTTGTTCCCTTTCCTGAAGGTAAAGAAATCCTAACTTGGCCCTATCCTGGGCTGACCCTGAGCCACTGAGCTCCTGCTATGCTCTCTTGGTATCCCAAAGTTTCTCCACAATTGGTATTTTACCCTCATAATAACTTGCCAAGTCTAACGCCAACATGCTACATTTGGGACTCTCATTGTCCCCATTGTTTAAGGTAGAAACAGGTATCTTCTGGCTGTTGTTCTATTAAACAATAATAATAATAACCCCCTTCCAACTGACTCTGATCCAATCTTTTCAAATGCACACACACACACACACACACGCATGCACACACACACACGCAGACACACATGCATATATCCCTTGAGTAACATATTAACAGAAATTCAGAACATACTCTCATTATAAGAGAAGATTCCTAGTCTTCAATATAATGGTGAAGTCAAGAAAAAAATAATAATTTTGAGGCCAGCTGCTGGTGGCTCTTGTCTGTAATCCTAATTACTCAGGAGTCTAAGATCTGAAGATCATGGTTAAAAGCCAGCCTGGGCAGAAATGTCCTTGAAACTCCTATCTCCAATTAACTACAAAAAAGCTGGAAATGGCCTTTAACCCAGGACTGTTACACACAAAAAATTTTAAATCATTTGTACCCAAGAGAAGTGTTCAGCAGGTAAAATGGTCTGAAATAAATGGGATAATGGCCATTTAAAAACTAGTAAAGCTCTTGATAAAAATCAAAACTATTAACCAAAGGACCAAAGTGGCCAAAGAACATTTGAAATAATGTTTGACATGAGTAAGAAAAAATGCACATTAAGATGACCTTTCTTTTTTGCTCATAAACATTTTAAATAACTATTCCCAATCTAGAAGTGTTATGATGAATAGACACTCTGATAGATTGTTAAGGGAAGTCGATTGAAAAAACATTTTAGAAATAACCTGATAACACACACACCAAGAGTTTTAAATGGGACTCTTTGCCCTTAATTCCATATTATAATTCTACCAAAAACCAATCCAAACTACTGAAAACAAAGCAAACAATTCTACAATAGTAACTCTTGCCATTTTGTGACTGGCCACTTCATCAGGCAGTCATAGCTTTACCAAGTGTTAAGAAGCAAAGCAGTAATTATTGCAACTGTTATTTTACAAATGAGAATTTTGTAGAAAGACATTCAGAGACAGTTTTTGCCCAAGTGTTATGGTTTCGATAAGTGACCCCTCCCCCCCAAAAAAACGGGCCCACACATAAAGGCTTTGGCCCTAGACCATGCTTGTAGTGAGGCTACTGAGAGGTCTTCCAGTCCCTGTGGGTGTGCCCTTAAAATGCATAGCGAGATCCAGCTCCTTTCTCTTCCCTTGTTTTGATGCATATGTGACCAGTGGTATCTTCCTCTGCCTGCTTGTCTGCCTTTCTGCCTGTCTGCCTGTCTGTCTGTCTCTCTCTCTCTCTCTGTCTCTCTCTGTCTCTCTCTCACACACACACACACACTTCTGCTATGATCAATTGACTTGCATGAGTCCAAAAGTATCCTCCCAAACTATGAGCCAAAATAGAAACCTTTCTTCTTTATAAGTTAATTATCTCCAGTGTTTTATTGAGGTGATTGGAAGATATTGACTAGCATACAACTAACATAGTTGGAGAGTAGTGGAGCTCAATGTCAGATTTGCTTATTAAACCACATCATCATGCCAATGTATGTCTATAATAAAAATCTTAATATTACTACTAATAAGAAGATGTTGGTCCATCTTTACCATTAGGGAACATGATTTTTAAAAATATTGTTGATGTTTTTTTCTTTCATGAGATTGTTTCTAACACATTTATAAGATTATTTCTTTGTTGCTTTGTATGTCCCTCCCCTATAGTATAACCCCTGCTTTCACTGTATTTGATGTCGGTATAATTTGTGGATGGGAAGGGGAAAAACAAATCGTTTAAATAGGGGTACAGGTGGACCCATTGCAACAATGAGATGTACAAGTCCTTATGTCAAAAGTGAACTTTACAACTTTCCAGTGGGAGGATTGGGGGGGCGGGCGGGGGAGAGGATGGGAAGGGATGGGAAGGGGAAACAAAGGAGGAGGCAACAATGCTTGATAAGAAATGTACTCATTATCTTGCCCATGTAATTGTAAC